>NC_143584.1:160336839-160936839 GCF_048544385.1 Mastigoproctus giganteus
TTCCGGACTCCACCAAGGAACAAAATTGGTGAATGGCTTTTCCTGAGTGCAGTATTGCAGGCTTGCGAGGAAGTATCACAGATAAGCGCCTGGAACTGGATACCAATCAGGTTTTCATGCGAAGTCGGGCAGGCATTGAGGAGTTGGCTTTCAATAGAGGCTCAGAATATTAAGAGCTAACTGATCACAGTTAGTGCTCTTAATATTGTAGCAGATATTGTTTTGGTGGATTATCTGTCCCTGGGCCACTGTCTGGGCAAAGGTGATGTCCCTGTAATCGGACTTGATCCAATCCTCTTGAACCTTCCAGTAGTGGAAGTTCCGCACCACAGACCTGGTGGCAAATGTCACTCGTGTTGGTTGTACTTTCCCATAGTTCGCTTGAGAAGGTAGAAAGATTTCCTGGTTGGTTGAGTATTTCAGGGGGCGAGTTGGGAAATTATCGAGCTGCTGCTCACAGTGGGAGCTCGCCCGATCAGGAGTAGCCCTGTGCCATAATGCCAACTGGCAGTTTACATCCATGCAAAGCCAAAATTTAACTGGAGAGAACGAAGTCAAGGCCATCTATAGGTAATGAATGGTTCCAGTTATGTTCCCCACCTTATCTCTTTCGTAAAGAGAGATAACATGGAGAGAGCCAAGTTTAGACAAGACTTGCACACAAAAACCAGTAGGGGTACATAGTGAATTGACCTTGGTGACATAATGTTTGCGGTGAGGTGCCACCAGTGGTTTCCCACAACTGCACTAGTGAGTCCGGTGTTCCTTACAGTGATGGCCGCCCATGGGGTTTCAGGCGCTGAATTATTCTCTAACTTCTGGGGTAGCCGCGCATTATACTATAATGAGTATAGGGTTCCTCATTGTGCAGTATGTCAGTATCCTTCTCTTTGGCAACAAGCTTCAATTTGTCTTAATCAATAGGAAGTTGAGAATGAGAACACGGGAGCTGTTTTGTTTATGGCATTGTGCCGTAATCGGTATTTTGCCGGACAGTTCTCTTGGTCTTGAGGGAGACTGGACACAATAAATCTCTAATTGAATGGTTAGACCGAAGTTTAGCCTGCTTGCAGTTGGAGCACAGTTCTTTGTTTAGGCAATCCTTAAAGTTAGGCCCTTTTGGGTGCAGTGGTCCCCGCGTTACCCAAATTTAGGCACAGGTGTGGGAGATTTTACCCCAAGGGGTTCACATCTGGTGAGTATGGGCTTGGAAAACCCAGGGTCCTGAGCTGGATATCATTCTTCTCTTTTTTGGTGATTCCTTTCTACTTCTCTCTCTCTCTCTCTCGCTCTGTCTCAGGGTAAAACTCGGGAAATTTTTTTTGGCTGGTGCAGCATAAGCCTCAGGCTTTCTTGCACCACACGGCTAATAATAATAATACAGCCAAACCTCAGGCACTTAAAGCACTTTGGAATGGGGAAGTGCTCTTGAAGCCTATGCCTGGCCCATCTCATGTAGAGAAGCTTTTGTGATTTTAGAATATTCCATATTCTTGGGGACATTTCAATTATCCAGTTTCAGTTTGATCTTTATTTTGTGGTATATCTGAGTAGTTCCTGGGTGAGGGCCTGCTCGTCTAGGATGTCCTGCAGATTGCTCTGGTAAATCTCCTCTAGCAATTCCTCCTGGATAGCAGATTTGTCCACATCAAAGAGGACTATAGAGGAGACCTTTCTTGAGAGGGGCCTCTGCTTGCAACTTTTCAGGGTGTTCATTATGGCTTGAGCCTCCTACCTGGTGCCTGTTTCAATGATAATCCCCCGGTTCCTTGTCTTCTGGACGCTCTTGACATGTATGGTTTTCAAATGTGATGTTAGCTTGCTCTTGTCCTCGTTTTTCATGGTCTCACTGGACTCGAGTTTATTATCCTCAGTGGAGCTGATAATAACCAAGTCCGGCTATTTAATAAGTGAATAACTGGATAATTGAAGTGTCTTCTTTGTGTTGGTTGTGGCTGGAGAGGGCTCTGCCGAGGTCCTCGGCGAGTCGCAATACAAGCGGGGGCGCGGTGGCATTTGTTTCCCACTACGCTCGTCCAGAAGGATGTAAATTTGGGCCTTAAAACGTTCGTTGTCCACGTGTAGGTTAAGTAAAATTGTTTCCATTTTTTGACCACATGTTTATTATCTTAGACTTCGCAGCTGAGATGATCCTGTTCGACTACTGCAAAATGAAGTCTTTTAGCTCTGTCCGGATCTGCATGGCGTGGGCCACAGGAGAACTGTCAAGAATGTCAAGTTTTCCTTCATCAGTAGTTAGTTTGGGTAGGTCCGTATCGTCAGCTGTGCTCTGTCTCCTCCACAGCAGATAGAGGGGAGTGGAGTCATTATACGAGCGATGCGGGGCTCCATGCCAGTGTTGGGTGATGCTCGCTGGGCTTAAATTATTAAAAACTGCCCAAAGGGAGTAGGATGGCTAGAGAAAATTGACTTTGAACGCGATCTTTTGTCACGTATCAGTTTAATATTTAAAATACACATATAAATCCTAAGGTTTCATTGCTTTTTTTGCATATTGTAGTCTGTACAGTTCACCTTTAATTTATTGACCATCACTTTTGAAACACCTTGTATATACAAAAATTACTGAAAGGTCTTATTTTTCATTATTTTTAATTCTGTGGAATCAAATACAGCTAGCGTCGCGCATCCTCCATAAGAATTACAGATTCGATGTCAAGTCGGAACTGCTCCATCAGAATAAGATTCACGATATGTTGGAGCTGGCAGTGACTTGCGAGCTGACCGTGATTCCCAACTCTAATGTTAAGGATTACCTATTTTGTTTATTACTGATTTGGATTTATTTCGTATTTATAAATAATATTATACTGTATATTCGTATTCGCAAGTCAAGGAGCAGCATGCCAAATAAAAACTGGCTACATATAGCAAATAACCCACGCATATACCAGGTGGTTATAAAATAAGTTTCCCTATTCAGGAGAACCTACTGTCAAAACGATTAGAGATAGCGCTGTGAAAATAGGTGGGTATGTCATTTAAGGTACGGGGAAGCGATTTGTAGAAGAATAAAAAATTAGTTCAAATTTCCGCCACCTGGGGAGAAGCCTATGGCAGCACCGTACACATGAGATGGAATACTTAACTTAGGATTAGATTTTAATATCAGAACTTAGAAATCTACAGATATTGTTCTATGTGATTTCCTTCACTTGAGATGACATTCTGAAAACGGAGGACTGTGTGCGACACAGTTTCGCATAGCATCTCATTGGAGATGTTGATTACATACTGTTTAATGCTTGCTTTCAAATCGACAAGCGTCTGTATGCCGCCACGGTAAACTGTCTTTCAGGTATCCCCATAGCCAGAAACTACAGGGATTGAGATCTGCTGATCGGGCTGGCCAGAACTGCGGAAAGTTTCTAGAAATGATGCGATCATTTCCGAATGTTAAATGAAGCAGTTCCTTCACTTGTCGACCAACGTGGGAAGGAGCACCATCTTGCATGAACACTCCAAACATTGCCTTTCTTGTAGAGTGGGAATAATGTGATCTCTTAGAAGAGTGAAGTACCGTGCACTAGTTACTGTACACCTTACGGGGAGGGGGATCCATGAGGTGTAGACTTTTCAAAGAAAAATGGTTCGATTATAAACTCTGCTGCTCTGAATCTACACCATACTTTAACGCATGGACCTTTTAGTGGTCTTTCAAGCATAGCAGATGGACGAGAAGTTCCCCATATTCTGCATTTACAGCCCCATGAAGAGTGAAATGTACCTCATCACAAGATCATTCGAGCCTATGTATCGTCAAGTTCCATATGAACCATAAATCGTAGAGCAAATTCTATTCGTTGTTGCTAATCACAAGACTAGTTCTTGCACTACGTGAATCTTGTACGGGAACCAGCGTAAAATTATTCGAAGCACTTTACGTACAGTAGACCAAGGAAGGTTCAAGTCTCTTGACACACCTCTGGCAGGCACTACTGACTGGCAGTGTTTCGCATTCTGACCATTGCAACCGCCACTTCATCCA
Source organism: Mastigoproctus giganteus (assembly GCF_048544385.1). Lineage (NCBI taxonomy): Eukaryota > Metazoa > Arthropoda > Arachnida > Uropygi > Thelyphonidae > Mastigoproctus > Mastigoproctus giganteus. The sequence continues at coordinate 160,340,849 of NC_143584.1, forward strand.
CTACCTCCGTTCCGATATGTGGTCGTCCCCTGCCTGGAATTACACCTAACTCCCCGCCCGGTCGCTTCAAATTTCTTTATTAGTTTTCGAAACCCCACTGATGACATAGGTCCTTTACGCAAACCTTTAAGTTTCCGATATTCAAGTAGTGCTGCATTAGCATTACTATTATTCTGGTAGAACAGTTTTACTAAAAGAGCAGGCGCCTCTGTAGCCAGGTGGGAAGGAGCAGCAGTGCGTAGCACACTCTTCTTGATTAGACCGGGGTTCTCGAGCCCGTTACCACCAAATACGGAGGATGCGGAAAGGTCAGGGAATGACCAACGCATATTCCCGGAGCAATATGGCCTTCGTTGCTAATGCTCCTAAAAACCAAATAACAAACAACAACAAATGATTAAAACATATTCACGAGCAACAGTTGGCCAAGAAAGAATTTATGGATTCGCCATTATGTCAATAGAACAAGATGTATTAAAAGATATAAAAACAATAGACGTTATAGACAAATTTATATCGAGTAAATATCGTAAGGTAATTATGTGAAAACTTTTAAGTTTATAGCAATAGTGCACTAGTCGTTAAAGTTTAAATAAATAATTATGATTTGAATAATTTTTGGATGTTTACTTTTTCTTTTTTTTTTTTTTTTCTTTTTTTAATTTTACGAATTCCACTTTAATTTTTGCGAGGTGGGAGGGAGATGAATATTTCTCCTGTGGTCAAGAGAAGTCTAGGTACGGCACTGCTTAGGAGCTATTTGGATTTGTTAAGGGAAAGTCTTGTCTGACAAATTTGATAGGATATTATGATGTGGATACAAAGGAACTGGATGCAAAAAATAATTTTGATATCATATATTTGGATTTCAGGAAAGCTTTTGACACTGTTGCGCATGGAAGACTACTGTACAAATCGGAGTAGAATGGTATTAAGCGTAAGTTGCTACAATAGATAAAAGGATGGTTGAGTGGGAGAAGACAGAGGGTGGTAATCAATGGGTGCTGCTCTTTGTGGACTGATATTATTAGTGGAGTCCCACAGGGTTTAGTGTTGGGTCCTCTTCTGTTTTGTATATTTATCAATGCTATTGATGAAGGTATATCAGGCTTACTGTCAAAGTTGCAGATGATACAAAGGTTGGCAGGGTTGTTAACAACAGTGTGTTACTGCAACAGGATCTAAATAATTTGGGCAGATGGGCTAAGAAGTGGCAACTGCAGTTTAACCTTCACAAATGCAAAGTACTGCATATGGGTAGAAGTAACCCCAGAGAAACGTACCAACTGTGTGGTACTACACTTAAGGTGGTAGAAAATGAAAAAGACCTGGGAGTAATTGTGCAGTCAGATATGAAGTTTTATGAGCAATGCAGACAGGCTGCCACGGCAGGTCATGGGGTTTTGTCAATGATATATAGGAATTTTGCTAGCAGGGAAAAGGAGGTGATTGTCCCTCTGTATAAGGCAATGGTCAGGCCACGCCTTGAGTACTGCGTAAAGGTCTGGAGGCCTCATTTTAGGAAGGATGTAGATTTGCTTGAGCGTGTACAGAGAAGGGCAACAAGATTGGTGAGGGGAATGAAGGGATCCTCTTACCAAGAGAGACTTAAGTTCTGCAAATTGCAGTGGCTGGAGACTAGCACCTGCGCGGTGATCTGATTGAGGTGTATAAGGCCTTGAATGGGTTGAGCACGCTGAATTTTGATGGGATCCTTCCACTTGTTCAGATTACGAATCTAAGGGGGCATAAATTTAAATTAAGAAAAGACAGATGTAGAATAGATGTGTGGAAATTTGCCTTTAGCCAGCGGGTGGTTAATTGCTGGAACAAACTTCCATCTGTCGTTTTGGAAGTTGATAGGTTAAATAAATTTAAGGAGGAACTGGACAGGTATTTGGAGTGAATGGTGTGATTTTTTTTTTTTTTTTTTTTTTCGACTGATGCTGCATAAGCTCATACACTTGCTTTCTTGCATCACATGCCACTACTAATACCATTCGCTACCGACGAAAATAATGGCAAAGTTGTTCCATAACAAATGTGGCTCACTTTCTAGTCTCAGTTAATATTTATTCACTGTGAAAGAATAAGACAAATAATTTATTTAAAAAAAAAAATGTGTGTATATATATATACGCTTTTCGCCTCTATCCTACAATGATAAACTTGACATTAAGCGATTAGAGAGAGACCTCTACCTAATTTAAGTACAGTATTGCGAAAAAGCAGTGTTCTTACAAAAAAATAATAATAACAACATATATTTTGAAACTACCAGTTTAACTCACCAGGGGCCGCTACTGGGCTGAAGTATTAAATGAAATAAAGCATGCCCAATGGAGGCTGCCAACACTTCCGTGTGCACTTGAAAATGCGTTCTGTGGTTTATATCTGCTTAGATTTTGTGACCTAAAATCATTTTACAATTCGTGCACTAGGGAAACCATTAAAAATCGAACGAGAGATTCGTGCGAGCTGGCAAAGTTGAAAATGTGGACCCACTCAGAACAAGCATTTAGTAATCGTATAGTAATGTTCATCCGTTGGTTCCAATCGCTAACCAACTTTATTTTATTTGTAGCTCGCAGAATGCTCATTTCACAGAAAAAGATAGATGGAAAAAATATAAAATGTATTTAGGGCGCATGTCTTGCGGCAATAAGTAGTTCATTAAATCGGACGTTAGAATCATTACTTAAAGCCATTTGCTAAGAGCATCACGTTAAGACAGTGAAAGAACAATTTTTTTTCTTTTTTAGTGAGCCAATGAAAGGTGACCACAGCGTTCTGTTAAAAATTAAATTTCTAAAAAGAATACTTTTAAAATGAAGCACTTATTTTAGTAAGATTTCTTTTCATTTAAACTTTGCTATTGATTATTCCTCCATTGTTTAAGCGACATCCGTTTGACTGGCATGTGCCACTTTAAATGCCAGTTAAATTGAAAATTGTGCTACTTAAATTGAAACAAAAAGTGAAGGAGCAGGAACTGCTATATTGGAAAACACGCAGTCACCAACGAATAAACAACAGTCTTGTTTACAACCGTCGACACCACTGTGGCAAGTGGTGTCGAATTTTACGAGTTAAAATGCTATACCTTTTTGAAAATTATGAGACGTGATAGTACTGATAAGGATCAAATTTTATAAAATCTCAATTTTGTACTAGTTTCCATGTCTGATTAATTCGGAGATCATGCATTCTTATTCGGTGGTCAACAAACTTAAAAAAATATTTAATTCATTTTTTCAGTGTGTTGATTGGAATATTTTGAAGACTAAATGCACAAGGCATAATAGGTTATGGATTCAAATAAACTATATAATATCGGTGTAAATACACCATTGTTTACCCATAAATTTAACTACATAAGTAGTGCAGTTAAGTGCTTTTTTTTCAACTATATAATATCTGTGTATTTACACCGATATTATATAGTTGATTGGAATGCACTCCGGGTACACCAGTGCGATCCACAAGCTCTTCTCAGGTTAGCATCCCTTCTCTAAAAGCTATAGTTTATGTAGATCAACTGTGTTTCTTTCGTTTTATCACAACTTTTCTTACACTGCTATCAAGTGCTTGCAGTTCAACAGCCCTTTGATTAGTTTGATCCCACATGCATACTTCTATAATGCACGACATATTGATTTATTTATTCAGTAGGCCAACGACTTTTTCATAATACTTCTCCCATGAGCGCTCTTGCACGAAGATACCACGCTGACTTAGTTACAGAGATCAATAAAACTGTTTTTTCCGCTTTTCCCAAATTATTCGATAAATTTGAACCCTCGGTATAGCAAAGGTGCGATAAACGTGTTTTCCTCTACAGATTTTGACTTTGATTTTGACGGGGAAACAGGAAAATATATTGTGCAAAATGGACAAAGGCGTGTCTACTATAGGCTGAAATTAGTATTAGTATTTGCAAAGGATGCAAGGAAGCAAGATTATACAACATCAGCAAAAAAAAAAAAAAATGTCTATCTCATTTGTGCATCCCCCTCTAATAATTTGTCTAATGCTTCTTTCAATTTATTTAAGCTATTCACTTCCACAACACCAGATAGAATTTTGTTTCAAAATAATTGCGAAATTTGCTTTCAGCCAAAGGAAAATTTTTGCATATCTGTATTTTTAAATTTAAGTTTTTCCCCTTATTGTGTGTTGTCTGTGAAAGATTAAGCATGCGATCAGGATTTAGTTTACTCAATCCATTTAAATCTTTAAATACTTCAATCAGGTCTCCTCATAAGTTCTGTTTTCCAAGTGCTGAATTTGCAGTACTGGTCTTTTATGTTAAGAGGGCCATTTTTTTTTTTTTTTTTTTTTTTATGGTAAGTGTACCAAGATCCTTGACATAAATGGTTGCTATTCTCTGCATTCGTTCAAAACGATTCACGTCCTTCTTAAAATGAGGACTTCTAGACCTGTATACAGTACTCAAAATGTGCCCTTACCATTGCCTTATACAATGGGCTAATCACCTCCTTCTCCTTCCTGACAAACTTCCTGTATATATTTACAGACCCCCATGAGCTATCCTAGCACCCTGTTAGCACGCTCAAAGAACTTCATGGTAGTCTGTACAATTTCCCATAGATCAGTTTCGTTCTCCACCACCTTGAGTCTGGTAACGCCCAAATGGTATGTTACTCTGGGATGACTGCTGCCCATAATACAGTATGATGTTATATGAGTTAATGAAGTTGTAGAACAGTAAAAATGTAAAAAACTTAAAACATGAAGCGTACAAAATTTGGCATTGTTGTAGACAATGCCAATCTGCTGTTCTTCTTAATTCTCGCAAATCTGCTGTTCTTCTTAATGTTGATACTAATAACATTAAGAAGAATAGCAGATTTGAATATTCTAACAGGTATAGAAAAATGCTAAGAAAAAGCCACGAGTTAGGATTAAATTTGAAAATGTCTGGAATTTTTCCCAGACACATGTTAAGAAGGATTAAAGGATGGGAGCCTTGTCAATGCGCGAGTTGTACCGCGGAGAGATTATGCAAGGCTCAATGAATGAATTTTTCCCAATATAAATAAATATTCTGTTTATACTCCGGGACGACCACACGGTCAGAGGAGTTTACAAGGTAGAGATAATACAAGAAACAGCACCGTATTCAGGTCACGGGCCTGAACCCGGGTCACTCAAGGCACGGGTACTTATGCACCCGTGCGCTTGACCACTCGGCTACGGAGGCCTTGTATATGGTCTGTGCGTATTAACAGAAAAGACTGTTTTTACAGGAACGGTATGCTCTTGGAAAGACGTATTCTCCAGTTTCGGTCCATCTGTGTATGCTAACTAGATAGTCTCTAGGGTGCCAAAATACCTCACATTTCCCCTTCATGTTTGGCGAGTAAGAGGGTGCTGATTACATTAGTCTAGGACGCCACTTGCTATCAGATGGCCTTTCTCTAGCCTAGTCTACTCTCATAGGTCCTTGGCTGAAAATCGAGAAAGTTAAGAATCATAAATGTCTAATCTTTCTTTCCTATTTTTAGTCAACAGCCTATAGGAAGTGATATGAATAAAATAGTCTTGATAATCCAACGTGGCAATATCACAGGTCAGAGGAGTTGACAGTTTTGACGATACAATCTATTAACCATATTTTCCGATATTTCTCTCAATGATTGACAGTTAGTACAGTATCATAATATTGACAAAATTTGTTTGTAAATAAGCAGTATTAATAAAATCAAATAAATAATAAAAATATCCATAAACATAAATTTGGGCAGATGGGCTGAGAAGTGGCAACTGAAGTTTAATATTGACAAAATATTGTTAAAGATTTAGGCCTAAATGGATGGCAGATGAACTACTTACACGTGGCAGAGAACAAAAATGCATGGGATACATATAAATTAACAGGTGATACAGAAGCGTATGATAGATAGAAGCTGGTCTGTAACCAAGTCACAAAGGAGGTTAGGCAGACAAAGGCAAATTACAAGAAATCTTTGGCAAAGGTAGCTAACAAACTAAATTAATATTTTGCATTCACACATGAGGAGTTATTTATTCAGTGAGGGGAATTCCAGAGGTGTATTAAACGCTGGTAGTAAGCTAGATAATCTTGTAATAACTGAGAGTAAAGTGGAGAAGAAATTGTTGAAGATAAACATAATAAAGGCACCTGGGGTGGATGGAATCTATCCAGTTATATTAAAGGAGGCAGCAAAGGAAGTAAGCAAACCATTAGCCATAATTATGAGAGCTTCCTTGGACTCAAGGGAGATACCCATGGACTGGAGATGTGCAAATGTGATCCCAATCCACATATGAGGATCAAAGGGAGACACAGGTAATTACAGACCTGTTAGTTTAACTTCTGTTCCAAGGAAATTAATGGAAGCACTGGTTAAAGAAGCATTGCAAGATCATTTACACAATACTTCAGTTATAGTTGGGACACAGCATGGGTTTGTCAAGGGGAAGTCTTGTCTGACCAATTTGATTGGATACTATGATATGGTCACAAAGGAACTGGATGAAAAGAATAATTTTGATATCATATATTTGGATCTTAGAAAGGCTTTTGATACTGTTGCACAAATTGGAGCAGTGGGGCATTGGAGGAAAATTACTGCTACGGATAAAGGGATGGTTGAGTAGGAGAAGACAGAGATTGATAATCAGTAGACACTGCTCTTCGTGGACTAATGTACACGAAGAGCAGTGTCTAATGTAAACTAATGTTATTAGTGGAGTCCCCGGGGTTCAGTGTTGGGTCCATTGTTGTTTTCTGTACTATTAATGATGGTATATCAGGCTTAATTTCCAAGTTTGCAAACGATACGAAGGTCAGCAGGGTTGTTAATGACAGTACGCAAGGCGCCTCCGTAGCCAGGGGGGTAGGAGCAGCAGTGCGTAGCACACGCTTCTTGATTAGACTGGAGTTCGAGCCCGTGCCCACCAAATACGGGGGATGCGGAAAGGTCAGGGAATGACCACCGCATATCACCGGAACAATATGGCCTTAGTAGCTAATGCTCCTAAAAACCACATAACAAACAAACAAAACAGACAGTACGCTGCTGCAACAGGATCTAGAAAAGTTGAGCAGGTGGGCTCAGAGGTGGCAACTGAAGTTTAACATTGACAAATGAAAAGTACCGCATATAGGAAGCAATAACCCCAGAGTAACGTATCAACTGTGTGGTACTACACTGACAGTGGTAGAGAATGAAAAGGACGTGGGAATAATTTTGCAGGCAGACCTGAAGTTTTCTGAGCAGTGCAGACGGTTTGCAAGAGTAGCTCGTGGTGTCTTGTCAATGATATACAGGAATTTTTTTTGGAGGGGGGATAGAAAGGTGGTTATTCCCCTTGTACAAGGCAATGGTCAGGCCACACCTTGAGTACTGTATACAGGTCTGGAGGCCTCATTTTAAGAAGGATGTAGATCTGTTGGAACGAGTACAGAGAAGGGCAACAAGATTAGTGAATGGAACAAAAGGTTGCTCTTACGAAGAACGGCTTAAGTTTTGCAAATTACAGTATCTGGAGACTAGGCACTGCGAGGTGATCTGATTGAGGTGTATAAAGCCTTGAATGGTTTGAGCATGCTCAGTGCTGGTGGGATTCTTCCTCTTGCTCGGAATAATCGTCTGAGAGGGCATATAAATTCAAATTGAGGAAACACAGATGTAGGATAGATGTGCGGAAGTTTGCCTTTAGCCAGCGGGTGGTTGATTGGTGGAACAAACTTCCATCTGTCGTTGTAGAAGTTGATAGCTTAAATAGACTCAAGGCAGAACTAGACAGACATTTGGAGCGAGTGGATGGGTGAAATGAGAAGGGCGGGTTTTTTTTTTTTTTTTTTTTTTTGGCTGATGCTATATAAGCTTGCTTTCTTGCATCACATGCCTTTGCTAATGCTAAAATGCGAAGTACTGCATATGGGTAGAAGTAACCCCAGAGGAACGTACCAACTGTATGGTACTACACTTAGGGTAGTAGAAAATGAAAAAGACCTGAGAGTGTTTGTGCAGTCAGATATGAAGTTTTCTGAGCAATGCACACAGGCTGCCAGAGCAGTTCATGGAATATTGTCAATGATATACAGGAATTTTTCTAGCTGGGAAAAGGGAGTGATTATCCCTTTGTATAAGGCAATGGTCAGGTCACTCCTTGAGTACTGCGTACAGATCTGGAAACCATTTTAGGAAGGATGTATAGTTACTTGAGCGTGTACAGAGAAGGGCAACAAGATTGGTGAGGGGAACGAAGGGGTCATCTTACCAAGAAAGGATTAAGTTCTGCAAATTGCAGCGGCTGGAGACTAGGCAACTGCGAGGTAATCTGAATGAGGTGTATAAGGCCTTGAATGGATTGAGCACGCTGAATTCTGATGAGATTCTTTCGCTTGCTCAGATTACGAACCTGATGGGGCATAAATTCAATTTGAGGAAAGACAGTTGTAGAATAGATGTGAGGAAATTTGCTTTTAGCCAGCCGGTGGTTTATTGCTGGAACAAACTTCCATCTGTCGTTGAGGAAGTTGATAGCTTAAATAAATTCAAGGAGGAACTGGACAAATGTGGTCATATGTTTAGAGGGAACGGTTGTGTGAAATTGTTTTTTTTTTTTTTTTTTTTTTTTTGTTTTTTTGACTGATGCTGCATAAGCTCATATACTTGCTTTCTTGCATCAAATGCCTCTATTACTATTACATGAATCCCACTTACAGGCTTTTTTTTTTATTGGTTTTTTTATGATCCATAGACGAGGATTAAGCAGACACTCGCTTTCCTGCTATGTGATATCGATGCTAACGCTACACCTAACATGCTGAACGAACCGTGTCTTTTTAGTATCTGGTCCATTCAGACTTTTCATCATCGCGGCCTTCATGTAACTCTGTCCTTGTTTTATGAAAATTCCAAGCATATAAAGTGTTGGAACCTTACAAATGCCAAAATTTTATAGTGAAATATTATTCTTGTAGGATTTCACCTCTACAAGAATAATTTCACTTAATCGATCTAAACAAACATTAGAATCAGAAAATTTAATCTTTTGATCTCAATATTTTTAATCTAAGTAGGGAAAAGAGGAAGAGAAATCGCATAGATCATTCCATTTCGCATCCTTGCAATGCCAAATAACACGAGGCTGAGAACAACCATAATTGATTGGTTGGTTGTAGAGTTTTAGGTTGTATTCGATTGTGCTGTATGTAATATATCTGTAAATTGCATATGTTCTGTGATCGGTTTGCTAGACGAAAGACCGCATTTTCGGGGTGGGGGGGGGGATATGTTACCCACAACCCGAGACCGATTAACTCGACTACGTTGTGAAGAAGACCAATGAAAATTCCTCGGGTCGTCGACGGGATTCGAACTCAAGTCTTTTCCACCCAGTGTGCTATCCACGAGCGAGACAAGGAGGAACTGGACTACTATCCATTTAGAAAGAAGACCATCCTTGTGATTGGGGGTTTAAAAAATTAAAGTTCTGAAGATTATTATTTTTTTTTTTTTTATGCATGGGATCCACCATTTGCGGAATTCTTTTTTAAACTGTGGTACTGATAAGGTCCTTAACTAGAAATTAGAAATCTACATAAGTAAAAATTTTCCTTATAAAGCTAACAACTCTAATTGTGAACGATAGTCATCTTGAAGACCCGTTCATATTCGAATTTGATTCGTTCGTTATAGAACGCCATGCTACTGAATGGAATGACATCAATAAGTTAACCGTTTATCGTGAACGATCGTTCACGAAAATAGAGATCAGGAACACCCAGACATCTTGATGACGCGATTGTTCACAAAGGAAACAGCTCTAATCCTAACGGGAGTTCACTCGCTCAACACATTACATGGCGGCGTTGTGATACAGGAAGCTCCTGAAAGACTCCTCGTAAATAATGGAGAGCAGTTACGTATATTAAATTAAATTTTCAGAATAAAACCAAAACTAATATGAAACCTCAAAAGTGTAAAATAAAACGTTTGTAATAAAGAGACTGATCCAGAACTTAAAACAGAATTAATTCGTGATGTTCAGGACTTCTAGAACCAGATATATATATAGAGAAAGATGGATTCGATGGAAGCCCAAATTAAAATGCATACACTCCAAAAATTTAATCTGAATTCCTCAGAAATCCTGTCGGCAGCGTAGCCTCTGATTTAAATGCTAAGTCAGTGACCCTGCTGGGCATAGAGCTAGCATTCAAATCAAAATTCGCACGTTTTAAACGTATAGCGGATTCGCCTATTCTGGTGATGCGATACAGTTTTAAAAAATATTAGCAACTTAAACAGAACCATGGATTATGTAATTTGTGGCGAAGCCAATTTAAACCTGATCTTTAGCACTGAGGATTCGATGCTCAGTCGTGAGAGCAGAAAGTCTAGTATAATACTGTAGGGCTAGCATTAATTAAGAAAGCGATCGCCGAGGGAAACTCTCGACATCAGCTCCTGTCCGCTAACGAGGGTAGGTTTTTACCTCCCGAAACCCGGATTTTTCATGCAGCAAAACGCAAACCTACCGCAGAACACACGTAATTTACAGACATAATGTATGCGGTTCAATATGGTCTAAGTTGCTGAAATGCGCCTAAAATCCCAACAATAACAACAATTGGCACTACGTAAAGAAACTTTTCACTTGGGGGTGGCGTAACTAGGGTTATGGCGCCCAGAGCAAATAAAAAATGGCACCCCTCGAAAACTGTTCTTTGGGAACTTTTACATTTTTAACCTTAAAAAGGTGTCCCCAAAATTTGACGCCCAGGGTACGTGCTCCATCTGCCTCATCCTGGCGCCTCCGTAGCCAGGTGGGAAGGAGCAGCAGTGCGTAGCACACGCTTCTTGATTAGACCGGGGTTCGAGCCCGTCACCACCAAATACAGAGGATGCGGAAAGGTTAAGGAATGACCACCGCATATCCTGGAGCAATATGGCCTTAGTTGCTAATGCTCCTAAAAACCAAACAACAACAACAGCCTCATCCTAGTTACGCTTCTAGGTGCCATTCTGTACTTCGAGTCCCTGCACTACTTATGTGTTTGGATGGTATGATAAAATCATTTTGTGCATTATTGTTCATAGTAATATATGTATAGTTTTGTCAAATCATGTACTGTATAAGCAAAACAAGAATTCAGTGTAAAAATACTTTTTTTTATGTAAGCCGAGGTTACCTTTTCTCCCGCCTGTGCGCAATCCATGCAGGTTTTTGAATTTTCCTTGCATTCTAAATAAAATAAGAAATAACAGTTAGTAACAGGATTACACTGCTATGTGTTCATAAGCATTCTGTATGTTTGTATTTAAGTTCACAAATGCGTAAACATCAATAAGTCCGACAACTAATCTATGTCAACTGTTTTGCTGATAACTCAGCTCCAGTAAGCAGGTAGCTAGTAGCCCCTCTTTCCTCTGGGGCTGTATAATAGAATATAAACGGAAATAATCTCATCTTCGTTTAAAAAAAAAAAGGATAAAACTACCGGCCCAAAATTTGACCTTGAATTTCCTCACTGGATGATATTTTCCTGCTGAGCTATGCGACCAATCCAGTTTGCTCCTCCGCATATACAAGGAGAAAATTTTAACTCGTTTAATAGGAGTTGAAGCTTCCAGTTTAAAACTTGTAAGTTTTCTAACGCACTGACAGAAGAGTCAAACGATCCTCATCCGATTTTTCTGTGGGACTAATGCTTATGCGGCAATAAAACAAACAAACAAACAAAAAAAAGCATATGTCTTCAAAAGATTGTCCTGTATCATTGTATCCATGCCTGCAGTTCCAAACCTATGGTACGCGTACAAAGTCAGTACAGTAATAGGAATATGCAACCAGTTCAGCTTCATTGAGTCTCATCAGTAACGTTTCAAGAACTCTTTAGATCCTGTGTACTTGGAATTTGACCTGGATCTTCAAAGTACCACAAGAAAACTGGTTTTTTGATAGTAGTACTCAAATTAAGAGCTGTCGAAACCACTAGGCCTGTTCGTAAAATTTATCCTTGGGCTTGCACATACTATTCCATGCGTTTCTTCCAAGCATAGAAACATTTGTGGAAAGCATCTTCTGTAACAGCTTTTAACACTTCATTCGTGTTTTTTTTTTTTTTTTTTTTATGACTTTAGTGAATTGAAAATGGTACACTTAAGTACACTTTTCAGTTTAAGAAAGAGAAAAAGTCACAAAGAGCTAGGCTCGCAAGTAGGGCACACCTTCACACACAGGGATTGATATATATATATATATTTTTTATTTTTATTTTTATTTTTTTCCAGAAACTGGCGAACAAGGAGCGCGTTGTGTGCTGAAGCATTTTCTTAGGGATCATCCAACCACATTTTTCACAGTTCAGGTTTCTTCCTTTGAATTTTTTCGCCTAGCCTTGTCAAATTTCAGTGTAGTATGTTTGATTTGCAGTCAGATTTGGTGGGAAGTATTCAGCCAGAATAATTCCTTCAATGTCGAAGAAAACAAGAAGCATGGTTTCATTTTTGATTTTGACATTCTTTTTTTTTTTTCTCTTTTTTTTTTTTTTTTTATTGTTTGGGGGATTGTTTTTCCTTCCATTGCATTGACTGTCTTTTAGTTTCCGAGTCATGCTGGAACAGCCAACTTTCATTATAAGTAATTACAGTACTTAGAAAGTCTGGATCTTCTTCAATGTTTTTCAAAACATATTTTTCCCAAACTTGGAGTCTTCTTATTCTTTGTCTTCATTAAAAAATTTTGGCACCATCTTGGCACACATCACATCTAATCGATTTCCTTACCGGTCCACATTTTCATCAGTTTTCATGGATATCGGATGGCGGGATCATTCATCATCTTTAACATTCTCTTTTTCTTCTAAAAATCTTTTATGCCATTCAAACACGCGTACTTTTGACATAGTATCTTCCCCATAAACTGGACTTAAGAACTCATAACTTTCAGCTGGTGTTGTCTTTAGTTTTGTTAAAAATCCGAAGTTGATTTTGTTCGATTCTTTTATCTATCATTTTTTTGGCAAACTGCAAAAACGCAAGGTAATGAAAACTTGTCCTACTGCAGAGCAAATAAGAGCGTGTTGGAACGTGACTTGAAAGACAACTAGGGAAAGGTTCAAGGTCAACTTCTGTACCTTTGTTTCATAGGTAGCATTTGGCGTGTAATGGATGCGTGCGCAGTCTTGTTATTTAATAGCCACACATTGTAAGTTAATTCAATCAGATGGTGATTAGTTTGAATAAAAATAAAACCATTTTTCAGCTTCTTCACTTTGTGTTCATTTTATTGCATCAGTCCGCGAACTTTATTGCCACACCTCGTGCATATATAGAAAAGTGGCTACAGTTTAACTTTATTTATTTACGTGGTGGCGATGGGTGTGATTATAAAAAATCCAGGCAACTAACGCCATAGGGCGTCATATTTTATCTAATTGCGTTCGGTTGGTCTGCCTGTTTTGCTTTAAAAAACCTGAGTTTATGAAAGATAAAACCATGAACCCTCTGAGATCGACTAACTAGGTTACACTGTGATTAAAAGCAGGTAAAAGGTCCTCCCGTCTACTCGGAATGTGAACCGAGGCCTTTTCCACACGGTGTGGAAGGACGGTAATCGTAACTACTGTGCTACCGGGTAGTAGTAATGTGTAGAAAATACGTTGACTAATTATTAACTGAATTGCTATTCGACTTTCCTAAAACAACTTAATTCAACCTAGCTCCCAAGACACCGACTTTTCTTAGTTTTATAATCTGCACAATCGGGAAACGCCCTCTTTTCCATTTCGAAATCTGTTTCCGTAGTTTTATGAGACTGTGTAAAATGCTTAATAAAGTCACGGAAGGATCTACAGAGATTTCAGAACAGAACTGTAGCCTATTTCCGGTTATTACAAAAATAAATATGTTATAATTAAAGCACTTATGAGAATAAATTTGCCCCATTGACACACTCAGTGTACGAACTACAAGATGATAGTTACAGCAAAAAATAAACACAAAAATATATGAAAATCAATCTCCATACTTTCTCTGGGATTAATATCCTCTTGCCCATAATATTTCTGATTATCGCGCGTTGATATATTCATAGGCTGAATCTGAACAATTTCCGATTTAGACAATACTATAGCTACTGCCAGGAATGACATTAATACTAACGGAAATTTCGCCATTGGGCTAATATGATATTCAACGGTTCTTACCAACGAAAATATCTGATAATGAAATCATTTTCATTGTTATTATACCATTATTCTTCCTATTAATAAAGAAAAAATTATAACAACAAAGAATAAAAAAATATTTGGCTCTACATTGTTCGGGCACAGTGGAAGCCAAAATCACGTCTCAAAATTGTTGGATATATCTCATTAAAAGTTGTGGGTTCATTGAGTTCATTTAGAACTGTAATTAAAATTAGAAATACGCATCTATTAGTGATATCCCACATCATCTTTAATTACTTTTGTCTGTAAATATAAGAGCAATATCACCAAAAAAATACCCCCCTCCCCCTCCCCAACCCACTCGCTCCTGGTGTTACTACTGGAACAGATTATTTCATGTGATTTGATTTTTTCTTCAGCCTAGCCAGTGCAACTGGGCTAAGTCATACCCTACTAGAGTACTCTAGAGACTTAGTCCAGTAGCATTTTTCTGATTGGTATGCGGTTTCGTCTCTCATTTGGGAATGTTGAGTTCAAACTCTGTCGACAACTGGAGAAATTTTTTATTGATTCATAAACATTCGCTACTTTTAAGATCTAACGTTAAAAGAATATATTCCTCGTGTCATTTGAAAGCCACGTTGGTATTATAAACTTGCCAAAATTGTGGCACAGAATTCACTGATGACGAATACGTTGTTTATACATTATAGCAGCGTTTACTAATGATAACTATCCTCAATGATTCTCCAAAAGTGAACAAGAGTATAGCGTCGCTCTACTCCTTTCATCGTTTATCCTTAATGCTCACTTTTGTTGAATTGTTACGATTCACTTTCCTTTCATTACTTACGGTCCATCTCCAAAGTGTGTCGTGTCAATCGATCATAACAGTTGCTGTGACGAAATCGAGATGGTACATTTTTCATTTAGCTGTTTTAAAGCTCTTAAGTAATTTCTTGGTTATTGTGGTTATAAGAATAAGTAAACAGAAAAATGGATAGATAGAGGATGACACCATCGTTTTGGTGGTGTCACCAACTCTGCTGTAGTGTGCACGACATTATCGACCATCGATGAGACGGTGATTTCTCCGCTAAGACTGTATTCCCAGAATATCCACTAAGGTTTGTATGATGGAGCATGTGTTCATACAGGCAATGTACACAGTCTACGAGGATAGTCTTACGTGTGATCTAAAAATAAGGCCCAAACTGGGTTTTCCAAGAATGAGAAAGAGTAGAAAAATAAAAGCAAAAACCTCCTTATTTTCCAACATGACTTTCTCCTCTTGAAATACATGCAGTGACGAAACTACCATACTGCCAAGTTCGTTAACGCGTTCGGTGATGGTTGATTTGGCATGTTTGCTAAATAGCAAAGGGGGGATGAGGACAGAATTTATAGTTTCCTTCCCACATATACATTTTCCATCACTTTTTAATTTCTGAATAAAGCAGAGAATTTCTTTCCAAAAACGTAATTTCTTTAAGTCAAAAAAAAAAATCGAAAGAACAAGGCGAGTGTGCTAGTACTTTAGAACGAAGATTTTGAATGATAACAGCATTTGCTCTGACATTGTATTAGTCTTAGTATTAGCCATATGGTGCAAGGAAACTCCGGACTTTTGTAGCAAAAAAAAAAAAAAAAAAAACCTTCTACAAGCCTCATTAAACTTGAACTTTCTTGGTCTTTTGGAAATGAGACAGGAATCAGTGTGAACTTTTGTTAAAGATTGTCGTTATACTTTGCAACTAGGTTGTCATCATTGCAATACCAGAGTGCCTTGTCCATCACTGATGAGGAGCCAATAAGCTCCGAAACGGTGCGGCGCATTATAGCCTTAGTTGCTAATGCGCCAATAAAACTCAACCAACCAACCCGAAACGGTGCCGTATGGGTGATGGTATCCGCTGAGAATAAGTAACAATAGTCTTCTCCTATGGTGAAGTGTTACTTATTCGAGGTAGTGCAATATCACGGCAACTCGTTGTGAAGGTATTCACAATATGAGATATATTTAATGATGCCAACTTATAACTACTTAAGTAGTTGGCTATGTACTGAAATGATGCAATTGTACTAATTTGTACATTAAACTCTTTACATAACTCGAGACTTTAGCCCTAAACTATATCGTATTCTAGATTGTCGTTCTTTACTGAAAATTTCGCCCTCGTTCATTTTGCTTTCCCCTCCTCCTCTTTGATCCTTATACACCTCAATTAATTTCTCTCTAAGGTACCAAATTATACCTACTTGCCAAGCTCTGTAACTCATATATTCAAAGTTTATAAAACTATGAGCTGAATGAAAAATTTATAAATTGCCTTGGGTTAGATCCGTTATTATATATGCTGTGCATGTATTTATTTCTCTTGCAGCAAAAGATTGCTATAAGTAATGGATTTTCATATACGGAAAGGCCAATGGCGTCTTTAACGTTAACTTGTAATATTTCTGTACTTGACATTATAAAATTTAATTTTTAATACTAATGGTTTCAGTATTTAATTTTAATATTTCACTACAGACTTTTCAGTCTTGACGATGAACTTCCTGAACCCGCATATCTAAACTCACCTCGCCATCTATCTATCTCTCCCCCACCTCGAACGTGAGCAGAATTCAGCATTTCTGAGCAAGCTATGACTCATTTCTTTCTATCCCCCCCCCCCGGAGCTTTCGTTTAGTAATGCGCCAACTCATCAAATGATATTCCATAGCCAAGACAATTAGAATAATTAGCCTTTGACGCTACGCCCATAATAAGCACAATCTGCTGTTTAAATATTAAATGCCTTGACTAGAACTAGTTCAAAGCTGTTAAACTGCAATTGATAACTTTTTTTTTTAACATAATCGGTTACTATTGTTTATTATGACGGTAACATCAGGTAATAAGAATATGTGATTTGTTTCTATGGTGACAACACTTTTTTTTTTTTTTTTTATTTCTTTTTTTTTTTTCCCTGGTACCCATTCTTCCTTATGACCTGCTGCGTATAGCTTCCACCACTCCATATATAGCCTAACTCATGGATGCAGAACAAAATAGAACAGGAAGTATTGGATACTTTCATATCTAAAGTAATTGAACGAAATAATTTATCATTCATGACAAAAGAAGAACAAACCCAGATAACTCCACTACAGTCGTTAATAATAATATCAATTAATGAAATGAATGAGAAAAGCTCTGAAACAAACTTTACTTACCTATTTGTATTTAACATTTTAGCTAATTACTGTTGATGAGCCTATCAAATATGCCTGATTCGAAAATGAAGCCTGGCAATATGCGATTATCGAAACTCTGTTCATGATTATGATGTTAAGACAATTAAAAATACAGAAATAATAATAAACAAACATACAGCAAACCCTTTTATGACTATTGAAGTAAGTTATTATTGAAATCCTGTTGCTCAAGTCATGTTTACAGTTCCTGTTATGAAGAAACTGTAAACAAAACCAAATTTATATGTCCTGCTCCCTCTACACGATTTGCCTCGCAGTGAGTGCAAGAGAGCCAGAATTTTCCTCACCATTACCAATCATCAGCTTGTCGAGTGTCAGACGTCATCTGAACCAGCGAAACTACTCGAAAGCTAGAAATATTTCTTGACTAAATGTCTAAAGAGTATGAAAAAGGCTGTTTATGTATTACCTATGCATAAACAACCTTTTTCATACTCGAGAGCTGTTCGGAGTCTCAATGAGATTCAGTTAGAGTTTCTGCTGCAACTATACGACAAAATTTCACAACTACAAAGTGCAGTAAAGTATAGTGTTACAACACTAATGTTTCTTATTTCAGAGTACAAGGTTTTTTTAGCCATTATAGCCAAACTTACATTACTATATGTATTTAAACAGGCGTCAGAAAACAGTGTTACAAAGTCAATCGTTGCCGCACAAACTATTTATAATAAAGATTATTTATTTTTATAGTTGAAAATAAATAAATTATCTTTATTGCAAACTACAAAAATACACACAGGTACCATGACTTTACAAAAACCCTTCAAGGCACCAAACAAAAGATAAAAATTGACAAGAACAGAAAATTAATATTGATATACTGTACTATATACATGGTGCACGAAATGCGCTTGTTAAAAACTGACTGCATTATTTTATTTATATTCGAAATATAATTATCATTGATTAATACAAGATTTAGATATGATTAGGCGCCCAAGCCAAAGCATGGGAAAAGGCCCCAAAATTATACATGAAAAGAAAACGACGAGCCCCCCCTCCCCGCTTTGAATACCAAGGCCCCAAAGCCATGGCTTATTTGGTTTATGTTTAAATGTAGCCCGTGAATACAATACGTTTGGTTGTTGAAAAATTGTTGGCCATTTCTCATTGCGACCATGAAGAGCTTTACATAATATGTAAGTTAGCCTTTTTCATTCGAATGGACAGTACAGCTGTCGATTTGTCTGTATGTCTGTTTATTATTAAAAAAAAAATACATTCATTTCAAACCATTGTCCATTCGTGTTGTCTATGTCTGCATAATACATTTTTCTTCTTTACAGACAACCACAATAGCGTCCACAAGAACTTGTAAATTTTAAATAAATAAGATCTTTATTGTAAGATCTTTAATCATCTAGGACCCGAGACAAGGCTGTACGCAGTTGTTGGGGGAAGAATTTCGAGAGAATTTATTCCCTCGAATTTTTTTTAATATTTCTTTATATTTATCATTTTCCCTGATTAAATTTTTACGTCCGTTCTTTCTCCTAAAGTGAAAGGCGGATAAAATTACTAAGGAATACTAATCGTAGCGAAAAACTACCAGTTTTATTTGTGCATGCAGAGAAACAACTCATAGAGATTTCTGGGATTTGACTAAGCTCAGAGTTGCCAGGTCTAAGGTTCCATACCTCTCCGTGCCAGTGGCCCATATCTAATGGGAAAAATGTAGTTCGGCGTAGTCATTATGGAGAAATACCGGAAATCATGCTTCCAGACATGAGAAATACGGTGTTTCTTGGGAAATATGGGAAAGATTGCAACCTCTTGTAGAATAATTTAGCGTAGAAAATAAATTCAAAAGTTTTTCATTTAAATGTCAGCAGGCATGTATTAATTTCCTGAAAAGCTGTTCAGTAAATACAGTATATCATAAATTTTTTATGGAAAAAAAAGCCTGTTAAGTAACATTCGTGCGAAACCATTTTCCCCTTAATCTCACTCTTAACGTAAAATTTTATTTTATCTTATCTATTTTATTTTATGTATCTTTATTTTATTCTTTCCCTTCTTCCGTACGTAATTTGTGAATGGCCCCTTAGGTAATATTCACCTTGGAATGTCTAACAGTAGACGTGAAATTAAGCCTCGGCAAGAAACAGTCAGAAAAGCTGACGACATGATTTATTTCTTTGAAGGTATATGCGCTTGAATTCAGATTGGGTAATCATTCACAGAGGACTGTGTTATTTGGGTTATTTTGCTATTCTGGAGTAGTGGGATTTATTATTCTGACAGATATGACAGATTCGTGAAATCTGGCAGGAAATAACAAAACGGCCTCACAGCTACCGCCACTTACAAGCTTTTCCACACGCAAGTGTACATGGTTAAGATTCAAGAAGCAAAAATGATAAAAAAACAATGATGGCTTTCTTGACAGGTCGCTTAATTTTTTTTTTAGTTTCATCAGATTATATTTAACCATAACTTCCAAAAAATTCTTATACTGAATATGCGATTGTAGTCTCATTGTGATTTGCGTGATGTTACTCATTTAACACACTGCCATCCTTTATGAGGAAGAGGCAAAACAATCATGGTCTGTTCAGTGGGTAGTACTTGCACTGACTTACAAACAGCAGTCAATTATGCACTGGTGTGTCGCTGTTGGCATTATTCATGAGATATATTTTGTCCGTCTCAGTTCGTTGTTCTTGCTTGTGATTAAGGCAATCCCGGAGTTTTTTTTTTTTTTCCTGGAATTGCTTTAAAAAACGAACTAATATTATCTTTAATTTATATATTTATTTCCTTCAATTAATCAGACTATAGAATTCACTTAACACAGATTATTACTATACACTACTCTACCAAAATATTAGAAAACAGAAAATCTCAATATGCGAATTCTCCCCTGTGGAATCCAAATAGAATAATCTATCACTTAATAATAATTATGTAAGCAAAGGATGCAAGGAGCAATTGACTATTGACGCTGTAGTTATGGAGAAAACCTACAAGAAGCATCGCGACCTGTACGCTGCCTGCATCTACTACCTCAAGTCCTTCGACTCCATACGCCACAGCTGGCTAATAGAGACACTGAGGGTCTACAAAGTCAACCCGACACTGACACACTTAGAAGCAACCGTAATGAAATGGGGGACCACAGTCAAGGTCGAAAACGTCACGACCAGACTGATATCCATCAGAAGAGGAATCTTCCAGGGAGATGCCCTGGCCCCAATATGGTTCTGTCTAGCACTCAACCTGCTGCATACCATGCTCAATAACAGCAAGTACGGATATATCCTAAAAGAAGAAAGGAAGAACCTGTACACCCTCTCTCACTTCATGTAAATGGATAGCATCAAACTCTACCCCGCAACCGATAATCAACTCCAACAGCTACTCCGGATCACTAAAGAGTTCAGCACTGACATCAGAATGCAATTTGGCATAGACAAATGCAAGACCCATGGATTTATGGTGCTTGGCCACAGGTGAAAACATTTTCAACTGGACTGTGTTATGAAGGCTCAATTCAAGTGGACTCTACGCAAGGAAGCCAGTGGTTTGTGTCCCATTAACTCCAAACTACCGCAGAGCTCGTCGAAAATGGCACCATGAACATGTGACTTGGAGCCCTGGAAAATGGAGTACACTTCTGTTCTCTTATGAGTCCCGTTTTAGCCTACAAACGGATTGTAGAACGCTATTTCTTCTGGAGACAACGAGGAATGCGGTACCATCCCTCCAAAGAGTCTTCCATTGAGGGTAAAGAGGGAAAAACCTAAAAAAAAAAAAACAAAAATAAGTCTTTGTTTCTGTGTCTGAAAAAGCCATTTGCAGCTTCCTTGAAATCATCATCACTTAAAAATTGATTCGCACGCAGGTGTTTCTGAAGAGGAAATAATCACAAGGAGAACTATGTGTGTGCTGTTAGGAAATGAGGGAGTTAGCTCCTAGAATCAGCAGAAATTCTTTATGGGACTTGTGTTTAGGGGCATTGTCATAAAGAAGTAGGGCACCTCCTATTAATTTCCTGCTTCGCTGTTCCTTTATGATCCTTAACTTCTTGATAACAGCAACACAGCCTTCTCCAGTGATTGTTTTCTTGTGTATCACATGGTCCATCAAACGAATTCCTTCCATATCCCAAAAAAATGGTGGCTACAATCTTGCCGGCAGAGTGTTGAGTCATAAATTTTTTGGAGCGGTGGTGACCGAAGGCGTTTCCATTGCATGGACTCCTGTTTTGTTTCTGGATGTCAATGAGACTGCACGTTTGGTCACCCGAATATCGTTTAATGGTTCGATCTTATTTTCATTTCTAAACTGATCAGACTATTCAATTATTTTTATCGATTAAAATTTTATTAATTCATTTTATTTTTATTAACAAAAAGTAGTAATCAATTTTATTAAGTATTAATTTTATTATTTAAACTATTGCTTGTTTGTGATTACCTAGCGCTAAAACTCGAGCCACAAGAATCTCTCGAGAGTCCTTTTATCATGTTTTAAAAGACCAAAGAATTACTGCCAATTATTGATGTGACTTTTTGTGCTATTGCAATATAACAGAGCGAACTAACAAAAAGAAAAAATTCCTGTTGCTCGACATGACATTGCGAGTCCATTTTCTTTTCTACCTGTACATCTTTTAGACCACTTATATTACAGCTGTTTCGAGGTTTCATTCTTCTCGACGTACACGCCTCCCTTAATGTTGTTCTTAGCTACCCTTATCTTTCGCATGCACGAAAGTTACTCTTTTATCATGCATTCGTGTAACCAATCTCACATAGCTAACCACTTCCGTAAAGGCACCGACCTTAGTGAAATCTATTAAAAACACGAATATACTTGTATAACATGTAACCTACTTCAACCCTTAGCAATACGATAATATAAATACGCATGTTAGGATATACATGTGTAAAGTGCATGCTGTCTCTACTATGGCCGTTCGTCCGTCTGCATGTAATAACTGGACTTCCAGTTGACAGCTTTTCATGAATTTTTTTTTTTTTTTTTTTTTTTTTTTTTGTATCTTTTAGAAAGATTTGTTGAGCCATCCCATATTTTATTAAAATCGGACAAATAGAAATCAACAATTATATAGAACTTAGTAACAGTACCCGTCATGGGGTGCAACCCCATGACGGGTACTGTTACTAAGTGCACAGAGTGATTGTTATGTCTGGTGTTACTGTTAGTCTAGAGTCCTACAGGTGTTCAGGATTGCGACTTTCTGAAATTCCTTCTAGGTGTTTTCTGGAAGACCTATCTGCTATGCTCTTGTGCAGGATCTTTGATACTCTACCGTTAGTTGACACGATGATCGGGATGGTCGTTACTCGTTGCATATGCCACATCTCTTTGATCTCCTGTCTTAGGTCCGTGCACTTCCTAATCTTTTCCTCGTGGGTTTTCTGGAGGTTGCCAGCGTTGGGCACTGCTATGTCGATCAGATAACCTTTTCATTCTTGTCGACAAGGGTTATGCTCGGTCTGTTGTGCAGGATTGTCTTGTCCGTTGTTATGGCGTGGTCCCATTACAGCTTGTGGGTTGGGTCTCTAGACGGCCTGGGGTTCGTACTTGTAATACGATACACTTTGTGATCATTGATATTGCCTCTCTAGCTTTTGATATATTATCCTGACTATCTAGTCGTGTCTACGAGCGTACACATCTGGGTGATCACCTTGCATCCTGCGGTGATGTGTTGGACCGTTTCTGAGGACAGGTGGCATCGTCGACATATGTCATCTGTCACTTCTGGTTCCTTGGCAATGTATTTTCTATAGTTCCTGATGTTGATTGGATGGCAAGCGTGAATAATTCAGTCTTGGGGAAGAGCGTTCCGCTCGTGAGTCATTCACTGGAAGCCATTTTATCTATGTGGTCATTGTAGTGTCTGCCATGATGTCTTCTTTGCCCATCTTTCTGTCTTTGTTTCTTCTGTGTGTGTGTGTGTGTGTGTGTGAGAGAGAGAGAGAGAGAGAGAGAGAGAGAGAGAGAGAGAGAGAGAGAGAGAGAGAGAGAGAGAGAGAGAGAGAGAAAGAGGTCTCCTTGCTTAGGTTGAGTGGGTATGCCGCTTGTCTATATTCCTTATGGCCTGGTAGAGTGGCGCTGTGTTTTTCGGGAAGTAATTCTTCAGGTTCGCTGTCATTTTTTCTGCTGCTCCATGAGGTCTATCAAGCCCCCACTTTCCGCGCTAATCTTCTCGGTAGCACAGCTGTATCGTCACCGTCCTCCCCACACCGGGTGGAAAAGGCCCAGGTTAGAATCCCATCGATGACACGAAGAACTTTTATGGGCTTTTTTTCACTTCGTGGTGTCTCAGCCATAGATAGCAAGATTTTTCCCTCGGAAAAACTGGGTATTTCGTCCAGCAATGCAAGAAAATCGACCAGAGAACACACGCTATTTACAGACACAATACACAAGGGTAGTGGAAAGTAACTTTCCGAGTGACCCTAATATAATAATTTTTTGTTTTCTTTCTGTGCTATGGTCAGTCTCTTCACGGCCGACTTCGGGTGGCGTTGTTAGCTCGTGATCATCATTGTCTTTCTCATGATATCCACTAGCTCAGTGTTAGTCCAATATATGATCCCGAAGCAGTTTGTTAGTACTGGGACTGCATAAGTGTTTATGGCTTTAACTGTGTTCCCTCCGTTCAGATTTGCTTTGAGCAGCTTCTGAGTCTCTGGTGGTATTTTTCAGTCAGGCAGGCCTTGATCTGTTTGTGCTCTAACTGCTGAGCCTGCATCATGCCCACATATTTGTAGGTCACTCCCACTGTCATGGTTTCGATCTCTTTGCCAGTCCGCAGCTGGTAGTTTCGGGTGACTAATTGTCTAGTTTATTATTATTTTAATACATGTCCAATGGGCTATCCACATATCGTTTATTGTAGCTAAAGCACTGGCTATTATGCTTGTCCTGTGTTGATTGCAGGAATAAAGCGCAATATGGAATATGCAAAGAAACAAAATGTTCTGGTTCTCTGCTCGTGCAAGAACTCAACATTTCTCTTTCTAAAACAGTGATGATGCTTACGAAAGGTAAACTTGATTACAATTGTCCACCAAAGGTAGTTATTGAGACTAGGCATCCACGAGGTGATCTGATTGAGGTGTATAATGCCTTGAATGGGTTGAGCAGGCTCAATGCTGATGGGATTCTTCCTCTTGCTCAGATTACGAACCTGAGAGGGCATAAATTCAAATTGAGGAAAGACAGTTATAGAATAGATGTGCAGAAATTTGCCTTGAGCCAGCAGGTAGCTGATTGCTGGAACAAACTTCCATCTGTCGTTGTGGAAGTTGCCAGCTTAAATAAATTCAAGGAGGAACTGGACAAAGCTTGCTTTCTTGCACCACATGCCTTGATTATTACTACTACTATTTATAATACTTAGCTAGTAAGGGTAAAAATTTTACAGCCTGTATTGTCAGAATTACAAGAAAAGACTGGAGGTTGATTATTATTATTAGCCATATAGTGCATCAGCAAAAAAAAATTTCTGAGTTACCCTGAGAGAGAGAGAGAGTCAGAAGTAAAAGGGAATCACCAAAAAAGAGAAGAATGATGATATCCAGCTCAGGATCCTGGGTGTGCCAAGTCCATTCTCACCAGATGTGGAGTTCTTTCCCTGTACTACAAAGCTATAATTTTGCATATTGTGTTTTTTCCCCCAGTTTCTGGAGGAAAAAACTTTGCTCCCTGGTGGCAGTGGCCCTTTTTTTTTTACTATTAGTATATGTTCTTCTTGATACTGATCATACGGTGGAGATGGACTTTGTCTAGGTGCCACCATACATACATTAATATACTATGACTGTGTTCGTCCAAGAAGTCGTTGCACGTTTGAGTAAGCCGTGTTTTTGTTTTCAGTTTCCTAAATACGCAAATCATGAGTTATTGCTATTTGCTTATTATATTAATCACAGCAGATACGTTAAACACCAGTTATATTTCAGTTGTGATTATAATCGAGGAATAAAAGGTAAACTGCATTACAAAAGCGTTGGCGTTATACAATAATCATTTAATTTATTAAATCAGAGACCCGGAAATACTTGTTTAACTTCACATGCTATGATTACAAAGTATTAAAAAACGTACAGCGAATATTACGTTGGATTTATGTGCATTGTGGTGAAAATTAACATTTTATATATCGTAAATTAATTAGTAATTAATTGGAAACAAGATAATTAGTTATTTACATTTCACTTCTGTTAATCACAGAAAAAAATCAGTTAACTGAAAGTCAGATAGTTGTGATAATCGGAACTCTAGTAAGTATGCCACATTTTATGGTGGTAGATTAGGTCATTATAGGGATGATATTGAGCTTTGTAAAAGTAATTTCCGGTTAGCGATTAATAGTGGATCATCGAAATTTCTTTTCAAATCAATATGCGGGCACATAATCGTTATGACATGCTACACTCTATATGTAGGTATGAAGGTGGTTAGTTGAGTAATGGTTATATTGGACAAAAATAATACAGTAATAATAAAATATAAACGACGTTCGTTGTTGGTGTTTAGAGGTTTAATAGTACAAAAGCTGAGTGCATGTCAATGAATTAAATTACCATTAATTATTATTATTATATATATATATTTTTTTAAATGAGAGAACTACAGCTGTGCAACGAATCGTTGTTTGAATTTATGGCATGTGAGATAGCAACGATCAGACGGATGGAACTAGTGCATTGGGATGCCTGGTGTCCGGTAAAAATATTGTGTAATTATCAAACATCACAGTGTACCATGGCAGTCGAATAAATGTTCAAGGGTCGCCCTATAAAAGACACAACATAACATTATTATTATTGCAGGCCTGACGTAGCCCAGTGGTCAGGAGCGAGAGTGCATAGCTACGCGTTCCTTGAGTGGACCGTTGTTCAAGCCCGTGCCTACTAAATACGATAAATATTTGTATTGACAATTTATTGTAAACTCTACTGAGTTGGTTGTCGTGCCGGAGTATAAACAGAAAATTTAGGCCGCTGTAGCCTAGTGGTCAGGCGCGCGGATGCATAAGTACACGTGCCTTGAGTGACCGGGGTTCAAGCCCGTGACTACTGAATACGGTGCTGTTTCTTGTATTCTGTCTATCTTGTGAACTCCTCTGACCGTTTGGTCGTCCCGGAGTATAAACAGAAAATTTATTTATTTTATTTATTTATTATCAGCCATATATAGTCAGGGGTGTTCCTAGGGTATATGGCTCTCGGGTGCCAATTAAAATTTTCTTCATACGTGTATGAAAGTTTCAGGTTTTCAAGCGCCCGGGTGCAGTGCACCCCTTACACCCTCGGGACGGCTCGCCCCTGCATATAATGCAAGGAAGCCTGAGGCTTATGCTGCACCAGCCAAAAAAAAAAAAAAAAAAAAAATTCCGAGTTACCCTGAGAGAGAAAGAAGTAGAAGGGAATCACCAAGAAAGAGAAGAATGATCACATAACCTCATTTATAGTGTATCACCATAGTCCTAAGAAAACTGGCGAAAGAATGTGCAGCTGAGTGTTGCTCAGAAAGTAAAGAGAAGCTATCCCGTTGGTAATCTGTTAGAGAATTTAGACTTTGTGAAATATAACATGAAAAAAAAAAAAAAAAAAAAAAAAATGCAAGATTAAGTAAGCTTCCTGCTGTTACTACTTCGGGAGGTATGATTGTGACATCGAGACTATATCGGCACAATCATAAGGAAGTGTGATTGTGAAATCAGTCATACTTCCTGCATTTACTACTGCTGGTTGTATGATTGCAACAATACAAATATTTGACCACAACATTTGCATTTCTGTTACCTGTTCATCAGGAGCGGATTAAGGTCGGTTGAGGCCCCGGACGCAGAAGAAAATATTGGGCCCCTTAAAAAAAGAAAGAGACAGGGAAAATAAAAATACATGTTAACCATTTTTTTTAAATAAATAAAAAAATATTATGTACTATTAATGTTTTATTTCCAATAAAATTTGAATATAATATATGTATAATATAATTAATAATAGCATAATAATAATCACAAAGTTTTGAACTAATATGTTCAACTAATTTGTTGGAGTTTTGCGTGGGCCCTTCAGAAGTCGGGGCCCAGGGCGCGCGCCCGCCGTTAAATCCGCCTCTGCTGTTCATAGATGCTTTCACATCAATAAATAAAAGCTTATGTACCTTAACAATGCAATTAACTGCCCGATTTGTAAAATATCGTCACATTTTTAAGAATATTAGCATATAAATAAATAAATTTTCTGTTTATACTCCGGCACGATAACCAAGTCAGTACAGTTTACAATAAATCGTCAATACAAGTATTTATCGTATTCAGTAGTCACGGGTCTGAACCCCGGTCCACTCAAGGAACGCGTGCTATGCACTCTTGCTCTTGACCACTCGGCCTGACGTAGCCGAGTGGTCACTATATATGCATAATGCGCATATTGCCCTACCCCCATGTAACATCTCAACCTCAGGACGGATTTTCACGAAATTTATATTTGGACCTTTTAGAAAGATTTGTTGAGCATTCCGAATGTATTAAAATCGAAATGCTACAATTATTATTTCTTTGTCCGTCTGCGTGTAATATTCCCAGTGGATGGATTTTAAGGAAATTTTATATTTCGCTCTGTAAGAAAGATTTGTAGACCATTCCTAAATTTCGATAAAATCACACCAATAGAATTACAGTATTTATTATTTTTCAAATATGTATCGCGTGGGATATCCATATACTGTAGCTGAAGAACAGATATCCATATCTGTTCGCGCATGAGTAGTGTTTTTTTCTGTAAATAGTGAATTATTAACGTTTGCTAACGCTCCGCGCACATTATTATTATTATTTTTTTTGTAATGAACTTATATTTTGCAGCAGGTGTGAAATCCCAACAATTGATTTTTGCTGAACAGCATGATTATTTGCATTTTGATCTATGGATTTTAGCTGCAGCTGAACATATCTGTTAAATAGACTGTCCGCGACTCACCTTATAATGGTGGCGCGGCTGCCCCACTAACCCCCTTCCCTCAAGAGTAAAGTTCGCAGCGAAAACGCTGCGAAGTTCAGTCTACACGCGACCCTAGCCCTATCAAATTTTCGTGTACCCCTCGTCGCGAAGGGCGGTTTGTCTGTTGTGAGGGGAAAACCGGAGTCAATCCCGGTGAAAAACCTCACGACCACGGTTTGAGACCGCCAAACTCAATGCTGAATTCCCCTGAGAAAATTCCCATAAGGGCAGCAGCTGGAATCGAACCTCGATCAGCTATTCAGCAAGCCGGCAACGCTGCCGCAAGGCTACCGTGGCCCCGTATGCTATCGTTTTAATTTCGGTATTTCACATCACATTTCCCATGAGTCGCGTGGCTATTGTCACGTGATTGTTGAACTTCTGCTATGGATGTTTTCACATCAAAAATATTTTAAGGAGTTTGACCAAAGATTCAGTAGCATCTTAACTTCGACCTCTTAGCTCTAACTCTGAATAAGTTTTTCCAGGCACTACTATACGATTACATTTCTAGAGGCAATAAATATAATGTTCATGAGGACCCCGAGCCAACAGTAATTACATTTTTCCAAGGAACCCCCCCCCCCCCCCCCCCGTGATGACCTTTGGGTTTTGGAGCAACTGCGCCTGGGTCAAGCCTAAGAACACGGACTAAAATGTGGCAAAATTGTTTTCCACATTTTCGTCTATTTTGATAGACAGGAAATGTTATGTTATTTAGAGAAATGGAAAATACAGTAGAAAGGAATAGCATACATGATGAATTCGATTCAATGACAGGCTGACATTGGATGGAATTCATCACATATGCCCTCATCTTGCCCATCACTTTTTGACAGACGGTTAAAATAATTTCGTGCATCATTAAGATGTGTAATATATATGCAGTATAATTAAAAAGTAGTTTTAAAACAGCCTCAGTAATCTATAATTACTTTACTTTTTTTTAATCACAAAAGCAGAAAGAAAAATTACATTAACAATGAATCAGAGTAGGATGAGGGTATGGCAACCAAAAAAAGCTTGTAAGGTCGAAAGGCGTGCAAGGGCAGATGGTCCCAGAAAGCCGGACGGCGATCGCCACAGAAGCCAGCAGCAAATTTTGGGCATTGACTAATAGTCATGACATTATAACGGATTCAGATGGGGGTCAAAATTGTTGGGCCACGGAGACCAAAACTTACCACTCCTTCCCTGAAAGAATGCAAGCGTCTTTTTATTTATTTTATTTTGTGTGCATGGATGGTCCCGACCAGATTATGGCAATTCCACACATTGTGCTGATGCACATGGAGGACTTTCTGTCGTCTGGTTAATGTTGCCTATGACTGTAGTACGACAAATAGTTTTGTTGCTGTACCTCCACACACCAACGACTAAAATATTTTCTAGTTATCCAGATTCGAGATGGATTTCGAATAAGGAAGAAACGGAGAATGCTGGGTTCATCCACTTTACAGGAGAGGCTCATCAAAGGAAAATTCTACATAAATAATTAATTGTTAAATTTGTTTTTCTGTCCTTTTGTACAGCCAAATATGGCAGGGGATATATATCTATCCCCATGCGTAGGGGATAGATATATATCCCATATGCCTTTTGGAGTAGGAGACATTCCACGATGACTTCGTTTAAAAATCAGAATAGTGAATGAACCTTTAATGTGGAACATTTTTGAAATTATCACTATTTCCCTTTTTGAACTGCTACTTAACAACCTTTCGGGGGGAAAAATTATTCCTCCCATGTCGTCTTTTAAATCGGGAAAGTGAGTGAATCGTTAATATAGATCATATTTGAAATTATTATATTGTTAATGGTTTAAGGCAAATTCGCCACCTTGTTTTTATATCTGCGTTACTACACAATATACGAGGTGTGATCAGAAAGTTCGGGGACTACTATTTGGAAATTGCGGCATCGTAGCTAATCTCGACTTATTAAGACAGTAACTCGTGAATCACTTGTTTATCTATAATCAGTCTGAATTAGCGCGTTGAATAGGTTTTTAGTTTCATTTTAAAATGAGTGATTTTACTGAGCAGCGAATTGCATCATATTTTTTCCGGAATTAGAGGAAAATGCAACAGAAAGCCACGCAATGTTAAAACTAATTTTCGAAGAAGGCTCTTAAGCGTCGTTTAACATAAGTTGTTAAATGGCCACTTTTTTCTTGTACGAGAGTCCCTACAATCCTTTATCTCAGTTGCTATTTGCGAGTTTTTCTGTTAATACTTGTGTTGAGTGTCTGGTCGAACTCAACACTTTTATGATGAACCTAATTGTGATCTTTATGTTCATTTGCTGCAAGAATTATTAGCAAGTGATATCAAAAGCTTGGGCTCAGGGTGGTGCGATGGTGATCTTGGATTTAGTGCAATTAAATGATTGTCAGTGCGATGGTTCAATCACCTTGATGATAGTAATTGAATATTAAGTGGTGAATCATACAAGGATATTAAGGGTATTACAAGCCTTACCCTAAACACTATGCCACTATGTAACTAGCTATTCTTGCACCCTGATGTGTATGTTTATCATTAGATATTGTTTGTTTCTGTTCTCTGTTTAAACCCTTCTTTTCTGTTTCAGGGGATATCTCCTTCGTTCCCTTTCCTTCCCTACCAGCTCTCATACATCATCTATAAACTTTTCCTTTCCTTATTTACAGTGAGGTTACCAGCTTGTCCGGACACCTCAGTAAGAGTTTTCTGGATAGTATAGCCTGGCTGCCTCTACGTATCTTGGGATGGGAATCAGGGGGCAGGGAATGCCCAGTTCCCTGCCCCCTGAGTTCACCTTTCCTTCACCCCACAGTCTAACCTTCTCCTCTCTTCAACAAAAAGTTTGTATTATTTTTTATTGTGGCCTCTGCCAGAGTATGATGGTATCCTACCATTATGAGCTCTGCGGCCAAGAAGCCAGAGAAACAACAGAACCCAACACAATACTATACACACCACACACATTTCTGGCATTTACAGAGTCCTGTATACTTCACAAGTGTACAGGTGGTGCCTTACCCTAAACACTGTGCAACTAGCCATTCTTGCACTCTGTTTAAAGCTTTCTTTTGTGAACCAACATTTTTACGAAAATCAGGCAACGCATCAGATAACAAACCATTTTATCAATATTGAAATTGAAAAAAAAAAAAAAAAAAAACGAAAAAACATAGATGATGTAATCACTAAATAATTTAATTAATAATTCTTTTTGTAAATTTTTTTAATCAAAATTATTTAATTTTTGAAGATATTCTTTAATATTTTTATTGAATTTTGCGCCCCTCGCAACTCTGCGCCCTGTTCACTTACTGAGTTTCGACACTGTGGTATAGACTACTGCTTGCTTCTGTTGCAATAACGTGTTGCTTTTCGAACTCGCTGAACAGCCGCCATTCATCAGGGACGTGGATTTGTGTACACTCCACAATCTGGTGTTGTCATGGCAACACAAATAGGTAGGAAACTACACGAGGTATTTAGGGCTGCGCGTTCCGCTATCATGAATCGTGCAACGTGGGCTAGCGATTTGTAATGAAAGATTTCGGGCGCGATAATTTAACTGGGTCTTCTTTTCATTTACTTCACATGCATTTACAATTTTTGCCGAGGCTTATTCATAGGAAAATGAACACGATTCAGGAAGAGCAGCATTCGTTTCAACTATTCTGCTTCTATGCACCATGAATCCCCAACCAATCTCAATTGCGACGATCGTTATTTGAAAGCGATACCACTCACATAGTTGCCGAAGAAATGCCTGCGGTAGGGAACAGTTAAATCGTTCGTGATGATAACGAGTATGTAGACTTCATTGACATTATGTTTCAAACGCAACTCTTGTGTTAAGATATTTCTGGATTGCACGAAAATGAGTTTTTAATAGCATTGCATCTCTCGTGGAAATGCTTTCTTGTACGTAGTGTTAGATGAGCAGTCATCTCCTATCCTCTACTTATCGGTTTACAGGTAAGAATATGTTTTTGTATAATAAATTTCTAGAGAGTGGAAAAGAAAGTTTTATGTGCATCACCTTTTAGTTTAGTTCATGGATAAAGATATTGAGTGTGTAATGAACTTATTTGAAAAGGCTATAAAGAGAAGTTGACATCCAATAACGAACAGATTTTCCATTGTCATTTAGATGGAATTTGAATTATGCAATGCACTTACGCAAAGGTGAAGTTCGGTTGTGAATGGGAAGAGAGGAAGCCAAGGGCTCCCCTTCCCCAGAAAAAGCCAACTTCACATTAAAGTGCTATTTAAATTTACAAATACTTTAAAAGTGATCCATACATCCTCTGTTCTCGTTGTTGTGGTGCTACTAATAAATAAATAAATATATATATAGACAGTGCGACTAATAGTTTCCAATTTATTATTTTTTCCCTACACTTTTCTGACAGAAAATTATGAAACATTAAAGGTTTAGTTAAACATTTATCCAAATTATTTCTTCGATTTTGTGTCCGTTGATTACTCACCTCTTTACAGCATTGCTTTGGTGCGTTGCGTAGTGGCTGCACCTCTAATCTTGTTTTTTTTTATTTTTAATACTAAATCGTGCACAACCATTTCTGTTTTTTTTTTTTTTTTTTTTTTTTGCTGTTGTTGTAAGGTTTTAGGCGTACCAGCGACTTAGACCACATTGAGCATTACTTCTATAGAAGCGTGTATTGGCGAGCCGATTTGCTAATTGGAAAAACCTGGAATAACCTACGGGGGAACCCTGCTCCCTCCTGAAATCAGCTAACTACATTCTTGATTGAAAAAGCCTTTAGAAAGACCTGCAGTGTATGAAGGGTACTCGAACTCAGATTCCTCCAAAATGAGTGACAAGTGGTCTCACCACTTGTCACTCATTTTGACTGTGTTAACGTGGAAGTGACGGCATTCAGATGCCAACACCTTGGGCTATTAATTAAAAGCAACACATCGTTTTTAATTTTTAAGTATTGGGTGCTGTTAACGTACACTACTGGAATTTCATCAGAGAAGAACTTAAAAAGATGCCAATTTAAGCGGTATATAATTTTCTAGACATTAAAAAAAAACCTTGTAGATATAGGTAATGGCTAGCAAACATCATATAAACTTCAGCTTTATGGGGAGTTCTATATCGTAATTTTTTTCACACGAATAATGAGAAAATATGTTTTAGTTATTTAAAAAAACATTTTTGGTATAAATTTTTAATTTCAGTTTGATATTTTATAATGTAAAAGATGACAGGCTTTGTTGTAAGAATCATTTTTTTAAAATTTGTTTTCTCTTTCATTTATTCAAGACAGATATGGACATGATTTGCCCTGCTAAATGAAAAATATAAATACATGCTATTCTGCTTTTGATGGCCGCTCCCATTATTTGAAATGACATGATTAACTTGAAAGTCACTTTGAGATAAAAGTCAAAGGCACTTTTCTCCTGTGCAAACAACTACCAAACCCTTTTTAAAATGTATATCCAGACATTACTATTAATGGTTGCACCCCCCTCAAGCTTTGCAGTTATTGGTCTAGCCCCATTCAGATATTGCTACCAATGGAAATTTGGATGATTATTATGGTAATTCTCACCAGTGGCAGTCCCAGTTAGGGGTTATGGCCCTTTCCTTCTTTGGATAAAATTATAGGTTATTTATTTATTTTTTTTTACTGTTACATGATGATTAAAGCTCAATGGTTCCTTGAAGCACTTCTTCAGCCCTCCTCTCCCCTTTCAAAAAAACCTGGGATTGCCATTGATTCTCCCCATATTGTGTCTCAGTTTAAATATTTTTAGACTTCATAGCTTAAACCACGTTTTTAGTGGGATGACTGCATACTTCTAGTTTCATGTAGTCATTGGTTGCTTAATAAGTAATAATTATAAAAATAGTGACACTAACTGAAAGTAACTCTCTGAGGAGAGTAGTATATCTAAGTATTATCAATAAGTTTAGTACTTAAATTAATAAATCAAATAGTTGAACTGATTAATGACCCCTTTAATGTATGTCATTGTAATAATAAATTAGAAAATTAAAAGTAGCCTTGCAAATAATTATCTGAACTATAATGAAATGGCCATATCCGTTATAGCATAGCATTGTACACCCAGAAAGACAGGAAGGAGAGTAATCAGATAGACCCTCCACATCACAAATAGATTATGTATATGGGTGTATGTAAGAGGGAAGGTGACTTGACTTGACTACAGTAACAAGTTCCTTCCAAATGATTGTTGGGTACATGTTTGCATGACTCTACTTTTAAAATTTAAAAAATTGTTTGTGTTTATGAGCACCAACACAAAAATTTGTTGAAATTATAGTGCTTTAGTGTCACTGATGAGTTGTATACATGATGATGAGTTGAAACCAAAAATAACTTGCTGAAGTTGGACTCTCATTAAAACCTATAGAAATTTCTAATTTCTGAAGGTTTTAATGTGATATCTAACCTTCTGGTGAGATACCACAAGCATTTAATGTTCTGAAACCACATTTAATGAAAGAAGCTAATGATGTGATAAGTAGTTTGAAGACAATTATATATATGAAAGAATTAGATGGCATGCATAATGATATGGTAATTCATGCTCCACCATTATTTCCACCAACATTATGGTCTGTATATGATTCCATTCAACTGAGAATTCCATGCACCTAAAACAGTGTTGAGGCGTGGCATAGAGGATAGGAGTGTATAGTTGGATGAGCACATATTGGCATATATAGGATCATCAAAGAATTTAAGAAAGAACAGCAACAGGTTGATAACCAGGCTGAATGCATACTTTGTAGTGAATCCTGTTCAAAACACAAGAAGGCGACAGTTGATGATAGAGAAATGAGAATGATGAAGGTTGTAAACAATCGTGAAAATAGATCTGTGATGGATTACCTTCGTGGTATTGCATTCAATGTATCTTTATAAATATTATTTTATTTTATGCATATATATATATAAAATGTATGCCTGATAATATATATATATATATGTGTGTGTGTGTGTGTGTATATATATATATATATATATATATATATATATAGACACATTATCAGGCAACACAGAAGCCTCTGGCAGATATAAGCTAGTCTGTAATCAAGTCACAAAGGAGGTTAGGCAGGCAAAGGCAGATTATGAGAAATCTTTGGCAAAGGACATAAAGAAAAACAGCAAACAGTTCTTTACTTATGTAAACTATAGAAGGAAGGGGATGAATCAGATTGGTCCACTTAACATAAATGGTTCGACTATTGATAATCCTGCTCAAGTTGCTGATAAACTGTATGAGTATTTTGCATCTACATTCACACATGAGGAGTTATTCAAGGAGGTGAATGCCAAAGTTTATCAAACTCTAATAGGGAGCTAAGTGATTTTGTAATAACTTAGAGCAAAGTGGAGGCAAAATTGTTGAAGTTAAACATAAAAAAGGCACCTGGGGCAGATGGAATCTATCCAGCTATAATGAAGGAGGCAGCAAGGGAAGTAAGCAAACCCTTAGCCATATTTATGAGAGCATCTTTAGAGTCAGGGGAGGTCCCCATGGACTGGAGATGTACAAATGTATCCCCAATTCACAAAGGGGGTTCAAAGGGTGACGCAAATAATTATAGACCTGTTACTTTAACTTCTGTCCCGGGAAAAATAATGGAGTCATTGGTTAAAGACATGATACAGAATCACCTAAACAAGACAGCAGTAATAGCTCAGAAACAGCATGGGTTTGTTAAGGGGAAGTCTTGTCTGACCAATTTGATTGAATACTGAAATGTGGTCACAATGGAACTGGATGCAAAAAATAATTTTGATATCATATACTTGGATTTCAGAAAGCTTTTGATACTGTTGCATGTGGAAGACTGCTGTACAAATTGGAGATGTATAGCATTAAGGACAAGTTACTGCAATGGATAAAGGGATGGTTGAATGGGAGATGGCAGAGAGTGGTAATAAATGGACACTGCTCTATGTTGATGTGGACAAATGTTATTAGCAGAGTCCCCCAGGGTTTGGTGCTGGGCCCATTGTTGTTTTGTATCTTTATCAATGAAGGTATATCAAGCTTAATGTCCAAGTTTGCAGATGATACAAAGGTTGGCAGGGTTGTTAATGACACTAAAGACAGTATGCTACTGCAACAGGATCTAAAAAAGTTATGCAGATGAGCTTGAGAAGTGGTAACTGAAGTTTAATATTGACAAATGCAAAATACTCCATATGGGTAGCAGTAACCCAAGAGAAACGTACCAACTGTGTGGTACTACACTCAGGGAGGTGGAGAATGAAAAAGACCTGGGGGTAATTGTGCAGTCAAATATGAAGTTCTCTGAGCAGTGCAGATGGGCTGCCAGAGCAGGTCATGAAGTTTTGTCAATGATATATAGGAATTTTTCTAGCGGAGACAAGGAGGTGATTATCCCTTTGTATAAGGCAGTGGTCAGGCCACACTTTGAGTACTGTATACAGGTCTGGAGGCCTCATTTTAGGAAGGATGCAGAGTTGCTAGAATGAGTACAGAGAAAGGCAACATGATTGGTGCCCTTACGAAGAAAGGTTAAGTTCTGCAAGTTGCAACGTCTGGAGACTAGGCACCTGCGAGTTGTATAAGGCCTTGAATGGTTTGATCAGGCTCAATGCTGATGGGATACTTATGCTTGCTCAGATTAAGAACCTGAGGGGGCATAGATTCAAATTGAGGAAAGACAGCTGTAGAATAGATGTGTGGAAGTTTGCCTTTAGCCAGCAGGTAGTTGATTGCTGAAACAGACTTCCGTCTGATGTTGTTGAAATTGATAGCTTAAATAAATTTAAGGCTGAACTAAACAAACATTTGGAGTGATCGGATGGGTGAAATGGGAAAGGTTTTTTTTAAAATATTAACATTATCAAATAGTTTACATAACTGCAATGTACATGTTCCATGTATTCAAATACAATTTTAATGTTTTTAGTGGCGGTTTTGATTACATGAAAAACATTTTTTATCATAAACAATTTCTGAGATTTGGACTTTAACTTTTTTTTTTTTTAAATACAATCGGTATATCTGTATTTTTTGTTGTCGGGTATCTGGCTGTTCGGAGTTAAGTCCCTAATGTGTGTAGTGTGAGCAAGAGGGAGAATGCCATTAGCATTTAGCTTACTTAATCCATTCAAGACCTTAAACACCTCAATCAGATCTCCTCACAGATGCCTAGCTCCAGATGCTGATTTGCAGAACTGAAGCCTTTCTTGGTAAGGCCACACTTTTTGTTCTCTTCACACATCTATTGCCCTTTTCTACACCCATTCCAACAGATCTACTTCCTTCCTAAAATGAGGCCCCCAGACCTGTATGCAGTACTCAAGATGTAGCCTAGTCATTGCCTTGTACAATGGGATAAACATCTTATTACAGCTAGCAAAATTTCTGTATATCATTGACAAAACCCACGTGCTGTCTTGGTAACCTACCTGCCCTGCCCAGAAAACTTATCTGACTGCACAGTTACCCCAGATCTTTATAATTTTCCACTTCATTGAGTGCAGTATTGCACAGTTGGTACATTAACCTAGTATTACCATTACCCATATGCAGTACCTTTCTTTTGTTAATGTTAAACTTTAACTGCCATTTCCTAGCCCATCTGTCTAATTTTTCTAGATCTTGTTGCAGTATCTTACCTTGGTTACTGTCATTAACCACCCTGCCAACCTTTCTGTCATCTGCAAACTTAGACATTAAGCCTGATATACCTTCATCAATATCATTGACAAATACAGAAAACAACAATGGCCCAACACCGAATCCTGGGGATTCCACTAATAACATTAGTCCACGAAAAGCAGTGTCCATTGATTGCCACTCTTTGTCTTCTCCCTTTCAGTCTTCCCTTTATCTATAGCAGTAAAGCAATTGCCCTTAATGCTACACTGTTCCAGTTTGTATAGTAGTCTTATATGCAACTGTATCAAAAGTTTTCCTGAAATACAAGTATATAATATCAAAATTATTTTTTGCATCCAGTGCATTTGTTACTGCATCATAGTATCAATCTGATTGGTCAGACAAGACTCCTTAACAAATAAGCGATGAGACTGCAGTATAATTATATTTGCATCTAAATGGTCCTGCATTAATTCTTGAATTAGGATTTAAGCTAACAGGTCTATAATTACTCATATCATCCTGTGATCTGTTTTTGTGAATTGGGGATACATTTGCACATCTCCAGTCCATAAGGACTTCCCCTGAATCCAAAGATG
Source organism: Mastigoproctus giganteus (assembly GCF_048544385.1). Classification (NCBI taxonomy): domain Eukaryota; kingdom Metazoa; phylum Arthropoda; class Arachnida; order Uropygi; family Thelyphonidae; genus Mastigoproctus; species Mastigoproctus giganteus. The sequence goes on from NC_143584.1 coordinate 160,379,526, forward strand.
CTCTCATAATTATGGCTAAGGGTTTGCTTGCCTCCTTTGCTACTTCCCTTAATATAATTGGATAGAGCGAACCATCCACACCAGGCACTTTTTTTATGTTTAGATTCAATAATTTCTCTTCCACTTTCCTCTCAGTTATCACAATCATTTAGTGCCCTGTTAGAGTTCGATAAACCTTTGCCATCCCTTTTCTAAAGAAATCCTCATGTGTGAATGTAGATGTAAAATGCATATTCTGTTTGTGAGCACCCTGAGCAGGTTCATCAACAGTTAAACCATCAACATCAAGTGGACCAATATGATTCAACCCCTTCCTTTTACTGTTAATATAAGTAAAGAAATCTTTGCTGGTTTTCTTTGCATTCTTTGTCAGACTTTGTAATCTGCTTTAGCTTGCCCAACCTCCTTTATGACTTGATTCCAGACTAGTTTATATCTACCATAGGCTTCTGTACCTCCTTATATGCAGCCTATGCATTTTTCTTCTCTGCCACAAGTATCATTAGTTCATCTGACATCCATTTAGGTGTGACCCTTGAACAATATTTCTTAGTTGGTATGATGAGCCTAGTAGATTCTATGATTACTTCCTTGAATGTTTCTTGTGTAGAATTTTTTTTTGGTAACATCATCAGTTGGCCTCACTGCATAGAATTTAAAAACTGTCTGAGAACCCTTATGAATGCAAAAGCCCTTCTCTTTACCCTTGACAATAGTTATTTCTTTAAGTAAATCCCACGTTAGCACAATGTGATTGCTGCCACTCAGAGGGGTGCCTTACCTGAAGATTCTTAATGCATGATGAATCACTGCTGATAATCAGATCAAGAGTATTGCTTCCTTTTTTTGCCTCTCTAACAAGCTGCTGTAGAAAACAGTCGTACAATAAATCCACAAAAATCTACCTATTGTGTGAGTGACCAACCCACAAGTTCCAGTGAATATTTGGAAAGTTAAAATCCCCCATTAAAAGACATTCTGATATACTTGCCCAGTGTATTTCTTTGTATAGATGTTTGTTATACTCATCAGAGTCATTAGGTGTGTAACACGTTGATTGGATGCACTGCCTCAGATTTAATATGCTTGTTCTTAAGAGCATAACCCTCTCCCCTGCCTTTTTGTCGTTTCAGTACACATTTGTTCTCCACATATTCAAATCCTTCATTCCCATATGTTTGAGTGACACTATGCCCCTGATATCCACTCAATGTCAACAATTTAACCTCAGGGGCTCACATCTGGCAAGTGTGGGCTTGGCACACCCAGAGTCCTGAGCTTGATATCATCATTCTTCTCTTTCTTGGTGATTCCCTTCTACTTCTGATTCTTGTTTTCTCAATCTCTCTCTCTAAATAGGTTCCATGATTACTTCATTAAATGCTTCTCATTTAGAATTTTCAGTAATAGCATCAGTTGAAGGAATTTAAAGGAATTTAAATTAAATTCCTTTAAATCACTAAAAGGAATTTAAAAACTGTCTAAGACTACTGTAGTCTCCTTTACAAATCAAAATCCCTTTGCTTTACCTTTTACAGTACTTATTTCTTTAAGTAGATCCCACATCAATATATTATGATCACTGCTGCCTAGCAGTTCCTTTATGTGGAAGTTCTTAATACATGAAGAGTCACTGCTGATAATCAGATCAAGAGTATTGCTTTTTCTTGTTGCCACTCTGATATGCAGCTGTAGAAAGCAGTCATCTAGCAAATCCATAAAATTTCTGCTACTGTGTGTGATTTACCAAGTCACAAGTTCCAGTCAATATCTAGATAGTTAAATCCACCATTATTAGAATTCTGAATTACTGGCCCACTCTATTTGTCTGTATAGTTGTTCATCTTACTGATGACAGTAATTTGGCATATATACCACACTCCTACTCTCATTTTATCTTCTTAACCGAGGTCATTCATATTGCACTGCTACCCACATCAGCTGGCTCCACTGCCTTAGATTCTTCTGTGTGCTTCTTAACCAAGTTCATAAAACATACTCCTTCCTGTCTTGTCTACCCGTCCTGTACACATTGCACTGACCATATTAAAATTCCACATTCCCTGTCTCAGTGGCATCACATTCCTGATATCCTGACAATGTTCATATTTGATGACTTATCCAGTACTTCAAATTCATAAATTCTAAAAAGAAGTATTTAAAAACGTGCGATAATATCACATTTGCCCCAAAAGTAATGGAAATTTGTTTTTCTCTACTGTTCTATGTACCAGAGAAATTACAGTAAAATCCAGCATGCAAAGACTCTGAGTTAAACTTGGAGTGATGAAAACTCTGCTAACCACATGGTCCAAATGTGGACCTGGATGCATTGTTATATGGACTGTTATGAATATCATATATTTATAGTCATAACTGACTATAAGGAAGCTAATATTAGCATGTTTTGCTTTGTTAATGTTTTACTCTCTTTTATTATTATTATTATTATCAGCCTGAGGCTTATGCTGCACCAGTAATAAAAAAAATATATATATCCCCAAGTTACCCTGAGAGAGAGAGAGAGAGAGAATCAAAAGTAGAAGGGAATCACCAAGAAAGAGAAGAATGATGATATCCAACTCAGGACCCTAAGTGTGCCAAGCCCATACTCACCAGATGTGAGCCCCTGGGGTTATGCTCTAATGTGCATGAGTTATGCACATTAGAGCTTTGTTTCATTAAAAACCATCAATATTTGTATAATAATCAAATAATGTTAAAATTCTAAAAAGGGATAGTAAAAGTGCTTTCTTTGTCCTCAAATAATCTGATAGTTTGGAAAGCAGAAATGAAGAAGCTTAGAAAGCAAAAAGTGAAGAAATAAGAAATTATATTGCCTTACTTTGTCATTCCAGGATTGCAAACTACATTCCTACTGAAGAGAGCTTTTGAGTAATTCATTGTAAATACAGGCTTTATTCCAATAAGTGAAGTTAGAGTAATACACTGTATATTAGTGTGTTCAAACACCAGGAAAGAAATTTCATTTATTTATTGAAATTTATTAATAAAATAAACAAAATATATATAAATTTATTTATTTATTAACAAATGCACAGAATAAACAAAAAGAAAACAATAATAAAAAAATCACAGGAACCATTAAAGGTTAATAAAATTATAAATGATTACAACAAATTAAGAAATACATAGGAAATTTTTGCCAACTTTCAATAACCAGTGCCAGTTACAACTCCATAAGAGATTCCAGTGCAGCTATTGGCACTGGTTGCAGTGCCAGATTAAGGTATTGGCTAGCAGGGCTCATGCCCAGAGTGCCAAAAACAGAAGAACAGTGAGGCAAAAATATATATATCCTTAGTAGAGGGCACCAAAAAATCTTTCTGCTCTCGGTGAAGAAATACCTTGGAAGTTGCCGAGTGGATGAATTACTGCCTGTGCATTTATACCCTAACAGAATTAAATACTGTATTATACATGCTGTGCAAGACAAAAAAAAAAACAATAAAGAATTATGTATTTAAAAAATAATTTGTTTTCTGGTTTGGTATATTAAAGTTTGTGCAGGTTCTCAGCATACCCTGTCTATGTCTGCTTCCCTGATATTGTTTGCGATTTCTAAATTCTCCCATGCTTCATATCTTTTAACTAATGGAAAAGCACACCTGAAAGCTGTGCATCAGGGTCTGGAAAAATTAGGCAGTGGCAATTGAAGTTTAACATTGATAAATGCAAGGCAAGATAAATGCAGTTCCAGAATAACATACCAATTGTGTGGTACCACACTCAGGGTAATGGAGGATGGGAAAGGTCTGGAATTAATCATGGAGTCAGATATGAAGTTCTCTGAGCAGTGCAGAGAGGCTGCTAGGAGAGCTCTTGGGGTTTTGTCACTGATATACAGGGATTTTGCAAACAGAGATCAAAGTGATTATCCCATTGTATAAAGCAGTAGTTAGGCAGTATGTTGAATACTGCATACAGGTCTTGAGGTCTCATTTTAGGAAGGATATGAATCTGCTGAAATGGGTGCAGAAAAAGTAATGAGATTAGTGAGGGGAACAAAAGGGTTCTCTTTACAGGAAAGGCTTCATTTCTGTTAGCATCATCTGCAGACTAAGCACCTGCGAGTAGATCTGATTGAGGTGGTTAATGCTTTAAATAAGTAAGCTTAATGCTAATGGCATCCTGCCTCTTTTACAGACTACACACATGAGGGGGCATAAATTCATACTGAAGGATGGTTGCAAGACAGATCTTGCAGCCATCAAGATCTGTCTTGAAATTTGCTTTCAGCCAGTAGGTGGTTGATTATTAGAACAAACTTCCATTTGGTGTTGTGGAAGTGGAGTTTAAATAAATTCAAGGAAGAACTAGACAAACTGTTAGTGGGGATGGACAGATGATATGAGAAGTGCTTTTTTTTTTGCTGATGCCATACAAGTTTACTTTCTTGCATCAATTGCTTCTATTAATATTAATATTATTCCACAGGATATAATATATATATGAAAAGTAACTCTTGACTGCATTGTACATGGTATGATAAAATTTTCTTAGTTATGTACTATAAATATCTTGTTATTAATGGAAATGAAATGCATATTTTATGGAAAAGAACAATTTTATTTCTTTCTTCAACAATGCTAAGTTCAGGTGTGAGGGTGCATGCATACATACCCCCCCCAAACAAAAAAAAATTGAATTTAGGATTATGAATTTTAATGTATTTCATACTAAAGTAATGTTTTTTTTTAAATATATTTTCTGTTTCACCCCTGCTCCAAACTCCTGGTTGCACTACTAACTGTATTATTATCCTGAAAAGTAAACTTTTCTTTTTTTTTTCTTTCTTTTTTTTTGTTCCTTACTTGCACAAAGTGTCGTAGCAGTATTTAAGCTGGTGCAAGAGTCTTTGCCAATATCAATGAGGAAGTTTCTTGTTTGAGTTCTCAAAAATCTGAAAGCCTTCCGATATTTGTAAGGTGCTGAGGGAGAACTATGTTTTAAATGAAGTTGAAACTAATACTAGAACAGCAAAGTTTTTTATACCCTTAAAGCAGTGTTCTCCCCAGAAAACTTTGCCAGCTGGGTGGAATTATGAAGTAGCTGGATGGGAAAGTGTAATACGTCACAATACAGTATTATAAAATTTTCTGTTATTTATAAATGTGACTTAAGCGATCCAGAGAAAAATTAATTGCATAATTATTAACAATAATTTAACATTACTCCTGTAGCATTGATCTCGATTGCATAGTATGTTCGAATTAATATTGATTGAGTTCAGTGAGCAGTACCATACAATACCACGAGAATTGCTTAAATTTTAGCTGGGCGGTGTGCCCATTTGATAGGTCCTGCTTAAAGGGTGTATTTGGTAAGTAAACAACACGAGAACAGTCTTAATTATGTCTTCAGTTGGTAGTTTTATCAACAAAATGAGTGAGTTTGAGCTCCTAGTTAGGAATACTAATGCTGCTATAATGTGGCTAACAGAAACTTGGTGCTACCTAGAAACAGGGCTTGATGAGGTTTGCTATTTTGTTTATAATGTGTTTAGGAAAGATAGGTCAAATAGGAAAGGTGGGGATCATGCTCTTTGTCCAAAGCAGCCAGAGTGCAACTAAAGCATTCCCAAATTCAGAACTTATACATGTCAGCATAGAATCTATGTGATGTGGGATAGCTGGATGCAAAAGGAGATATGAGAGTGGGAGTAATCTATACACCAGAAGACTGTGAAGATTTTGTGGAGAGCCTCAACATGCAGATGGAATGCCTTGTAAATGTGTGAATACTTTATTTTAGACAATTTAAATTTGTCTCTTATTAATTGGAATAAGTAGGAGGAAAACTCACCATAGTGAAATTTTTTTTTTTTTTTTTTTAAATCAACTAGAAAATTGTTATTTACATCAGAATGTTAGGGAAATTACTAAGGCAAGAATATTCTAGATCTGATGATCTTCCAAGATCCAGGTAGTATCTTAGGACTGACAGTGTAGGAACACTTGATAGAAAGTGATTATGCAGTTCTAATTTGGAAAATTAAGAAAAAGGTTTCAGTTGTTAAGGATAAAAGCATGGATTTTAATTTCAGATAAGGGAACTATGACAGTCTAAGATACCATATATGAAAAAAGGGTAAACTGCATCCATTATCAATCCACTGCAGGATGGAAGCCTCCTCAACCATTCACGTTGAAGGAAACGGACCAAAATCTGCCACATTTGTCCAGTGCCAGTTGGCAGATCGATCGTATTTAGCAATCAGGTGCTTGAACCCCAGTCTACTCAAAGAGCGTGTTCTACTGCACTCCTGCTCCTGATAACTTGGCTACAGAAGCCTTCTGGTTTATATTAACTGGGCAAGTGGCAGAGGGTGAATACCAGGAAACTCTGGAACACTTTCAAAGAAGTCATAGCAGGCACGAATGCATGTATACTATTAAAGGAAGCAGAAAAACAATGCACAAGCTGGATCAATACAGAGCTGGCCAGTTTAATAGAAGAGAAAAAGATGGCATGGAAAGATATAGAGTCTACAACAGATATAAGTCAATCTGAAATTGCACCACAGAAAGGATTAGGCTAGTGAAAGCTGATTATGAGAAATCACAGGCTGAGAGCAAAGTGTGCAGAGTTATTCACATATGTCAATACAAAGAAAAAAAGAATGAATCAGATTGGATCAGTCTTCCATGTGCAACAGTATCAAAAGCCTTTCTAAGATTCAAATATATGATATCAAAATTATTCTTTGCATCCAGTTCCTTTGTGACTACATCTTAATATCCAATCAAACTGGTCACACAAGACTTCCCCTTAACAAACCCATGTTGTGCCCACGCTATAACTAAAATCTTGTCTAGATGATCCTGCAGTGCATCTTTAACCAGTGCCTCCATTAATTTCCCTGGAATAGAAGTTAAACTAACAGGTCTCTAATTACCTGTGTCTCCCTTTGCTCCTCCTTTGTGGATTGGGGGTCACATTTGCACATCTCCAGTCCATGGGTACCTCCCCTAAGTCCAAGGAAGCTCTCATAATTATGACTAAGGTGTGCTTACTTTCTTTGCAGCCTACTTTAATATAACTGGATAGATTCCATCCACCCCAGGTGCCTTTCTTATGTTTATCTTCAACAATTTCTCCTCCACTTTACTCTCAGTTATTACAAGATTATCTAGCTTACTGCCAGAGTTTAATACACCTCTGGTATTCCCCTCCCTGAATAACACTTCATGTGTGATTGTAGATGCAAAATATTCATTTAGTTTGTTAGCTACCTGAGAAAGATCATCAACAGTTCAACTATTGATATCAAGGACCAATCTGATTCATCCCCTTCCTTCTAGAGTTTACATAAGTAAAGAACTTTTTGCATCCTTTGACAAAGTTTTCCAAAGATTTCTCATAATCTGCCTTTTCCTGCCTAACTGCCTTTGTGATTTAGTTGCAGACCAGCTTATATCTATCATAGTCTTCTGTGTCACCTGTTAATTCATATGCATCCCATGCATTTTTCTTCTCTGTCACATGTCTAATTAGTTTATCTGATATCCATTTAGGACTAAATCTTGAACAATATTTCTTAGTTTGTATGAAAAGCCTAGCAGCTTCCAAGATAAATTCTTTGAATGCTTCCCATTTTGAATTTGCTGTTGGTAACATCATTAGTTGGTCCCACCGTATAGCATTTAAATACTGTCTCAGACCACCTTAGTCGCCTTTACGAAAGCAAAAACCGTTCCCTTTTCCCCTGATGGTAGTTACCTCTTTGAGTAAATCCCACTTCAGCACACTGTGATCACTGCCACCTAGTGGTTCCTTTATCTGCAGATTCTTAATGCATGAAGAATCACAACTGATAATCAGATCGAGTATTACTCCATCTAGTTGCCTCCCGAACATGCTGCTGTAGAAAACAGTCATCCAATAAATCCACAAAAGCCTTGCTAGTGTGTGAGTGACCAACCCACAAATTCCAGCCAATATCTGGGAAATTAAAATCCCCCATTATAAGACACTCTGATTTACTGGCCCACTTTATTTCTCTGTACAGTTGTTTATTATACTCAATAGAGTCATTAGGCCTATAACACACTCCTACTCTCAGTTTTGCTTTCCCACTGCTTATGTCACACCAAACTGACTCTACACTGCACGGTCCAGCCATGTCGACTGGCTGTACTTCCTTGGATTTTGTGTTTTTTAATGAATAGCATAACCCCTCCTCCCTTCCTATCCTGTCTATCCTTTCTGTACACATTGTACTCCCCAAATTCCAGTTCTGCATTCCTTATATCTGTGTGAAACCATGTCTCTGTTATCCCAACAATATCTGCCTTTGAAGTTTTGACCAACACCTCGAATTCATCAAATCTATTTACCAAACTCCTAGCATTGGTGTACACATAAGTATACGTGCACCTGTTCCTATTCTTAGCTACCCTAACTCAGCCCATGTATTTACTTGTTCCACTATGACTCCCAGCTGTCCTGGAAATCCCCATTGCCTTGCTTTCCAGGCTGCTGCTCAATTGCATTTCGATAGAAGCAGTGCAAGAATTACTTTCACCTCTGTAGAAGCAGTCTCTCCTGTTAACAAGCACAGACCAGGCTGAGAAAAATTCTACCCTTCGAGCCTTGCACAATCTCTCCAAGGCCGAATTGATCGACAAGGCTCTCATCATATACTCCCTCCTATCGTGTCTGGGCAGAATTGCAGACACTTTCAAATTCAGTGCTAACTCGCGGCTTTTTTTCAACATTGACCTGTACTTGTTAAGTTATTCTGCCGGTTTCCTACTCTTAATATCATTAGTGCCAACATGTACAACAATATCAACCTTTGCCCCTGGTAGACATACCCTGGTTCTGTTCCACCTATCCTTTTTGCACAATATGTTCCCTGTTTCCCTGAAAATAGTCACCAACAACAACTAGTTCTTTTGGGATCAGCACATTCTGCCTTGGGGGTTGCCACTGTGTTGCGTGATGTTCAAGTGCAAGCTCTGGCATTGATGTGGGCAGCTGAGAGCTTGATGGGCCCCTCAATTTAAATCCTTCAAGGGCATCCACCCTCTCCTTCAAACTCTCATATGGGCTCATAACAATGCTGAGTTGGTGCCTGATTTCCTCACACTCCTTACATCATGCACACACAAAGACATTTCCCTTGGCAATATCATGTCCCATTCTTGATTGCTCCACAAACAACAAACATTTAGAGGAGTTAAGGTAGACATACACTAGGAGTGTGATTTTTGGATTACAATTCAAGCAGAAATGAAGTTCCTCATGCAGTGTAGACAGTCAATGAGGAGGGCTCATGATTGACAGTCATAAAGCCACTGCATAAGGTAATCGTGAGACTGCAGTGTAGTACTGTATTCAACTATGGAGACCACAACTAAAGAAGGATATCAGACTTCTTGAAAAGGTCAATAATGAGCAATACACTTGGTGAAATCAGCAAAAAAGGGTACTCATATGAGGAAAGACTTCAAATATATGAGCTACAGAGCTTGGTAACTAGGCACCCTAGAGGGAATGCTAAATGAATTGAGGTGACTTTTCAAGGTTATAAATGATGCTAGAAGTAAGAGACAAAATCAGATCACAAAGGGAAGCAGAATAAACTGGATTGTATGAAGTTTTCTCTTAGCAATAAACTTAAATCACTGGAATAAAATACCTTCAAAGGGTAGTTTAGGCTGACAGTTTGGGAAAATTCAAATGTTAGCTGGATCAGCATGTGATGAGTGGAATACTTAAGATGGATTTACTTTTTTATTTATTTTTAAAATTTTATTTTTTTCTGATGCATCAAAAGCCTAGGGATTCCTTGCACCTTATGGAAAATACTAATATTAATATAATTTTTTTAAATTTTAAATATGAATTTTTTTTCATATTCTTAATTCACTCAATTAACTGATAATAAAAATTTATGAATGAATTATAGGAAAGAAATATTTATTCCAGCACTTCCCATATCAATTGGAGAGGGTTTTGTAGCAACAAAAAAAACTCTACGTTTTATAAACGACTTGTATTATTATTAGCTGTATAGTGCAAGGAAGCACAGGCTTTTTCTGCATTAGGCAAAAATTATTAAAATATCTAATTAAATAAAAATAATAAAAAAGAAAATAAACAGCCTTTATGTCTCCCCCTTTACATAGGTAATATCCAGCTAACCTTTGACTTTCACCCAGCTGTCAGCCCCTCAGCTTACCCACAGAGGCAACTTAGTAATTAATAACTTGCAGACTAAAAGAAAACTTCTGATCCAGTCTAAATCTCTTTCCCCATAGTTTGATTTTAAGGGCCCCTAGTTCCAGAATCATTTATAACATTTAACATTTATTTTTTTTATCACATTCATTCATTTTATTATTCCCTCTCAGAGGCTTATAGACCTCAGTCAGGATCCTCTAAGGTGCCTAGTTGCAAAACTCTGTAGCCCATATATTCAAAATCTTTCCTCATACAGTTACCCATTTGCAGATCTCACCAAGTCTGTTATCTATCTATTGTTTTTTTTTTAGTAGTAGCTGTTCAAAATATAGTAGGGAATTATTTGATTTTTTTTATTACCAAACCACTGGTGGGTCACCTACCTAGAGGACTACACACCAGGCTACCTATTAGTGAGCCACTTTGCTCTCTCAGTAGATCAAGAGTGAGACATCGATAGTTTGGTAATAGAAAAATTCAAATATTTACATTTACTTCCCTAGTTTATGTAAACTGCAGCTTGTCTAAGGTGGGGAGTGTGATCAAATTTTTGCTTTTGCCTAGTAATCAGAAAACTTAAAAGTGGGTCATCTCATTGTGAATATCTTAAACTGAATAATGATAATCAGATAAATTGTGTGATTTCACATTTTTAAACAGAATTTGTTATAGCACATTTTCATGCACTTCTTAATCCAAAAGTCTTTTCCCCAGCTCTTTTAGACATTGTGGATAGCTTAGATAAATAAGATTAACTGGAAAGTAACTCTTCACTTACATAGATCCTTGGATGTTTTGGTTTCTTATATCTGATTCAAAAACTTTTAACCATGCTAAATAAATAATAAAAATATATAAAAAAACCTGTTTTTCTTCCTTATATAGGAAATTATCCAGCTGAGGGACTATAGGGAGTTTTATTTTAAGAAAAATCCCTACAGTCCAATCTAAATCTCCTTTCCCATAATTTCAATTCATGGCCTCTAGTTCTGGAATTGTTTATAGAGTGAAAATTTCAACTTCATTCATTTTACTATCCTCTCTCAGAGCCTTATAGACCTTAGTCGGGTTTCCTATAAGTTGGCTGGTTGCCATGCTCGCTGTAGCCCACATATTTGAAACCTTTCCCCATATGGACACCTTTTTGCATATCTCACCAAGTAGGTTTCCCACTCTATTACCTGTACTGTATACAGGTCTCTGGAGGCCTCAATTTAGGAAGGATGTAACGCTGCTGGAATGGGTATAGAGAAGGGCAATGAGATTGGTGAAGGGAACAAAGGGAGTGCTCTTACCAAGAAGGTCTGAAAATTGCAGCATCTGGAGACTAGGTGCCTGTGAGGTAATCTGATTGAGATGTATAAGGTTTCTGATTTAAGACTTTGAATAGATTAAGTTCAGTGCTGATGGGATTCTTCCTCTTGCTCAGACTACTCATGTGAGGGGCATAAATTCAAATTGAGGAAGGATGGTTGCAGAATAAATGTGCGGAAGTTTGCCTTGAGCAAGCGGGTTGTTGGAACAAACTTCCATCTGTTGTTGTGGATGTGGATAGCTTGAATAAATTCAAGGAAGAACTAGACAAACTATTGGGTGTGATGGATAGATGAAATGGGAATTTTTTTTTTTTTTGGCTTATGTTGTATAAGCTTGCTGTCTTGCATCATTTAGGCGCCTCCGTAGCCATGTGGGAAGGAGCAGCAGTGCGTAGCACACGCTTCTTGATTAGACTGGGGTTCGAGCCCGTCACCACCAAATACGGAGGATGCAGAAAGGTCAGGAATGACCACCGCATATTCACGGAGCAATATGGCCTTAGTTGCTAATGCTCCTAAAAACCAAATAACAAACATCTTGCATCATTTGCCAATACCAATAATGAAAGTCTTGCTTTCCTTTATCCATTCCAGTGGTCTCAAAAATATGCAACAATATGCAAAATACAAAAATCTTTGTATTGTATGCAGTCTAATTTTGTTTTGCATATTATGTAATATGCATATTTTTCTGATACTGTTCAAAGTTATCATAGATGATATTAACTTGTTAACATAGAATAAAAATATTATCTATAATGTTAATGTGTATAGTGCATATTTATGTATCTATATAATTTTTTTGGAGATGATTTGAATAAATATATAATTTTTGTAACATATTTATAAAAATGTAGTTACTTTATTCTTTGTTATAGTTTGGTGAACAGCCGTGGCCACTCTTTCCAGTGTAAGCCTGCCTCCTGTGAGGTCAGTACGCAATCCCCTCCCGCTAATGGCAACTGTTAGTGAGGATCCCATATCTCTATGGCTGAAACTGGGTGCTCTTGAAAAGCTAGAGCAAGTTGTGCTGGATGGTTATGGGGATCAGCTATACGGAAAGACTTCACGTATTCCTCAGGTCAATAAATTTTTGCGCCAAGTGCCTCTATTTCAAGTAAGTAATTATGATGATAGAAATTTAAACACACACACACAGCACAGAATAAGGATATATCAGAATATTGAATATATATTAAGTTTTGAAGGTTATTTAGTAATTAGAGATATCCAAACAGGATTTATTCTTGTTTGGACGTGTCTGCTACAATGGGACCAATTATAATAAAATCTGAGTTAGCATCCTGTGTGGATGACCTCGCTGTTAAGTTTACAGTATGTTCATTTCAATGCACAATATGGCAAACTCCCATTATAATGTTTCTGCTTTTAATTTTCTTGTTTCTGCAAAGGAACTGTTTAATGTTTCTGCAAAGGAAGTATTGCTTACCCTTAGCCATAATTATGAGAGCTTCCTTGGACTCAGGGGAGATACCCATGGACTGGAGATGTGCAAATGTGACCCCAATTCACAAAGGAGGATCAAAGGCTGACACAAGTAATTATAGACCTGTGAGTTTAACTTCTGTTTCCGGAAAATTAATGGAGGCACTGGTTAAAGAAGCACTGCAGGATCATCTAGACAAGACTTCAGTTATAGCTCGGACACAGCATGGTTTTGTTAAGGGGAAGTCTTGCCTGACCAATTTGATTGGATGCTATGATGCAGTCACTAAAGAACTGGATGCAGAGAATAACTTTGATATTATATACTTGGATCTTAGAAAGGCTTTTGATACTATTGCACATGGAAGACTGCTGCACAAATTGGAGCAGTGTGGCATTAGAGGCAAATTGCTGCTATGGATAAAGGGATGGCTGAGGGGGAGAAGACAGAGAATGGTAATCAATGGACACTGCTCATCGTGGACTAATGTTATTAGTGGAGTCCTCAGGGTTCAGTATTGGGTCCATTATTGTTTTCTGTATTTATAAATGATATTGATTATGCTATATCAAGCTTGCTTAATGTCCAAGTTTGCAGACAATACGAAGGTTGGCAGAGTTGTCAAGGACACTACTGACACTATGCTGCTGCAACAGGATCTGGAAAGGTTGAGCAGATGGGCTGAGAGGTGGCAAATGAAGTTTAACATTGACAAATGTAAAGTACTACATATGGGAAACAGCAACCCCAGAGCAACATATCAACTCTATGGTACTACACCAACAGTGGTAGAGAATGAAAGGGACCTGGGGGTGATTGTGCAGGCAGATATGAAGTTCTCTGAGCAGTGCAGACAGGCTGCAAGAGTAGCTCGTGGTTTATTGTCAATGGGCATAAATTCAAATTGAGGAAAGACAGATGTAGGATAGACGTGAGGAAATTTGCCTTTAGCCAGCGGGTGGTTGGAGGAACAGACTTCCATCCCTTGTCGTGGAAGTTGATAGCCTAAATAAGTTTAAGGCTCAGCTGGACAGGTATTTCGAACGAACAGAGGGGTGAAGTGGAAGTGGTTATTTTTTATTTATTTTTTTTTTTTTTTGGCTGATGCTGCATAAGCTTGCTTTCTTGCAGCAAATGCCTCTACTAATGCTAATACTCTTTACTTTTGACTCCGTGATCAATCCTCTTATGTGCCATGCTTTTTTAACATCTGTGACATCCTGCTTTTTTTTTTTTTTTTTTTTTTTTTTAAGCTCCCAAGAAGGAACAAACGTGGATGTAACTCTTCCCTCCTGGTTTTTGGTTTTGGGAAAGGGATGATAGAGAACTAAATTCTAGGAATCATGTATGATGATTCCTGAATTTTATTTCCTAAATGAAAATTCCTATATCATTTTTTATTTTGGTTTCTTATATAATATTCGACTGTAAGCTTTAAAGGTAAAAAGGCTGCTCTTTACAACTCAGTATCTAGCCATTTATCAGTACATTTGCATGCTCTCCCTAGCTTTTTTAAATTCAAAATTTGTTTATCTTCTTTCCTTGCTGGTATAGCAGTTGGCCTTTTTTTTTTTTTTGTGTGATGATCATGACAGCTCCATGATCATCACACATCATATTAATGTAGTATTATGTTATTACTACATTTATTATGTTTGTAATATATAAGATACATTTTGTTCACTTTAATAAAATATTTTTAAAAATTTTCATTCCTTTTAATAACAAGTAAGAAAAAAGGCTGAAGATATCAAGGAAGTAAAGGTAGTACATTGTGTGCAGGTTTTTGATTTACGTATAAACCACCGTTTAATAAATAATAAAATAAAAATGAAAAATTAATGTTATCTATCTTCAAGAGATAACATTTCAATAAAATATGAAAAACAGTCCCCCAAAAAACAGGAATCCCTCTTGTAGTGCTCTTTAGAGCTAGTCTTCTAGAAAGCACTATAAGAGGAGTTTAAGTATTGTAAATATCAATTAATCCTATAAGAGAAAAAAATGAGCTTTGATTCTTTGATTTATTTAAACTTTTCAATCTTGATATTGGTCATAAAATTACATTTCAAATGGACAACAGATCTGTGAGAACTGCAGAAATTTTGCAAATTACAAAAGGTACAGCTTAAATATATAAATGGAGGTGAGATAATTGTAGAATAAATGTTTTATAGTTTTCCTTTAGTCAAGTAGTGATTTGACCATTTCAATGAACTATTTGATAGCTTGAAAGCTTATTTGAATTTAAAGAGGGATTGTACAAAAACTTGAAAGTAATAGTTAATTTAAATTATCCCCCCCCATTCTACATAAGTGTGCATCTTTACATAATTTTTTCCAATACTAATACAGTACGGTAAAAATTTATTTAATCTTGTGGCAGTTGTTTATGAATGTATGAAATTGTACACAAAATATCAAAGTTATTTTGACATGTTCAGTAGAATTCCATGAATTTTCAATAGAGAAATCGTGGCAAAACATTTCCTTAGAAAGCACTGCAAAAAATTTCCGTGTGACCAGAATGATTTCCAAGGGAAAAATAATTTCAAAACAACCCTATCGCAGTGTTTATAATTAGAAATATCCTATCCATGACTTGTGGAATTAATGTATTGCAATATGTTGCAGTTGTGCAACATTGCAGAATGTAGAGAAATTGAAAAGTAGTCTTGTTGAAACGAAGTACTAGGCAGAGTTGGCCTGAAGACTGCAGGAACAGGAAAAAAGTGACAAGACTGAAGATGAATGGACTTATATAAAGGCTGCAATTCTGGGTGCAGCACATGTAACCTTGGATGAGATCTCAAGGCCAAGAAATAAGGAATGGTATGATGACGAGTGTCGAGTAGCAGTAGAATGGAAGAGACAAGCTGGGATGAAATGTTTACAGCGGAATAGCAGAGTGAATGGTGACCACTACAATTAAAAACGGATTGCTGCAGCTGGGATGTGTAGAAAGAAAAAGAGAGAAGCTTTGAGAAGGAAGGTCGACGAAATGGTGGAACGTTACAACAAGAAGGAAAGTAGAAAGTTTCATAAGAAGATTAAAGAAAGTACACAGGAATTCCGATCAAAATTTACTGCATGTAGGGATAGTGAAAGGCACTTACTGACTGAGAGAAAGTACGTTCTGAAATAATGGAAAGAGCATTTTGAGAGCATTTTGACAGGAGGTAAGATTGAAACAAAACAGCTATTGTACTATACAGTAGAACCATGCATTGAAGGCCCTATCATCAAAGAAATTCAAAAAGTTAAGTGCTTAAAGAACTTTAAAGTACCAGAAGCTGATGGAATAACTGCAGAGTTGCTCAAGAACGGTGGAGTGACACTATGGAGAAGAATACATAATCTTGTTGTTGTTGTTATTGTTGTTATTTTGGTTTTTAGGAGCATTAGCAACTAAGGCCATATTGCTCCGGGAATATTGGGGTTCTCTTACGAAGAAAGGCTTAAGTTTTGCAAATTACAGTGTCTGGAAACTAGGCACCAGCGGGGTGATCTGATAGAGGTGTACAAAGCCTTGAATGGTTTGAGCATGCTCAATGCTGATGGGATTCTTCCTCTAGCTCAGAAAAATCACCTGAGAGGGCATAATTCAAATTGAGGAAAGACAGATGTAGGATAGATGTGCGGAAATTTGCCTTTAGCCAGCGGGTGGTTGGTGGGTGGAACAGACTTCCATCCCTTGTCGTGGAAGTTGATAGCCTAAATAAGTTTAAGGCTCAGCTGGACAGGTATTTCGAACGAACAGTGGGGTGAAGTGGAAGTGGTTATTTTTATTTATTTATGTTACTTTTTTTTTTTTTTTTTTTTTTTTTTGGCTGATGCTGCATAAGCTTGCTTTCTTGCGTCAAATGCCTCTACTAATGCTAATGCTAATATGCGGTGGTCATTCCCTAACCTTTCCGCATCCTTCGTATTTGGTGGTGACGGGCCATACATAATCTAATACCATTAATATGGTCTGAGGAAAAACCCTGGATGAATGGACACTTGGAATCGTACAACCGATTCACAAGAATGGTGATAAACTGCTATAGAGGTATTACATTGCTGAGTGTTACACAAGGTTTTGTCGGGAGTTATTTATAACAGACTGGCAGCATATTCAGAGAAAATCATTGGAAAATATCAGTGTGGTTTCAGACCCAATCACTCAACAGCTAACCAGATTTTCACCTTGAAGCAGATACAGGAAAAAGCATTTGAGTATTATTATTATTATTATTAGCCATATGGTGCAAGGAAGCCTGAGGCTTATGCTGCACCAGCCAAAAAAAAAATTCCCAAGTTACCTTGAGAGAGAGAGAGAAGAAAGGAATCACCAAGAAAGAGGGGAATGATGATATCCAGCTCAGGACCCTGGGTGTGCCAAGCCCATACTCACAAGTTGTGAGCCGCTGGGTATAATATACACTTATTTAACCTATATGTAGATTTCAAACAAGATTTTGATTCACTCAACAGAGAGGAAATGATAAATGATTTCCTTCTCCTGGGCATACCCGCAAAGATTGTAAGGCTCATAAAAGCAACCCTGACTGGCTCTAAAGCAGTGGTGAGAATTGACAGTGAGTTGACAACTCCCTTTGACATTAACCCTTTAAACAGGGTTAATGTCAAAGGGCAATTATTGTTAAACAGGGCAATGCACTCTTTACTGTGTTATTTAACTTGGTTTTAGAGGTGGCTGTCAGAAAATTAGAAGTGACTGGACACATAGGCACAAAGACAGTGCAGGTCTGTGCATATGCTGATGATTGCTATTATTAGTAGGACTAAAGGAGCACTGGAGGAAACAGTGTCTAGGCTGGATAGTGAAGCACAAAGAAGAGGACTTAGGATAAATGAAGCAAAGACAAAATATATGGAAGTCCAGAGAATGACAGATAACATGGAAAATTTAAGAACCAGCAGCTTCTCGTTTGAACATGTTCAAAATTTCACCTATCTAGTTTTGCAGATAAACCAGTCCAACTCTATTACTAATGAAATTAAGTCCCGTATCCTGAGTGGAAACAGATGCTTCTATGCACATGAAAAACTAATGAAGTCTAGAGTACTGAACAGACATTTAAAATTAAGAATATACAGAAGTCTCATTAGACCAGTTGTAACATACGGTTGTAAAGCTTGGACATTAACGAGTAAAGATGAACAGTTGTTGAGAGTGTTTGAGCGTAGAATTTTGTGAAAAGTCTTTGGGCCCCCTACAAGACATTGATGGATCCTGGAGGATCAGAATGAACCATGAACGTGACAATCTTATTCAGGGTGCAGGCATAGTCAGATTTGTAAAGCACCAGAGACTTGCCTGGTTGGGACATGTTATAAGAATGGATGATAGCAGAACAACTAAGAGGATAATTAAATGGAAACCTACCAGTAGGAGGGCAAGAGGAAGACTGCGGAAAAGATGGATGGATGACGTAGAAGAGGACTTAAAGATCATGAGAATAAGAAGTTGGAGAAGTTTGACTTCTGGAAGGGCTTACTGGTGGAACGTCATCGAGAAGGCTAAGACCCACCCCAGGTTATAACACCAGAAGAAGAAGAAGAATATTCCCTTTGTTAAGGGGAAGTCTTGTCTGACTAATTTGATTGGATATTACGATGTGGTCACAAAGGAACTGGATGCAAAAAATAATTTTGATATCATATACTTGGATTTCAGGAAAGCTTTTGATGCTGTTGCACATGGAAGACTGCTGTACAAATTGGAGCGGTATGGTATTAAGGAAAAGTTACTGCAATCGATAAAGGTATGGTTGAGTGGGAGACGGCAGAGAGTGGTAATAAATGGACAATGCTCTACATGGACAAATGTTATTAGCAGAGTCCCCCATGGTTCGGTGCTGGGCCCATTGTTGTTTTGTGTATTTATCTGAAGGTATATCAGGCTTAATGTCCAAGTTTGCAAATGATATAAAGGTTGGCAGGGTTGTTAATGACAGTAAAGACAGTAATGCTACTGCAACAGGATCTAGAAAAGTTAGGCAGAGGGGCTGAGAAGTGGCAACTGCAGTTTCACATTGACAAATGAAAAGTACTCCATATAGGTAGCAGTAACCCAAGAGAAACGTACCAACTGTATGGTACTACACTCAAGGAGGTGGAGAATGTAAAAGATCTGGGGGTAATTGTGCAGTCAGATATGAAGTTCTCTGAGCAGTGCAGATGGGCTGCCAGAGCAGCTCATGGAGTTCTGTCGATGATATATATAGGAATTTTGCTAGCAGAAACAAGGTGATTATCCCTTCATATAAGGCAATGGTCAGGCCACACCTCGAGTATTGTATACAGGTCTGGAGGCCTCATTTTAGGAAGAATATAGAGTTGCTAGAACGAGTACAGAGAAGGGCAACAAGATTGGTGAGAAGAACAAAGGGGAGCACTTACAAAGAAAGGCTTAAGTTCTGCACAAGTTGCAGCATCTGGAGACTAGGCACCTGCGAGGTAATCTATTCGAGGTGTATAAGGCCTTGAATGGTTTGAGCAGGCTCAATGCTGACATGATAATTCCGCTTGCTCAGATTAAGAACCTGAGGGGGCATAGATTCAAATTGAGGAAAAACAGTTGTAGAATAGATGTGCGGAAGTTTGCCTTTAGCCAGCGAGTAGTTGATTGCTGGAACTGACTTACATCTGTTGTTGTGGAAGTTGATAGCTTAAATAAATTTTAAGTCTAAACTAGACAAACATTTGGAGTGACCGGATGGGTGAAATGGGAAGGGGTTTTTTTTTTGGCTGATGTGGTATAAGTTTGCTTTCTTGCATCATATGCCTGGGTTGCCTACCAAATCCTTCTGCTCTAATAGGTGATACTAATTACAGTGGTACCTTGGATTGCGAGTAACTTGGTCTGCGAGTGTTTTGCAAGACGAGCAAAAATTGATAAACGAGCGAGGTCTTGCAATACAAGTACAGTCAGTCCTCGTATAACACATGTTTACACTACACGAATTCGATCATACACGATTTTTATAAATAGGGGAACGATATCTTATATAACACAAACCGAATTCGCTTATGCAAAATTCGCCTTTGTGTTTACAAGAAATGGCAGTGGAACGCAGAATCACCCCAACTGAACGCAACACGATAGGAATGAAGAGAAGATTCTGAAAATGTATTTATGTTTTTTATATCAGTGAAGGGGAAACACGTTTCACCATAATAACGTAAAAAAGCAACACAATTCCAGCTATCGGTATGTAATTAGATCGAGTTTACTACCAGTTTATAACAGATTCCATTAGCAGAAACGCAACTGGAAACTGTTTTTATTGTTTTATGGTAGTAACCCCTAGAAATATGGTTTAGGAAATTGTGAGGTGTTAATAGTGTATCTCTGCCTTTATGGTGTTGTTTATTCAGTTGCTACACTCGCGCAGCTTTGTTTATGTGTATCAAGGGTGCCTCCTTATTTTGTAATTGTGCTTTATTCCCAAAAAATGTCTGCCGAGCGTCACGTGATCACGTGCTGCTCGGGATTGTGGTTAATTGTCTCACATGCTCGGTCTCAGTCGGCATACCTCATTCGTATACAGTCAACATTGTAGTGAACATTCGTGCTAACGTTGTGACCACGTGTATGTGCATAAAGCATTTTTTTTTGTGTTCAAATTTGGTGACTGTTATTTATTAACTGTGCACTACGAAAATGGCCCCAAGGAAGAAAACGGTTGAAAAGGAAGGTGGTAAGAAGAAGGAGATGATTACGGTAGAAGTTAAGAAGGAAATCATCGAGAAGCACGAACAAGGTATGAAAGTGGCCACCATCGCAAGATTTTATAAGAAGTCTATGTCAACAATTTGCACAATATTAAAGAAGAAAGAAGAACTACGGGGACTAGATGTAGCAAAAGGAGTCACGAGAATATCAAAGCAGCAGCCACGTATTCTGGAAGATGTAGAAAAGTTGCTTTTAGTGTGGATAAACGAGAAGCAACTAGCAGGTGATACTGTGACCGAGAACTTGATCTGTGAGAAGGGAAAGGCCTTGTACGCCGGCCTCGTAAGTAAACAGCCAGGTACGTCTACAGAAAACGAAGAAGGCTTCAAGGCGAGCAGGGGATGGTTTGATAACTTTAAGAGGAGAAGTGGCATCCATAGTGTTGTGAGGCACGGAGAGGCTGCGAGTTCGGACGCTAAGGCAGCTGAGGCATTCGTTGCCGAGCTCCAGAAGCTCATGGTTTCCGAGTGTTACCTGCCGCAGCAAGTTTTTAATTGCGATGAGACAGGGCTTTTTTGGAAAAAGATGCCAAAGAGGACCTACATTACAGCAGAAGAGAATGCCATGCTCGGTCACAAGCCCATGAAAGACCGTCTCACCCTCTTGCTGTGTGCTAATGCAAGCGGTGATTTCAAAGTCAAGCCCCTGCTCGTGTATCATTCTGAGAATCCACGAGCCTTCAAGAAATGCAAGGTGCAGAAGAGCCAGTTAACCGTTATGTGGAGGTCCAACAGCAAGGCTTGGGTCACTCATATCTTGTTCGTTGAGTGGATCAACGAGGTCTTCGGTCCTGCAGTGAAGAAATACCTTTTAGAAAAAAAACTGCCACTCAAAGTCTTGCTGGTTATGGATAATGCTCCTGCTCATCCTCTGGACCTTGAGAACGACTTACTGGAAGAATTCGAATTCATTAAGGTCCAGTTCCTTCCTCCCAACACTACTCCATTACTCCAGCCCATGGATCAGTAGGTCATTTCGAACTTTAAAAAGCTTTACATCAAGGCACTATTTCAGCGATGCTTCGAGGTGACCGAAGGAACTAACCTTACCCTCTGAGAGTTTTGGAAAAATCATTTCCACATCGTAAACTGCCTCAAAATCATCGATAAAGCCTGGGATGGGGTCACCAAGAGAACCCTCAATTCTGCTTGGAGAAAATTGTGGTCTGATTGCGTTGAGGGGTTTGCTCATGAACAGGAGCTGCCAGTTGTCGATGAAATTGTGTCCTTGGGGACGACCATGGGACTGGAGGTGAATAAGCACGACATTCAAGAGCTGGTGGAGGAACATGGCCAGGAGTTTACCACCAACGAACTGATGGATCTGCATCGTGAGCAACAGCAAGAGGTTATGGAGGAGATCTCGTCTGAGGAGGAGGAGAAAAAAATGGAGACATCCCTCTCTTCAAATGAGATTAGGGAGGTACGTAAAATGTGGGAAACAGTGCAAAATTTTGTAGAAAAGCACCACTCGAGTAAGGCTGTGGCAGTGTGAGCGATGAATCTGTTTAACGACAATGCAATGTCATATTTCCGTGAAATCCTCAAAAGGAGGCAAAAGCAAGTGTCATTGGATAGGTTTCTTGTTAAAGTCGCACAAAAAGAAAAAGTCAACAGATAGTAGTGATTCCGTTAGTGACAGTGAAAGTCGTCCTACCCAATAATTAATAAATTCAATCGCTTTTAAAAATATAAAAAAGGTATGTATGTATTTTGTATTAATCATTTTTACAGTATATGAATATTTTTGAGTTTTGGAACAAATCATCTGGGTTTCCATTATTTCTTATGGGGAAATTTGCTTTGATATACGAGTGCTTTGGATTACGAGCACGTTTCCGGAACGAATTATGCTCGCAAACCAAGGTACCACTGTATATCCAATCGCAAAGGACTAGGAAAGCGTATACATTGATGAAAGTATATCAGGCTTAATGTCGAAGTTTGCAGATGATACAAAGGTTGGCAGGGTTGTTAATGACAGTAATGGCAGTGTGCTACTGCAACAGGATCTAGATAATTTGGGCAGATGGGCTAAGAAGTGGCAACTGAAGTTTAACCTTGACAAAGCAAAGTACTGCATATGGGTAGAAGTAACCCCAGAGAAATGTACCAACTGTGTGGTACTACACTTAAGGTGGTAGAAAATGAAAAAGACCTGGGAGTAATCGTGCAGTCAGATATGAAGTTTTCTGAGCAATGCAGACAGGCTGCCAGGGCAGGTCATGGGGTTTTGTCAATGATATATAGGAATTTTGCTAGCAGGGAGAAGGAGGTGTATAAGGCAATGGTCAGGCCACGCCTTGAGTACTGCATACAGGTCTGGAGGCCTCATTTTAAGAAGGATGTAGATTTAATTGAGCGTGTACAGAGATGGGCAACAAGATTGGTGAGGGGAATGAAGGGATTCTCTTACCAAGAGAGGCTTAAGTTCTGCAAATTGCAGTGGCTGGAGACTAGGCACCTGCGCGGTGATCTGATTGAGGTATATAAGGCCTTGAATGGGTTCAGCACGTTGAATTCTGATGGGATCCTTCCACTTGTTCAGATTACGAACCTAAGGGGGCATAAATTCAAATTAAGAAAGGACAGATGTAGAATAGAGTGCGGAAATTTTGCCTTTAGCCAGCGGGTGGTTAATTGCTGGAACAAACTTCCATCTGTCCTTGTTGAAGTTGATAGGTTGAATAAATTTAAGGAGGAACTGGACAGGCATTTGGAGGGAATGGTGTGATTTTTTTTTTTTTTTTTTTTGGCTGATGCTGCATAAGCTCATACACTTGCTTTCTTGCATCACATGCCACTACTACTACATAGCCAAAGCCATCTCAAACATATCAAGAAATATGAGAGAGGCAGAAGATCACTGCTAGTACTTCCCAGCCATTCACATTTAGCAAAATAAAACCACACACAAATCATGTAGATTCTTTAATGAAATTATTCGACTTCAAAGCACTTTCAAATGACATAACTTATTCCACTAGTAAGCTCATAGCTAACAGTGCAGTCCATGTATTCAGAGGTAGAGGCAGTGTTGTAACTAGAAAAAGTGGACCCCAATGCAAAGTTTAGTGTGGTTCCCCCCCCCCCCCCAAATATTGGTTTTGGTAAAAATAAAAAAAAATCCTTAATTTCCCTGGAAGCAGCAGCTATGAAAAAAATTATTGTTCACAGACAATAAAAAAACCTTGCATTTTTACTCGATTAAATTTTTTTTCTGTTTTGGGCAGGAAGGCAATAGGCCTCAATGCACCACATTGGCTGCATTGGCATAGTTATGCCACTGGGTAGAGGCTTTGTCAGAACCACCCAGTTTAGAGACCATACCATGCTAAAGGTTCCCCCAGCATCAAAACAGAGATAGCACAGGAGAATGCCATGCTGGACCATCTCTGACTGCACCTTACAGGAGCTCGGCTAGATTTGCCTTTTAGGGATTTTTAAGAATGCAATTCAGGGACATCTAGACAGAAATGGCATTCTGAAGAACACACAATATGGTTTTGTTAAGGGGAAAAATGAGATTTAATTAACTTGGTTAGCTATTTTTACGCAGTTACTCATGAGTTTGATGTGCAGAATAATTTCAACATAATTTATTTTGATTTTAGCAAGGCATTTGATAGTCTCTTGTGAGAGCTTACTGTGTAAGCTCTCACAAGGGACTGTCAAATGGAACAAGTTCTCTGCAAGTTGAGGCTGACAACTTGAAGAAATTCAGTCAACTGGATAGTTACTTACGCGAGAGCACATAATTAAGTCTATTTTCTTATTTACTTTTTATATATTTTCTTTTTTTATATTTCTTTATATTTTTATTCTTTTATTATTATGTTTATTAATTTTGTTATATTTTTATTCTTTTAATATTATTATGTTTATTATTTTTATTCTTTTATTATTATTATATTTATTATTTTTGTTATATAGTAGAACCCGGATAAGAAGTTTTCGAAGGGACTGGAGGTTTAGAACTTCTTACACAGGAAAACTTCTTAGAAGGGAAAGTGACCTAAGGGTATGAAATATTAACTACAAAAAATGAAAAGATACATAAGTTAAAGATCATTTTTAAGTACTATTTCAGAATAAATATTTCACTCTGCCTATGGGAAACATTTTTAAACTGGGGATTTATAATTGCTTAACGTGCTCCTCATTACCAAGTTGGAAGGATGAGCTCCTTTGGAGTTTCAACATACCTTAAAAGGTCACAATTACAATAAGACAGAGCAACAATCCACTAAGCAATTTTGAACTGTTCATAACCATCAGAACTTAACGCTTAACATGGTATACATATCCAATTATGGATATCGAACTACCTTGAATAAGCAATGCTTTGACACTGGATTCTCGAATAGACAACACTTTGCCAGTGGATTCTCAGCGGATTACCACCACCCAGGGGTATCTGCCAAGAATAAGTAACATCAGTCTTCTCCACTTGCGAAGCTTTGCTTATTAGAGGTAGTGCAATATCAGGGCAACTCGTGATGGTATTCACAATATGAGTTACATGTATATCAAAAACGATTCCATTTCACCTACTTCGGTGACTTACTACGAACTAGAATGATGCATGGCACTAACTTGTTTGATTACAAAAATGTTTATATTGTTGTATATTTTTTTTAATATCAAAATAAAAAATTTCTATATTTAAAAAACGTTTTAAATGGGAACACGTCATTATAATAATACACTGTATTCTTTATCACAAACTTTTTTTATGCGGAAAAACTTTTTACCCAAGAAACTTCTTACGCGGGAAATTAATACATTACAATATATAGAGTTGAAACTGGGACTTAAGAAACCAAACCTACTACAGGGAAAAACTTCTTATGCAGGAATTTCTTATCTGGGTTCTACTGTATTTTTATTCTTTTATTATTATTATGTTTATTATTTTTTATTTTGGCTGGTGTAGCAAAAGCCTTTGGCTTGTTTGCACTATATGGCTAATACTGAAACTTAACAACCGTTAAATACAGATTTTTCCATACCACTGTATTCCTCATTCTTTGATGCAGTTCTTATGTTCCTTTTATCTATTTCTCTTCACTGAACCATATTTCAAGCTTCTGTTCTGTGTTTTGGTGTAATGTAAATTATATGTTTTTGTCCTATGATGTGAAAAAAAAAACAACCCCTACTTCAAAGAATTAAAAAATAAGTGTTTTGTTCTCAGTAATAGGTGGACAAATTATTATTTGTTGAGTTTATATAGGAAAAGCAATTTTCCTTGTCTACGGTTTGACCAAAAAGGAATGCTTTTGATTATGATTTTTTCATTATGATAAACTAAACGAGCCTTTCAGATTTCTTACAACAGTATTTCACATATTTCATTTTATTAATCAGCAATTAGGTAATTTAGTAGATTCACATTATCAACTCAAGGTGCAACCTTCACCACACATTTTATCATTTAGTGCAGTGTATTTTGATTAAAAAAAAATGGTTGGGGACTGCTAATCTAATATATTACTTATTTGTCAAATAACATATAAGTAAATAAATTTCATATTCATATAATCACTTATATAAAGCATATAAGGGAATAAATTTATGTTTAGATATTATGGAACTAAGAAAGATGCTTAAAATATAATTTATTTATTTTTGAAAAAACTGTATAGTTTGTAAACCACCAAATTAAGATACTCTTTTGAATAAATTGCTTCCCCAAAATTTTAGATTATGAAAATTTACAAGTAGTAATATATCTAAATGCCATTGAATGTTTGTGAAACTTTGATTTAAAAATATTGAAAGTTAACTCTGCAGATTTTGGTTTTAAAGTTTAATTATAAAATATAAACTTTTTTTTAAAAAATAATAATATGCTAGCTTATAAGACAAATACATTTTGCTATTTAGAAGCTCTTGTTTTAAAGTTATCAAATAGAAATTCTTCCAAAATATACCACAATGGCCATTCATAATGAAGAAGTTATTGTCTAATTTTATCACTGATATATTTACCCCCAGGGGCTCACATCTGGTGAGTATGGGTTTGGCACACCAGGGTCCTGAGCTGGATATCATCATTCTTCTCTTTCTTGGCAATTCCCTTCTACTTCTCTCTCTCTCTCCCTCCCTCCCTCCCTCTCCCCCCCTCCTTGGGTAACTCGGAAATTTATTTTTTGGCTGGTGCAGCATAAGCCCCAGGCTTCCTTGCACTATGTGGTTAGTAATAATAATAATAATAACAGTAATAATAATGAAAGTTGAACTTGTATTTGTATCAATGTATGTAATTTATATATGTTGAATTTATATTTATTGTAATACAATGTAAATGTATTCATTATGTGCAAAGCCATAATGGTAATTCAATGCTTATGAATGTTCTAAAAACCTTTGGGATCCTAAGGATTTTTGTCTTTAAAAATTTTTCATGGGCTCCCCATCCCCTAATATTAACAGAATTGTTTCGTTCTATGAATTTTCTAGATTTAGGCTAAAGCAAACCAAATTTCATTAAAAAAATCTTGCAAATAGAAATCCAGCAATTATTATTATTATTATTACTGTTGCTCTTATGTTATTTCTCCCTGATTGGGGGTTCCACCTTGTGATAGTTATTGCTACCAAGCACACAGGGTGGTTGTTGTTATGTCTGGCGTTACTGTTGGTCGAGGAACTCTCTGACTATCCTACAGGTGTTCAGGATTGTGACTTTCTGGAGTTCCTTGTAGGTGTTCACTGGGAGATGTATTGCTGCTAGGCTGTTATGTTTGGCACCATACAGGTGGGCGACATGATGATCGTTATGATGTTGCATATGTCACTTCTTTGATCTCCTTTCTTAGGTTCGTGTACTTCCCGAAGTACATAATAATAATTATATTAATAATTATTATAACTGTAATAATAATTATTTCTTTTTTCCATACAATGTGTGGAAAAAAGAAATTCATAGATTAAATTTAGTTTTAATACAGTAATTTTGTTAGCTTTGGATAGTCTATGCCTGATTTGCATATTGTTTTGCAAGACTCACGAACATGATGTTGTTTGTGAAGAGATACACATATACAGAGAAAAGCAGACAAAAAAAGAGTAATGTTGTTGTTGTTTGGTTTTTAGTAGCATTAGCAACTAAGGCCATATTGCTCCAGGGATATGCTGTGGTCATTCCTTGACCTTTACGTATCCTCCGTATTTGGTGGTCACAGGCCCGAACCCCAGTCTAATCAAGAAGTGTGTGCTATGCACTGCTGCTCCTGCCCACCTGGCTACGGAGGTGCCTAAAAAAAAAAAAAAAAGAGAGTAATAAATATTATACAGTTGTAATTGAACTAAATGGTTAAGTTTAGAGAACATAAATCTATAGAGTTTTAAGTGTTCTATAAAGTTATAATCTTAGAATTTAATTTATAAGGAGATAATTATATTTACTTTTCATTTCTGTTAACTACAGAAAATGCAAAAAAATCATTTAATTGCAGAAAAAAAATTTAATATGCTTGAAATGTAACTCACTGTGTACATTAATTAACTTGTTAAATATTTATATGAAATTTCTGTTATTATTTTCAAGGTTACCTCTGTGAATCCCCCAGGGATTCATAGACAGAGTTTGAGAAATACTTTTTTAGTGGAATAGCAACTTCTGTGAAATGTATTGCATAAGTTCATTATGTATTTATTTATTAACTCTTTTATATTTAGTTTTGGGGTTCTTTGTTACAAAATGGTGAGTTCAGTAACACTTATATTGATATAATGCATGATGAACCATATATGCTGTGTACTAGTCAAAAGTAGTGGATAAACCAAAAAAACTCCAAGCCTCCAGCCAACTGACTATTACTCCTAATGTTTCTCAGTTATTCAGAGAGAATTATATTATGATCACCATAGATTATATAGCTGTGGTGTTTATCTACAATGGCAAAAATGATATCTGAAGATATGTTAAAAATATATAGTTTATAATTATAAAGCAGAAATGAATTAAGTGTTAATCATTCAATAAAAATTCAGTTTTTTATCATAAAATGTAATTGCTGCTCTCTGATATATGTGATCATGCTGGATTGCCTGCCACTAAATATTTACTGAAAATATTTATGACTTAATACTTGCAGTAAAAGCCATAGATATAGCATTTATGCAAATACCTCATGTCAGATGTTGATCTATTGCCAAAAGAAAATTTATTGCTTAACTTGAATGAGTATTAAATAACAAACTATAATGAGATTTGACAAAATATGGTGATTAATTCGTGATAGGGAGAAATACAAAAAAATATATTTTGTAACAAAATTTTAGAAAAGTCTTAAGAATACTTAGTTAAAAAAAAATTGTGCACATAATACTGTTAATAATATCAAGCTTGAAAGTAGTTGTGCCCTATTGTCAGAGTAAATGAGCAAACTGAATATCCATCATGAATGTCTTTTTTTATCACTAATATCTGATGCTATCACTATTCATTGTGATGTATGGACAGAATACATTTTTGTTTGACGTGTGTGGATCGGACACACACACACACACATATATATATATATATATATATATATATATATAGAGAGAGAGAGAGAGAGAGAGAGAGAGAGAGAGAGAGAGAGAGAGAGAGAGAGAGAGAGATCTCAGTTCACTTGTGACAGCCTTGCATATTCTATTATGGGGTGCACTTTTCATTTTGATTTTGTTGAAAGTAGCCTACTAAATTCTCATCATCTTTTGTTAACTCTAAATAACTTTATACCTCTCTTTTCTGTAGTAATAGATATACATAAGTATGATTTACCAATATTGTTATTCCAGAACAAAATAGATGAAATACACAAAGCAGTTGCCCAAGGAAGACTTCGAGAAATACAGCATCTCATTGATCGTAAGAAACTGGCATTTTGTCGGGATCAAATGGGAGCAAGCCCTTTACATAAAGCAGTTCTCTTTGGTCAAAAGGAAATTATATCATATCTTTTAGATCGCTACGGAAGTGTGATTCATGCAAGAGATCATGTATGTATACAGTTCAAATAGCTATGTTCCTAGAAAATTTCATATTTTACTTTATTAAAATGTATTTATTTGTTGTTATAAAATTGGTTTTCTTTATTGATTAGGTTCAGTAATATACAGAGTATTTTTCTTCAAAACTATTGCTGAACTTCAGCTTTCATTAAGTGATTTTAAGTCAAAAATATTATATGAACATACACCGATGAGCCAAAACATTATGAACACCTACCTAATATGATGTTGATCCTCCACATACAGCCAAAACAACTCGTAGCCAGCGAGGCATGGATGCTACAAGGTTTCTAAATGTGTCTTGTGGTATCTGGTACAAACACATAACCAGCAGATCCTTTAACTCCGTAAGATCTGTGGTTGAGATGCCACAGATCAGAGTTGCTGTTCCAACACAAACCACAGATGCTTGATGGGATTGATGTCTAAGGAATTTGGAAGCCAGGGCAATACCTGGAAGTCTTCCTCATTTTCCGTGTATCAGTCTCGAACAATCCAGGTGGTGTGGCATGGCACATTATCCTGCTGAAAGATGGCACTGCCAGAGGGGAAGACCGTTGCCACGAAAGGGTGTACCTGGTGAGCAATGATGTTTAGGTAGGTGGTAGACGTCAGAATGCCTGGGACATGGATGATGGACACAGGATATCCCATCAGAACATCAGGTAAAGCATTACACCACCACCATAAGCTTGTATTTGTCCCACGGTGCATACAGGCACCATTACTTCCCCAGGTAAACGATGCACCACGTGGAACCCGGCCATCCACATGGTGCAACAGGAAACGTGATTCATTGGACCAGACAACCTTCTTCCAATCATTCAAGGTCCAGTTTCGATGCTTGTGTGCCTATTGTATGTTCTGTTGCCAGTGAACCACGGTTAGCATGGGCACTCAGAGTGGCATGTAGCTATGCAGCCCCACATTCAGCAGTGTTCGATGTACTGTGTGTTGTGACATATGCATCAAAAATGCAGTTTTGGAAGTCTGTGTAGTGATCCCTAATAACAGGTTTTGGGCACTCCTGCAAGATAGCAGTGTAGGTTTCTGCATTCACCATTCCATTTTTTTTTTTTTTTTCTTTTTTGTCCTCGCCTTTTTCCCATTATATGTATAAAGTCGGCATTTTTTACTGTTTTGGCATGAAATTTTTACGACTGGATGCCCTTCCTGATGCCAACCCTTTATCTGGGCTGGGGATATGCGGTGGTCATTCCCTGACCTTCCGCATCCTCCATATTTTGTGATCACGAGCTTGAACCCTGGTCTAATCAAGAAGCATGTGCTACGCACTGCTGCTCCTGCCCACCTGGCTATGGAGGCGCTGCATTCACCATTCCATTAATAAACTTAATTCGCCCCAACACTTTGCTTGTTATGCAGCCCCAGACCATCTGACCGGCTGGGAACTTTACAGTCTATGTTATGCAGTCAGGATGGTATGCCTCCGATTTTTGTCTTCTGACCTATCGCTTCCCATTCAAGTCAGGCAGGTTGAATTTCGATTCATCAGAAAAGATGACAGTGTCCCATTTCTCTTTTGTCCATGAAACATGCGTTTTAGCCCAAGCAAGTCGCTTCTTCTCCATTTGTTAGGTCAACAAAGGCTTCTTCTTGGGCCAATAGGCATGCAGACCACATTCTGAAAGCCATCTTTGGATAGTTCGTGCACTTGTTTCAATGCCAGAGGCCATGTCAAAGTCCAGTTTTAGATCAGGAGCACTAGCATGGCGATTACAAAGGCATAGTCGTTTCAAATATCAATCTTGGGAAGGCATAGTCACTCTCTTAACGGCCTGATCCAGGTCTTCTCTTCACATCACTGGTTTCACACTGTAATTTCAGCAGCCGGGATACTGTTGACTGGTGGCAGCTTATTTTATCAGCAATAGCACACATAGAAAGCCCCTCCTTAGACAGAGCAACAGCTACACTTTTTTTCTTAGTGTCAACAGGACGTATGGAGCCATGCTTACTCCTCCGCAAAACAGGATACTAATGTGTGTGTGTGTATACCCTTCCAACACCATATTTATAGAAACAGCTGATGCAATACCTTACAATTACTGTCTGATGCAATACCTTGCAATTACTGTCTGATGCAACAGAAGCATTATTTGACACAATACGTTTTGCTTTGCGACAAACAAAATGACTGTAGTCAAACAATATATTATACGTTTCACTACAAATGTTACTTTTTAAGGTGATGCAGTTTTTTTTTCCGCCACTGTAAGTTTGAATAGTATTCTGTAATTGTACATAAGTAGTAAATGCATCTCTATATTCATTTCTTCAACTCAGCACAAATATTCTTGTAGAAACACTTCATTTTAAGTTCAAAAAATCACAAAAATGCTAAGAAATATAAAATTCTAATATCTAGGAAGAAATCATTTGGCAGTTATTATTTCCCAAAGGTAGGAATCAATGCGATTAACTTTCTGTTCAATTATTATTATTTCAGATATTCCTTTTTCGCACTCTTAGAATAGGTATTTCCTTACTTACCAAGCTTACTAGGACTAGGGCTTAGTTACTCAGTCTGCCTTCCTTTCCATCTGGGATCTCAAACATTCTCACTGTAGTTAACAATTGGATGACTAGGGCATTGGGTATCTTCCTCTCTTAGCAGCAAATATGATCAGCTTCGTTGGCGGCTTCTTCTCTGATGACTTGGACTTACTGGACTCCTGACTCATCTGCTTCTTGTCAACTCACCTCTTGGGTCTTCTAAGGGCTCTCTTTTATGTCCGAAATTCTCCCAAAGTTTACTCAATCTCAGAATTTCGTTGGACGACGAAGTGAGGACTCGTGTCCGAAGCACTCGAACAGCACATGATCGCATTACTCCATCACACTACATGTCTGGCACATCTATTTAGGAATGCATAAAGAAATCCTCTTCATTACCTTTTTCAGAATGGAAGGGTGATACCTAATATGTCACCAAATACAGAGCATGTAGAAAGGTCAGGGAATGACCACCGCACCTGAGCAATATGGCCTTAGTTGCTAATGCTCCTAAAAAACCAAATAACAACAACAACAACAACAACCTAATATTTGTTAATGCTTGTTACATGCTAAGGGTATTTCACTTATTCGTGTGAATGGTTTCTTGCTCTCTTTGTTTATATGACCAATCTACTTTCTCTGACCTGTCTGCCCTCTCAGCAAAAGTCGCTACTTCTTGGGTAAAGAAGTAGGCTCCTAGTAACAAGCTTATGTGCATTATCATTTAGTTACAAACGGAGTTTTAAAATATTCTCTTTTATTAGCATATGATATGTTAAATAACATTTTCCTTAAAATATCTGGTTTTTCGTTAGCTTACTGGGAAAATACTAGTGAATATTGATTTGTACTGTTATTAATAAGTAGCATGGCCATTAAAAGAGAAACAAAAAAGGTGGAGTAATTAAGCAAATACAGGTTAATTTTGTAGTGGAAAAGTTAAATGGGGGTGGGAAAACTCCACTGTGTAACACCAGCACATTGCATTATTCACAGAAAATTGGGGGGGGGGGTGTAAAAGCCGATTATACTTCAGTGGCCATCAAAGCTTAAAATTCAGTTGCACGTTATCCAGTTATAATATTATTTCCATTTCGGTGTGTGTGTGTGTGTGTGTGTGTGTGTGTGTGTGTGTGTGTGTGTGTGTGTGTGTGTGTGTGTGTGTGTGTGTGTGTGTGTTTTTGTTTTTGTTATTTGGCTTTTAGGAGCATTAGCAACTAAGACCATATTGCTTTGGGGATACGTGGTGGTCATTCCCTGACCTTTCCGTATTTGGTGGTCACTGGCTCGAATCCCGGTCTAATCAAGAAGTGTGTGCTACGTACTGCTGAGCCTGCCCACCTGGCTATGGAGGCACCATGTGTGTGTGCGTGCACATGTTAAAATTATTTTTATTTTCCTTTTCTGGTAGTGATGTTTTTATATATTTTCTAAAAATATAAAAATTGTTTAATTATCTGTATTTCATATTTAATTAAAGAAACTTGTTAAATTTTGATTCATAGCGTGGCCGCACACCTCTTCATTATGCTTCAGTATTACCTGATGGAGGAGAAATTTACCATATTTTACTTGATGCAGGGGCCGATAGTAAAGCAACTGATGTTGTAAGTGCTTTTTGCTTTTCTTATGTGTTTTAGAAATTGAGGAGGTTTAAAAACTTCATGGATTTCTAAATTCTTTAGTATTAGTAGTAGTTAATGATGCAAGGAGATAAGTTTATACAGAATCAGCAAAAAAATAAATAAATAAATAATTTTTCTAATTCTTCTTTAAATTTATTCAAATACCCATTTCCATAACACCAGATGGGAGTTTTCTCCAACAATCAAAAACCATCTGAATGAAAGCAAATTTCCAGAAATCCTTCCTGAATTTAAAATTATGACTCCTCATGTGTGTTGTTACAACAAGACTAAGGATGCTATAAACACCACAATCAGATCTCCTTGCTGGTGTCTAGTTTCCAGGTTGCAGAACTGAAGTCTTTCTTGGTAAGAGTATGCTTTTGTTCCCTCACTAATCTCATTACGCTACTTTGTACCTGTTTCAATAGATCCATATCCTTTCTAAAACAAGGCTTCCAAATCTGTATTCAGTACTCAAGATGTGGACTGACCATTGCCTTATACAGCAGAATAATTATCTCTTTATCCCTGCTGGAAAAATTCTTGTATATCATTGACAGATCCTCACGAACTGCTCAAAGAACTTAATGTCAGAACTCACTGCTCATAGAACTTAATGTCAGACTGTAACATTTAGAGACCCTTAGGTCTCTTTCGTTCTTCACCACCTTGAGTGTGGTACCACCTAATTAGTATGTTATTCTAGGATTATTGATGTCCATATGCAGTACCTTTCATTTATAAATGTTAAATCTTAATTGCCACTTTTCAACCCATCTGCCTAATTTGTCCAGCTCTTGTTGCAGTCACCTCCTAGCAGATATGCCACACTTGGGCCCAAATTTTTACTTTCCTTAAACATATACAACTCTACAATGTAATCTAAACTTTGACCATTTTCATATAGAAAAACTATGCTTTTAAATTTACCATA
The DNA here is from genome assembly GCF_048544385.1 of Mastigoproctus giganteus. Lineage (NCBI taxonomy): Eukaryota > Metazoa > Arthropoda > Arachnida > Uropygi > Thelyphonidae > Mastigoproctus > Mastigoproctus giganteus. The sequence goes on from NC_143584.1 coordinate 160,414,332, forward strand.
GTTAGGCACATTATGGCCTTGTTGCCCTTGTGTCATAAGGCCCATAAACAAACATCTTGTTGCAGTAGCATACCCTGATTACTGTCATTAACCACTCTGCTAACCCATGCATCATCCTCAAAATTAGAGATTAAGCCTGGTATGCCTTCATTCATATCATTAATAAATATTGAAAACAACAACTTGCCCAGTACTGAACACTAAACCCTGGGGGAACTCCACTAATAACATCAGTCCAAGAAGCACAGTGCCCATTGATGATCACCCTCTTTTCTCTCTCACTCAACTATCTCTTTGTCCATAGCATAGCAATGACTTTGATATTACTGCTGATGCCACACTACTCCAATTTGTACAGCAGTCTTTCATAAGAAACAGTAACAAAAGCTTTTCTGAAATCTAAGTATGTGATGTCAGAATTATTTTTTGCATTCATTTCCTTTGTTATTGAGTCACAATTAATCAGATTAGTTAGGCAAGATTGCCCTTAAAAAATTCATGCTGCGATTGCCATATAACTATATTCCTGTATAGATGGTCCTGCATTACTTCTTTAACCAGTGATTGCGTTCTTAAGGTAGTATAAAAACATCCTTAAGGATCTTTTAAATTTATAATGAATATACATAGATGTACACATGTGCATAAGCTTTGCTTAATAATTATTTTATCAATGGGGATGATGAGATTAATCTGCTTAATTTATATGTGTATAAAACTTGATTCAGTACAGTTGTTACTTCCAGGAAGTGTATAACTTTTAAATAAACACTCAATTAAAATTATCAATCAACCATTCACTCTATAATTTACATATAAAAATATTGTTACTAAAATAAGATAATCCTAGGTGCTTTAGAACATTTGACTTTTTGCAAACTGTTAAACAGAAATTGGAAGTTTTTGACACATTCTCAGTTGGTTCAAAATATAACTTGTGAAATGCTTATTCATTTACAGATCAATATTAATGATACTATTGTAATACAAATTGCATGAGTGACTGCAAGTCGGTCAACAATGTATACAACATATGGCAGTGGCATCATTTGTTTCTAAATAGTTGATAGTTACCTGTCTTTTTTTTATGTCATAAGAAGAAAACAAAAAAATTATTTCTAAACATTTTCAGTGTATTCTGTAACTTATTCATATATGTTTGCATTCTTATTACTTTGCCTATCAGATTTCATTTATTTTATGAATTTTATTTTCATTTCTGCATCAACTTATTTCAATGTCTAACTATTTAGTTGATCAGACTATTAAACTTTTCAAACTGATAATGAAAATAAAGAAGTTTATGGAAGGTTATATTACTAAGCCACTTAAATAAATTATTAGTTTATTTTATTAACTTTAACTATTCATTTGTTTTGCTTTTGACTAAGTTTTTCATTAAATCTCATTTAAAATATACAATCTCTGCTTTAGTATAATGAAACATTGCTATTAATTTATAGTCCACATGTTATGCTAAACTTTTTTTCTTGTGTAATTTTTATGATTATTTTCACTTCTGGTTTTTTATTGTAGTTTGGAAATAAGCCTGAATATTATCTACAAGCTAAAGATGAGCTGAATCTACAGCAATTAAGAGATGGTGGTGCCCCTGGAAAAAATAACAAAAGAGCTAGAACACTGAAAAACAATTACCAATATAATGAAAGAAAAAAGGAGAGAGGTTATTCAGCTAGTAAGTAATCCTCCAAATATTTAATAAATAATATTCTTAGCCACTTTTATGAATATTTGTAAATTATTGTAATTTTGGTTTTAAAAAAAAATATTCCCAGATGTTTTTGTATTCCTGCTTTATAGTGATATACAAAGTATATTCAAAAAGGTAACACAATAAATCTCCCTGAGTTGGAAGAATGTCACATCACATTTGTTATTATTCTTATCTGGAAGTAGTATGCAACTTCTAACATGTTTAGATGTCAGTGGATGTATACTTTAACATGGACTGGTGTCACAGTCCATGTTAAAGTATACATTGATTTGACACAAATATCGTAACTAGTAGTGCAATGCATGATAGTGGAATTGTAATGTTTTAATTGGGGTAATTTAAGTAGTTCAAAGGTTCTAATCATGTAAGTTGGCAATTTTTTTTTTTTTTTTTTTTAGCTAAGAAATTTCATTTCTAGTAAGGTTATAACTAATTTAAAACTCTATGAATATAACGATATAGCGTAATACACATTATCGCTGCATAACTGGTGAACAGAATAATGTTATTATTGCATTTAGGTATCTATTAATAGTGTAATATTCTCAAATTAAATTGAATTTAAATGGAAATCATACCTCAGCCTAGAGCAGCAGAGCAACAGGCTCAAAGTAGCAGGAGTGCTGTGGCTCAGGGGGGGCAGTTCTTCTACAGAGATGTTGTTATTTGGTTTTTAGGAGCATTAGCAACTGAGGCCATATTGCTCTGGGGATATGCGGTGGTCAGGCCCTGACCTTTCCGCATCCTCCGTATTTGGTGGCTCACGGGCTTGAACCCCGGTCTAATCAAGAAGCATGTGCTAAGTTCTTCTACAAACCATGGTCTTACAAAATGTGTTACTTGTTCAATTTTTGTAGATCTACCTGGAACAGGACACAATATAGCCAAAGAGCCTTTGGCTATATTGTATCCTGAGTGTGTGTGTGTGTTTGCTTTCATTGCAAAGAATGTGACGAAATTAGGCATGAACTCCAATTCTGATGGATGGGCACTTATGAGATCCTGAAGAATAGGGAAAATGCCCTTGAAAAAATTAAAATGAGGGGCACATCAATCTCCCAGTTGCCCAATTCAATGCCAGAGCTTACACTTATGCATCAGGTAATGCAGTGGCAATCTCCAAGGCATAATGCACTGGTCCCACAGGAAGTGGCTTTTTGTCAAGGAAATAGGGAATATTGTGCAAAAAAAAACATAGGTGGATTAGGACCAGGATATGTCTGCTAAGGCAAAAGATGATGTTGTAGAGGAGATATCATCTTTTAAGGGCACAGACGGTAATATTGTTGTACATATTGACACTAATGATATTAAGATATTGAGGACTTGTTAACAACAATGTTCGGAAAAAGTCACAAGTTATGATTAAAATTGAAAATGTCTGCAATTCTGCCCAGGTATTATAGGAGGGATACATATTGAGAGCCTTTTCAATCAGTTCAGCCCTGGAGACTGTACGAGGCTCATGGGATAGAAATTTTTTTCAGCATGGTCTGTGCTGCTTGTTAACAGGAGAGATTCTTTTTACAGTGATGGAATAAATTTAAATAGAAGGGATGCAAGAATATTTGCTGATGTTATCAAGGCAGTGATAGGTGGGTCACAAAACTGCTAGCTTCGTGAGATACACAGACCAATAAATTAACTAGAGCAGCAGGCAGAGGTGAAAGCGATTCTTACACTGCTTCTATGGAACAGGCAGTAGCCTGGAAAGCAGGGCGTTTCAAGCCCTGCTGTGGGTCATCTTGGAACGGAACAGATAAATACATGGGCTGTGTTAAGATAACTAAGAGTGAGAACAGGTACATGTCTATTTGCATGTTGGAGCATCTTAAATAAATTTGAAGTACGATTTATTTAAGTGCAGACATTGTAGGGTTATCGGAGATGTGATATCACTCAGACATAAGGGATACAGAATTTAAATATGGGTAGTACAATGTGTACAGAAACGGCAGACAGGAGAGGATGGGGGAACAGTTATACTCTTGGTTAAGAAGCATATTAAATCTAAGCCTGTGCATCCAGTCAGAATGAGTGGCCAGTGCAATGATGAGTCATTGTGTTATAGGCATAACGACTGTGATAAGTATAACAAACAACCAGTAGATCAGGCTGTATTATAATGGGGGATTTTAACTTTCCTGATGTTGACTGGAACTTGTGGATTTGAATGCACATACAATAGCAAGACTTTTCGGGATTTATTGGATGACTGCTTTCTAAAGCAGCATTGTTAGAGAGGAAACAAGAAGCAGTACTCTTGATCTGATTATCAGAAGCGATTCTTCATGCATTAAGAATCTGCAGGTAAAAGATCCACTGGGTAGCAGTGAACACAGTATACTGATGTGGGATTTACTTAAAAACATAAATACTGTCAAAGGTAAAGATGACTTTTGTAAAGGTGACTACAGTGGTCACAGACAATTTTTAAATTTTATGCAGTGGGGTCAACTGATGATGTTACCAACAGCAAATTCTAAATACAAAGCATTAAAGAACATAATTGTAGAAGCTACCAGGCTTTTAATACCAAATAAGAAATACTGTTTGAGACTTAGACCTAATTGGATGCTGCATGAACTAATAAGACTTGTGGCTGAGAAGAAAAATGCATATAAATGATCAATTGATATAGAAGCCTATGATAGATATAAACTGCTCTGCAATCAAGTCACAAAGAAGGTTAAGCTGGTCAGGCAGATTATGAGAAGCCTCTGGCAACAAATTCAAAGAAAAGCAGCAAAGACTTCTTTACTGATATTAATAGTAGAAGGAAGAGGTTGAATCACATTCGTCCACTTGATATCGGTGGTTTAACTGTTTGTGGTTTAACACAATCCTGCTCAGTTTGCTGAAAAACTAAATAGGTATTTTGCATCTATGTTCACAATAACTGATAGGAAAGTGGAATGGTGATAGAGAAATTGTTGAAGCTAAATGTATGAAAGGCACACGTATGAAATGGAATGGATGAGATTTATCCAGTTATATTCAGGGAGGCAGAAAAGGTGGTAGACAAACTCTTAGCCATAATTATGAGAGTACCTTTGGATTTAGGAGAGGTCCCTATGGACAGGATGTGTGTAAATGTATCTCCAATTCTCAATGGGGGATTAGACGGTAAAATGAGTAATTACAGACCTGTTAGCTCAACTTCTCTTTCTGGGAAAATAGTAGAACCACTGGTTAAATAAGTAATGCAGGACCATCTAGACAGGAATGCAATTATACTACAGTCACAGCATGAATTTGTTAAGTGACAATCTTGTCTGACCAATCTGATACTGCAATGCAGTAACAGAGGAACTGGATACAAAATATAATTTTGAAATCATTTACAGTAGAACCTGGATAAGAAGTTTTTCAAGGGACTGGAGGTTTAGAACTTCTTGCGTGGGAAAACTTCTTAGAATGGAAAATGACCTAAGGGTATGAAATATTAACTACACAAATAATAAAAATGAAAAGATCATTTTTAAGTATTATTTCATAATTTATAACTATGGGAAACATTTTTAAACTGTGGATTTCTAATTGCTTAACATTCTGCTCATTACCAAATACTCATTACCAAATTGGAAGGATGAGCTCCTTTGGAGTTTCAACATACTTTAAAAGGTGACAATTACAATAAGATAGAGCAACAATCCACTAAGCAATTCTGAACTGTTCACAGCCATCAGAACTTAATGTTTAACGTGGTCTACATATCCAATTATGGATATCTATGAAAACAATTGCAATATGTTACTTCCATTATATCAAAATGTTTGTACTAAAAAGGTTTTAGCACTGAAAGCCTCAGACTACCGAAAATTCACTAATTGAACAAGTTAGTGCCAAGCATCGTTTTAGTTCATAGTAAACCACCGAAGTAGGTGAAATGGCATCATTGTTGTGAAGGCATTCACAATATGAGACAACAAAAACGATGCCATTTCACCTACTTCAGTGATTTACTTTGAACTAAAATCATGCTTCACACTAATTTGTTCGATTACCAAATGTTTCTTTTATTTAATATTTTTTAATATAAAAAAATAAATAAATTTTATATTTAAAAAATGTATTAAGTGGGAAAAGTCATTTTAATAATAGAATGCATATTCTTTATCATGAACTTTTTATGTGGAAAAACGTTTTACCCGGGAAACTTCTTACGTGGGAAAATAATACATTACAACATACAGAGTTGAAATTTGGATTTAAGAAACGAAACGTAGTACAGGGACAATCTTCTTATGCAGGAATTTCTTATCCGGGTTCTACTGTACTTTGATTTCAGGAAAGCTTTGATACTGTTGCACACATAGAAGACTGCTGTACAGATTGAAGCAGTAAGGTATTAAGAGCAAGTTTCTGCTATAGATGAAGGGATAGTTGAGTTAGAGAAGACAGAGTGTGTAATAATGGACACTGACTGCTCTTTGTAGAATAATGTTATGAGTGAAGTCCTTCTAGGGTTCAGTGCTGTGCCCATTGTTGTTTTCTATATTTATTAATAATACTTATAAAAGTAAATCAAGATTAATGTCTAATTTTGCAGATGATACGAAGGTTAGCAGGGTGGTTAATGATAATAATCGAGGTAAGTTACTGCAACAAGATCTAGAAAAATTAAGCAGATGGGCTGAGAAATGGCAATTGAAGTTTAACAATGACAAATGCAAGTTACTGCATATGGGTAGCAGTTATTCCAGATTGATGTATTGACTTTGTGGTACTACACTCAGGGTAATGGAAGATGACAAAGAGCTTACGTGTACAAACTGAAATGACAAGTTAACGTAATAGTATTATGTACTGTCAGATATGAAGTTCTGTGACCAGTGCAAACAAGCTGCCAGGACAGCTCATGAGGTTCTGTGAATTACAGTGGCATACAAAAAAACTGCATCACTTGTGAATTTTGCTAATAAAATGTTTTGTGCTGCATTGTGGGTTGCAGAAATGTTTAAAATGCATTTGTTAGATGGGATATAAATCTCCGTGAATGAAATCCAATAAAAAGACTCCTGTTATACCTAATTGTCATAAATATCTTCCCAAAGGATAAAATGTGTAATTAATGGAAATATGAGAAATCATGCAAATGGCAATCCTGACAACCAAACATACATTTTATTGCATTTACATGTACAAACTGAAATGACAAGTTAATGTAATAGTATTATGTACTGTAAATCAGAAAAATAAGTTCTCAATATTTTGTTGTACCTCCTCAAGCTGCAATCACTGCCTTCCAACGATCTGGCATAGAACTAATCAACTTCTGGATATACGACATTATGTACCAGCAATTTTCAATAGGATTCAAATATGGACTGTTGCCGGGCCAGTTCAACATTGTAATGCCAGCATTTCTGAGGTGTGACTGCACCTTAAGGGAGAAAAACGATGGAAAACATTGGTGTAAGTAGGTTTTAAGCCTTGTAAGACAAGAAGACAAACTCATCATTAAATCTAGATAGCATAAACTTACCAATTTTGCTGTGTGGCAAGGCACTGAGTCCTGTTGAAAATGCAGTTTTAGACATCTGTGTGGTGATCCCTAATAACGGGTTTCAGGCACTCCTCCACGATAGCAGTGTAGGTGTCTGCATTCACCATTCTGTTAATAAACTTAATTTTCCCCACCTCTTTGCTTGTTATGCATCTCCAGACCATCTGACCAGCTGGGAACTTTACAGTTGATGTAATGCAGTCAGGATGGTATGCCTCTGATTTTCGTCTTCTGACATATCACTTCCCATCTGAACCATGCAGGTTGAATTTCGATTTGTCAGAAAAGATTACTGTGTCCCGTTGCTCTTTTGTTCATAAAACATGCGTTTTATGTCCAAACAAGTTGCTTCTTCCTCATTTGTTGAGTTCCAAAAGCTGTCTTTGGATAGTTCATGCATTTGTTTCAACACCAGAGGCCATCTCAAAGTCCAGTTTTAGATCAGGAGCACTTGCTTGGTGATTACAAAGGCATAGCCATTTCAAATATCAATCTTGGGAAGGCATAGTCACTCTCTTATGGCCTGATCCAGGTCTTCTCTTCACATCACACTTTAATTTCAGCACCCGGGATACTGTTGACTGGTGGTAGCCTATTTTATCAGTGATGGCACACATAGAAAGCCCTTCCTGGGACAGAGCAACAGCTACACTTTTTTTTTCTTGGCGTCAACTGAACATATGGATCCATGCTTACACCTCCACAAAACAGGATACTAATGAGTGTGTATACCCTTACAATGCCATATTTATAGAAATGGCTGATGCGATACTTTGCAATAGGCTGATGCTTTGCAATTACAATAGAAGTGTTATCTGATGCAATATCTTTGCTTTGCGACAAACAAAATAACTGTAATCAAACAATATCATATACATTTCATGACAAATATTACTTTTTTTAAGGTGATGCAGTTTTTTTTGTCTGCGATAGGATAAGGAGGCAATTATCTTATTGCACAAGGCTGTGGGTAGTCTACATCTTAGGAAGAATGGAAGCCTCATTTTAGGAAGGATATAAATCTGTTAGAATGAATGCAGAGAAGGACAACAAGATTGGTGAGGGGAACAAATGTGTGCTCCTACCAAGAAAGACCCATTCTACAAATTGCACGGTCTGGAGACTAGGCACCTGCAAGGTGATTGAGGTGTTTAAGGCTTTGAATGGATTGAGCAAGCTCAGTGCTGTTGGCATTCTTCTTGTTCAGACTGTGCAAATAAAGGGACATAAATTTGAATTGAGGAAGGCTCGTTGAAGAGTAGTTGTGCGTAAGTTTGCCTTCAGGCAGCAGGAAAGTGTTTGTTGGAACAACTTCCACCTGTTATTGTGAAATTATTATTATTAGCCATATGGTGCAAGGAAGCCTGAGGCTTATGCTGCACTAGCCAAAAAAAGGAAAAAATTTCTGAATTACCCAGAGAGAGAGAGAGAGAGAGAGAGAGAGAGAGAGTACGAACGAACGAACGAACATGAGTCAGAAGTAGAAAGGAATCAATTGGATAGTTTGAATAAATTCAAGGTAGAACTAGCAAATTTTGCTGATGCTTTATGTACTTGCTTTCATGCATTATTTGCTACTACTAATGCTAAGTCACAGACATCACTGTGAGACAGGAAATTCTCTGAAGATCAGAACAAAGACAAACTAATGTTGTCAGGATTCCCCCCCCCACACACGCACACAAAAGCATTGTCCATTTCATATTAAAAAGCTGAACTGTAACTCAAATATTATACTTTATCGTGCTTTGTTTTTTGAAATATAGCATCAGAAGAAAAAGACAAGCGAAAATAAGCATAAGAACTTGGCTGTCACATTGCACCTGCACACAGATTCCTTTTGTTAAACATTAATTCACTAAACATTGAATAAAAGCATTAGATTGACCGTACTCAGTGCATTTGTTATAGGTGGATTTTTAATCCCCCCCCCCCATTTTCCTTTTCTGAAGATAAAACAATTGCTGAAAGATTTGTTTTATTCTAAGATGCAAGTGAAGTTCTAACTTCTGTGAACTGACAGAGTTGGAAAAGAATGTGATATGTGATTAAACCCAAGCATAGAATTAATTGAACAATACACTTTGTTGCTTAAAAATATGGCATATGTTTAATAGTTTTGTTTAATTGAGTCTGCTGATCTTAGTAGTTTCAGTAGAGCATCCCCTTCAGACCAGCAGAACCTACAGAAGATTACATCTGTGCAGGTCTTTCCATAGCCCTCCCACAGGATCGATAAAACCAGTTATATTGCCATCTAATAGGAACTAGCATAAGATAATGTTCACAGAAATGCTGTTATATGGCAATCACAATGCAAATTTGTTAAAGGGAGGATATTGTCTGACCAATCTTATTAGCTACTATGATGTTGCCAAAAAATAGGAACTGGGTGCAGAAAACAATCCTAACACCATATACATAAATTTCAGTGAAACTGAACTTAATTAAAAACTGTTCAAATGAAAAATCATTGTACTAATTGTAGCAATATGACATTAGGTATACAAGGTACTGCTATGGTTAAAGGAGCGATTCAGTACAGGAGATAGAGGATAATGTTAATGGCCATGAGTGGAGTCCCTCATGGTTGAATGATAGGTCTGTTACTGTTTTCAATATTTATTAATTATACGATGAAGGCATAACAAATTAATGTTTAAGTTAGCTGATGATACCTAAATTGGCAGAGTAGTTAATGACAGGAATCAAGTTATACAACTGCAACAAGACCTAGAAAATTTGGATATATGGGTGAGAAGTGACAATTGAGGGTTAACATTGATAATAGCAAGGTACTGCCTATTAGCAGTGATAATCCCAGCATAGCATTAGTAGAGGCATATGATGCAAGTAAGCAAGCTTATACATCATCAGCCAAAAAAAAAAAACTTGCTCCCGTTTCACCCCTCCGTTTGATCGAAATACCTGTCCAGCTGAGCCTTAAATTTATTTAGGCTATCAACTTCCACAACAAGGGATGGAAGTCTGTTCCACCAACCAACTACCTGCTGGCTAAAGGCAAATTTCCACACATCTATCCTACATCTGTCTTTCCTCAATTTTAATTTATGCCCTCTCAGGTGATTATTCTGAGCAAGAGGAAGAATCCCATCAGCATTGAGCATGCTCAAACCATTCAAGGTTTTATACACCTCTATCAGATCACCAAAATTTAAGCCTTTCTTCATAAGAGCAACACTTTGTTCCATTCAATAATCTTTTTGCCCTTCTTTATACTCATTCCAGCAGCTCTATATCCTTCTTGAAATGAGGCCTCCAGACCTGTATACAGTACCCAAGGTGTGGCCTGACCATTGCCTTATACAAGGGAATAATCACCTTATCCCTGCTAGAAAAATTCCTGTATATCATTGACAATATATATCATTGGCAAGACACCATGAGCTACTCTTACAGCTCGTCTGCACTGCTCAGAAAACTTCATATCTGCCTGCACAATTACCCCCAGGTCCTTTTCATTTTCTACCACTGTCAGTGTAGTACCACAGAGTTGATACGTTGCTCTGAGGTTACTGTTTCCCATATGTAGTACTTTACATTTGTCAATGTTAAACTTCATTTGCCACCTCTCAGTCCATCTGCTCAACCTTTCCAGATCCTGCTGCAGCAGCATACTGTCAGTAGTGTCCTTAACAACCCTGCCAACCTTTGTATCATCTGCAAACTTGGACATTAAGCTTGATATACCATCATCAATATCATTTATAAATACAGAAAACAACAATGGACCCAACACTGAACCCTGAGGGACTCCACTAATAACATAAGTCCACGAAGAGCAGTGTCTATTGATTATCAATCTCTGTCTTCTCCCCCTCAACCATCCCTTTATCCATAGCATCAATTTGCCTCAAATACCACACTGCTGCAATTTGTGCAGCAGTCTTCCATGTGCAACAGTATCAAAAGCCTTTCTAAGATCCAAATATATAATATCAAAGTTATTCCCTGCATCCAGTTCTTTTGTGACTGCATCATAGTATCCAATCAAATTGGCCAGGCAAGACTTTCCCTTAACAAAACCATGCTCTGTCCGAGCTATAACTGAAGTCTTGTCTAGATGATCCTGCAGTGCTTCTTTAACCAGTGCCTCCATGAATTTTCTTGGAACAGAAGTTAAACTCACAGGTCTATAATTACTTGTGTCAGCCTTTGATCCTCCTTTGTGAATTGGAGTCACATTTGCACATCTCCAGTCTATGGGTACCTTCCCTGAGTCCAAAGAAGCTCTCATAATTATGGCTAAGGGTTTGCTTACCCTTAGGCAGCCATCCACCCCGGGTGCCTTTTTTATGTTTATCCTCAACAATTTCTCCTCCACTTTCCTCTCAGTTATTACAAAATCATCTAGCTCACTGCCAGAGTTTACTTCACCTCTGGCATTCCCCTTCCTGAATAACTCCTCATGTGAATGTAGATGCAAAATACTCGTTTAGTTTGTTAGCCACCTGAGCAGGATCATCAACAGTTGAACCATCAATATCTAGTGGACCAATCTGATTCATCCCTTTCCTTGTAGAGTTTACATAGGTAAAGAATTCTATTTTTCTTTGCATCCTTTGCCAAGGATTTCTCATAATCTGCCTTTGACTGCCTAATCTTCTTTGTGACTTGGTTACAGACCAGCTTATATCTGTCATAGGCGTCCATATCATCCATTACTTTATATGTATCCCATGCATTTTTCTTCCCTGCCATATGTCTCATTAGTTCATCTGACATCCATTTAGGCCTAAACATTGAACAATATTTTTTAGTTGGTATGTAAAACTTAGTAGCTTCCAAGATAAATTCTTTGAATGCTTCCCATTTTGAATTTGCTGTTGGTAACATCATCAGTTGGTCCCACTGTATAGAATTTAAATACTGTCTCAGACCATCGTAGTCACCTTTATGAAAGCAAAAACCCTTCTCTTTACCCCTGATGGTAGTTACCTCTTTGGGTAAATCCTACTTCATCACACTGTGATCACTGCCACCTAGTGGTTCCTTTATCTGCAGATTCTTAATGCATGAAGACTCACCACTGATAATCAGATCAAGAGTATTACTCCCTCTAGTTGCCTTCTGAACATGCTGATGTAGAAAACAGTCATCCAATAAATCCACAAAATCCTTGCTAGTGTGTGAGTGACCAACCCACAAATTCCAGTCAATATCTGGGAATTTAACATCCCCCATTATAAGACTCTCTGATTTACTGGTCCACTCTGTTTCCCTGTACAGTTCCTTATTATACTCATCAGAGTCATTAGGCCTATAGCACACTCCTACTCAATTTTAATTTCCCAATACTTATGTCACACCAAACTGATTCGACACTGCACTGTCCAGCGATGTCACCTGGCTTCACTTCCTTGGATTTTATGTGTTTCTTAACTAATAGCATAATCCCTCCTCCCGTCCTATCCTGTCTATCCTTTCTGTACACATTGTACTCCCCAAATTCCAGTTCTGCATTCCTTATATCTATGTGACACCACGTCTCTGTTATCCCAACAATATCTGCCTTTGATGCTTTGAGCAATACCTCAAATTCATCAAATTTATTTACCAAACTCCTAGCACTGGTGTATAGAACAGGCGCAAGTATACGTGCACCTGTTCCCATTCTTAACTACCCTAACATAACCCATGTGTTTACTTGTACTGCAATGATTCCCAGCAGTCTCTGAAATATCCTGCATCTTGTTTTCCAGGCTGCTGCTCATTCCAATAGAAGCAGTGCAAGAATCACTTTCACCTCTGCCAGTGGCTACTGTTAATCTATTAGTCCTTGTATCCCTCCCCCAAGCTAGCAGTTTTCTGACCCACCTAACACTGACTCGATATCATCAGCAAATATTCTTGCACCCTAACATACAAGGGCTTTTCCGAAAATACGCGGACTGACAACACTGCTTCGTTATTATGGAAACGAGTGAAGAGTTTTTGTTCTAGGAATGTTCCCCTACCTTTTCTTAGTTAGTTTGTGCAAGTGTATCACATAGTATTCATTTTTGTATTCGTTATAACAGTTTGTGAAGTGTGTTTTATGATGAGAAATATATTTTGTTAATTATTAGACAAAGAATCGTGATTGAATTTTGTGTGAAGTTAGGCAAAAGTGGTCAGAATATGTTTGAGATGATTCAAGAAGCATACAGTGAAGAAGCTCACATTTGGTGAGTATGGGCTTGGCAAACCTAGGGTCCTGAGCTGGATATCATCATTCTTCTCTTTCTTGCCTTCTTGGTGATTCCCTTCTACTTCTGACTCTCTCTCTCTCTCTCTCTCTCTCTCTCTCTCTCTCTCTCTCTCGCTCTCTCTCTCTCTCTCTCTCTCTCTCTCTCTCTCTCTTTCTGAGAGTAACATGGGAAATTTTTTTTTTGGCTGGTTCAGCATAAGCCTCAGGCTTCCTTGCACAATATATGGCTAATAATAATAAGAAGCCTTGGGCAGAACGACTGTATTTAAATGGTGGAAGCATTTTAAGGATGGAAAAAATAGCGTACGAGATGAACAAAGAAGCAGGCGCCCTTCAACCTCAGTGAATGATGAAAATATTGAGGAAGTTGAAAAGTTATTGAAAGAAAATAGACATTTATTGATTTGTGATCTTGCAGTTCAGTTGAATGTTGGTGTAGCAAAATGTCACGAAATTGTAAAGATGCACCTTAACCTGTCACGTGTTTGCGCAAGATGGGTACCGTGCAATCTTTCTGCAGAACAAAAAGAACGCTGCATTGAACTTTGTCAGGCCTTTATTGACAAGATGGAAGAAGACCCTGACTTTTTGAATAAAAGGATCACGTGTGGCGAGTCCCGGATTAAACATTTTTGATCCCAAGTCCAAACAGCAGTCAAGCATATGGAAACACCATGATTCACTGCCTCCAAAAAATTTTCAAGTTTTTGGTTCATCAAAAAAATTGATGTTGATTTTGTTTTTTGACGGGGTTTCTGAGAAACAAACTGTAAATGGAGAATATTATGGTAACATGTTGTGAGTTCACCTCAAAGGAGCAATTTGCAAAAAAAGACCAGAACTGCTTAATCAAGAATGGTTTCTCCTTCAAGATAACACTAGACCACATGCTGCACAACCAACAATGCAAGCTTTAGTGAAAATTGGTGGTTGGTCAACAACTAGACCACCCTCCATACAGCCCAGACCTTGCACCATGCAATTTCTGGGGGTTTTTCGAGCCTCAAAAAAAGAGTTGAGAGGGAAAAAAATTTAACACAAATGGAGAAGTTAAATCTGCCACATCTGCTATCCTGCAACACCTTTCAGAAAATGGGCTGCAGCACGTTTCAGAAGTTAGTGAACCGCTGTAAAGGTTTATAGAATGTGAAGGACGCTATTTCGAAAAGCAGACCCATACCAACCTCCCAAGTGACTGAGACTCAGACTGTCAGAGCAGTGATCTCAGTTCCTCGTATTTTTGGAACACCCCTTGTACCAGTTGGATGGTATCATACTCAAGGTGGTGGAAAATGAAAGAGACCTTGGCATGATTATATAGTCTGACATGAAGTTCTCTGAGCTGTGCAGACAGGCTGCTAGGACAATTCTTGGTGTTCTATTAATGATACACAGGAATTTTGCTAGCAGGAAAAAGGAGGTGATTATCCTATTGTATAAGGTAATGGTTAGGCAGTAGGTTGAGTAAGTTACTGCATAAAGGTCTGGCAGCCTTCATTTAAGAACGATGCAAGTCTGTTGGAATGGATGCAGAGAAGAGTAATAAAATTGGTCAAGGGTACAAAAGACATTCTTGCTTAAAAAGACTTCAGTTCTGCAAATTGCAGCTCTTGGCAACTAAGCAGCTATAAGGAGACCTGATTGAAGTGTTTAAGGCTTTAAATGGTCTGAGTAAATTAAGGATGTCATCATGATTTACTCTTTCTCGGACAACATCCATATGGGGACATTTTTTTAAATTTAAAAAAGACAATTGCAGGATATACACTTGCCAAAACATTATGAACACATACCTAATAGCATGTTGGGCCACATTTTCTCCATGATAACTGCTTGCACACAGCATATTATTGACTCTACAAGACCACTGGAGGTGTCCTCAGCTCAGGTATCCTGGACCAGCTATATGGAAGGATGTCTTGGAGTTTGGAAAAGGCTGCATTTCACTGCATCCCACAAATGTTTGATGGGATTTGATGCTGGGAGAATTTGGCGGCCAGGGGGACACAAAAAAAAAAAACACACAAAATGCTTGGACACCATCCTCAAACTATTCCTGCACAATACAGGCCTTGTAATACAGGGAATTGTCTTGTTGAGAGAGTCCAGTGGCATCTGGATACACAATCACTGTGTAGGACAAAACTCTGTCAGAAACAGTGCGAGGTAAAACCTGGCAGTGAGCGTGTGTTCAATGGTGATGACAGGATCCAACCATGCAGTCGTTCATCTACTCACTGTTGAATAAACACCCATTCATTGGCACAGTGGACTTGGAACCTTGACTCATCAGACCAGGCAAGTCTTTTCCAGTTGTTTAATGTCCAAGAACAGTGTACCTAAGCCCACTGCAGGTGGCAGTGTCAATTTTGATTGTAGTAGTAGTGGCATGTGATACAAGAAAGCAAGTGTACGAGCTTATGCAGCATCAGCCAAAAAAAAAAAAAAAAAAATCACACCATTCCCTCCAAATGCCTGTCTAGTTCCTCCTTAAATTTATTTAACCTATCAACTTCCACAACGACAGATGGAAGTTTGTTCCAAGCAATTAACCACCCGCTGGCTAAAGCCAAATTTCTGCACATCTATTCTACACCTGTCTTTTCTTAACTTGAATTTATGCCCCCTTAGGTTCGTAATCTGAACAAGTGGAAGAATCCCATCAGAATTTAGTGTGCTCAAAAACCATTCAAGGCCCTATACACCTCAATCAGATCACTGCGCAGGTGCCTAGTCTCCAGCCGCTGCAATTTGAAGAACTTAAGCCACTCTTGGTAAGAGGATCACTTCATTCCCCTCACCAATCTTGTTGCCCTTCTCTGTACACGCTCAAGTAAATCTACATCCTTCCTAAAATGAGGCCTCCAGACCTGTACGCAGTACTCAAGGCATGGCCTGACCACTGCCTTATACAGAGGGACAATCACCTCCTTCTCCCTGCTAGCAAAATTCCTATATATCATTGACAAAACCCCATGACCTGCCCTGGCAGCCTGTCTGCATTGCTCAGAAAACTTCATATCCGACTGCACAATTACTCCCAGGTTTTTTTCATTTTCTACCACCTTAAGTGTAGTACCACACAGTTGGTATGTTTCTCTGGGGTTACTTCTACCCATATACAGTACTTTGCATTTGTCAAGGTTAAACTTCAGTTGCCACTTCTTAGCCCATCTGCCCAAATTATCTAGATCCTATTGCAGTAGCACACTGCCATTACTGTCATTAACAACCCTGCCAACCTTTGTATCATCTGCAAACTTTGACACTAAGCCTGATATTCCTTCATCAATATCATTGATAAATATACAAAACAACAGAGGACCCAACACTGAACCCTGTGGGACTCCACTAATAACATTAGTCCACAAAGAGCATCACCCATTAATTACCACCCTCTGTCTTCTCCCACTCAACCATCCTTTTATCCATTGTAGCAACTTACCCTTAATACCATTCTGCTCCAATTTGTACAATAGTCTTTCATGCACAAGTGTCAAAAGCTTCCCTGAAATCCAAATATATGATATCAAAATTATTTTTTGCATCCAGTTCCTTTGTAACCATATCATAATATCCTATCAAATTTGTCAGACAAGACTTTCCCTTAACAAACCTATGTTGTGTCTGAATTATTGCTGCAGTCTTGTCTAGATGATCCTGAAATGCATCTTTAACCAGTGACTCCATTATTTTACCCGGAACAGAAGTTAAACTAACTGGTCTGTAATTACTCATGTCACCCTTCGACCCCCCCTTTGCGAATTGGGGATACATTTGCACATCTCCAGTCTGTGGGGACCTCCCCTGAGTCCAAGGATGCTCTCATAATTATGGCTAAGGGTTTGCTTAGTTGCCTTGCCGCCTCCTTTAATATAACTGGATAGATCCCATCCACCCCAGGTGCCTTTCTTATGTTTAACTTCAACAATTTCTCCTCCACTTTGCTCTCAGTTATTACAAAATCATTAAGCACCCTGCTACAATTTTATAACCTTCTGCCATTTTCAAACCTTAATAACTCCTCTTGTGTGAATGTAGATGCAAAATACTCATTCAGTTTGTTTGCTATCTGAGCAGGATCATCAACGGTCGAACCATCAATATCAAGTGGACCAATCAGATTCATCCCCTTCCTTTTAGAGATTGGTCAGCATGGGCACGTGAACAGGTCTCCTACCCTATAGGCCTATCCACAAGAGCATCAGCTGGATTGTGTGCTTGGAAGAATTTCTCTGTGCACCCTGGTTGTAGTCTGCCATTAATTTTGGAAACATGAGCCATCTGTTATACTAGACAACAGTACATGCCAACTGCTGTTCACCTTGACTGTCAACCAATGGTAGTCTCTTCATCCCTGCGCATTGGCTGGTTGGGTGTCCCTCTTTGGACCTTTCCTATTTGGCTCATGAATGTATTAATGATTATTATTAATGACAATTTTCACCTTTATAAATCCTAAAACGTTATCACTTCAGCAGTACCAAATCGTAATTATTGGTGTATTATTAGTGAAAATTTGCTTTCAGCCAGAGAGTGATTAATTGTTGGAACAAATTTCCATGTAATGTTATGAAAGTGAGTTGTTTAAATAAATATAAGGAAGAATTAGACAAATTTTTATAAGGGATGTACAAATGAAGCGAGTTTTTTTTTTTTTTCTGCTGCAGTATAAGCTTGCTTATTTGCATTATTAATTGCCACTATTAATATTAAAAATTTTGTTTAACCAACCTGGTCGCAGTGCCAGAGGCAGAGGATTGTGATTAGTGATTACACTTCAGATTGGGTTAATGTTATACGTGGGCTCTCTCAAGTATCAGTACTTGGATTATTGTTGTTTCTAATTTTCATAAATTACAGTGGCACAGGATGTTAACTCAAAATTTGCAGATAACATTAAGATCAGGAAAGTAATTAATGATCAGTGTCCAAGCAATATTTCTTTGAGATGACTTAGAATAGGCTTCAGGGATAAGCAGTGAAATGGCAGCAATGTTTTAATAAAGCAAAATGCAAGTTCTTTTGGGGACTGTCAACTCCAGAGTAACTTATACACTTGGTCAGATTGAATTAAATAAATGAAGAAAGGGATTTGGTGGTTAAAGTATGACTTATAAACAAATGAAACACTAAACCATAATAATAATAACACTAAACTGTATTACAAATACAGCAGTTTTTGTAATACTGTTTAGTAAAGTTTTGTGAAACTTACCATGTTTTTAAGGTTACACTTGGTGAGGTACAATTCTGCACCTGTGTACCAAACCAACCTAAAATTAAATAAAATAAAGAAGGCAAAAAACAAAGAAATAACACTCACCTCTGGCAGTAAGAAGAGAAACACCTTACCATGTCTAAACTTAGAAAAAAGCAGGAATTTGCTGTATTTTAATGTGGTTTAGTGTTTATTTCATTCATAAGTCTTAGTAATATCACCACATCTGTCCCTGTAATAAGTATGGTTACAATATGGGTGAACATGAAGTTCTCCATGCAGTACAGACAGATGACAAGGAGGGCCCATGGTGTTATGTCAATGATTTATCGAATATTTGCTTGTAGAGATAGGGAGATCACAATTCAATAGTACAAAGCAGTTGTAAGATTGTACTTGGAAGACAGTGTCCAAGTATGGAGACCATACCCAAAAAAAAGATTGAGTTGTAGTGTCCAAAGAGAGGCAACACCCCTGGTAAGATTGGCAAAAGGGCAACTGTATGGGGACTTCTAATATGTGGTTTACAGAGCTTGGAAACTTGATATTTTACAGAGGGACCTGGTTGAGGTCTATAAGGCTCTGAGAGTGGATAGTAAAATGAATGATGGTGAAATTTTCACTATTATAAATGATTACAGAAACTAGAGGATATTAATTCAAATTACAGGGAAAGAGGTTTAGACTGGATTTGTAGGAAGTTTTTTTTTTTTTTTTTTTTTAAGAAGTGATTTCTTAAATACTAGAATGAGTAACTTATTCTAGTTGAGGTGTGCACCTTGTGAAATTCAAAGATCAGCTGGAGGGATACCTGCACAAGGAGGAAAACACATAGGGGTATTTTATTGCAAAACACATTTTATTGTATTTTTTGGTTTTATTTATTTTGGCTGGTGCATAAAAACATGGAGCTTCCTTGTGCCATGACTAATACTAATTACTCAAGAGAATATTGTAGGTTACTGCCTATATCAATTTTGTAAAAGCAGATTGATCTTTCCACGAGTAGCTCTTTCTTGTTTATGTATAGAAGAATTTATATTGAGGTGGGATCAGCTGTAATTTTTTTTGTCTAGCTTCTAGAATAGTCTCATACATTAAAATAGATATCAGGTTTCAACTACAGTTAGATTTTCCACAGCTCTCTGTGGGAAATCTGATTGTATGAATATATGATTTTAAATCTGTTGTTATAAGGTTTTTAAAATTTCAATTATAATTTAAAATACTGTTTTAATTGTAATTTTGTAAATATTATACCTTGTTATGAATTTTTCACGTTGTGCTGTTATTTATAATCAGAGCCATCTGGAAGCAAAGTGCAAATACGAGAATTAATTAATCGTGGTAGTTTGGAAGCTTTGGAAGAACTTGTTCTTCAAGGACATGGTGACAGGCTTTTGGGTGAAACATCATCTAATACTCTTATTCAGGATTTTTTAAACATGGTTCCTATTTATATGGTAAGTAATAAACTATGTCCATCGTTAATGTAAGTTTCAAATAGACTGACCTTGATATATCAAGTATGTTTATAGCAAGGACTTCGACAAAAAGACAAAAGATAGTAAAAGCACCATCAATTTGGTAAAATCATATACAAAAAAGTTATTGGATTGATTGTATATTACAATGAACGAGAACTTAACAAGCCTTGCCAAAGGTTTTTTTTTTTTAAGATATTAGTGTTTGTGTCTGGAAAATGGTATTTGTTGCAGTACCCAACAGCTGGCTTCTGAAGATCATTAATAAGTATGGCTATCCAGCTTATGTAGAATAGAAGCAGCAGCAGCTTTCAGATGTGAGTTACAGACCAGAATATAGTGAGGGGGGGGTTGCTACACAGAGTTCCAGGTGCACTGTTTTTTCCAACTATTTGCTTGTGATCAATAGTTCATGCATGAATAACATTAGCAATTTGTCCAGTGTACCTACGATAATGACAAAGGCTGATGATTTTGCTACTCAGTCAAACTTAAATTTTAAGTGTTCAAGCTTCACTTTTTAAAAACAAGGAAAGAAGACATAAAAGTATAAAAACTCTGACCAGATCTGAGTTAATTTTAAATTAGTCCCCCTTCTCTGCCAGGCTTTGCATTTCTAAACACCAGAAGATATCTAGTGTTAACAGCACTATACTACAGTCTGCTACCCAGTAAAATTATGTTAGGGTCCTTTCAAAGGACCCTAACATAATTTTATGAAAAAGAGAAAAGAAAATTATGTTAGGGTCCTTTCAAAGGACCCTAACATAATTTTATGAAAAAGAGAAAAAGATATACAAAGCACCTGACTATGCTACTGTACACTTAGATGGGTCAGTTAGACAAAATAACACCTTTTTTTTAAATTAGAAAATCATTTCGACCTTGATGCTTTAAAATGTAAGAGTATCTCCATATTTGTTAGGCAAACAGAAAAGCATAGATGATAAAGTTCCTTATGTAAAAATAAACCATAAAAACGGTTTTACATATGGGTCTAGGATAACAAACATGGTCAGTGTTATCCATCTTACACATCTCAAATAGATATACTGCCTCAAAAAAAATATATATAAAGGCCATTGTTAACATTCAGTTTAGCTGCTGTAACTATAAAGTTTTAAATGTCTCTGGCTTGGAATCATTGAAGAATATAAAGAAACATGTTATAGATTAGATTTTAATTTGGTGTAGGGCTATCTTTTGCATGTAATATAGCATATCATCTTTATGGAATACATTCAACCCAGGGGCTCACATCTGGTGAGTATGGGCTTGGCACACCCAGGGTCCCGAGCTGGATATCATCATTCTTCTCTTTCTTGATGATTCCTCTCTCTCAGGGTAATTCAGCATTTTTTTTTTTTTTTTTTTTTTTTTTTTGTGGCTGATGCAGTATAAACCTCAGGCTTCCTTGTACCATATGGCTAATAACAATAATAATAACATCCAGCAGAACAGTTTTTAATTGGGAATGTGATGTTGGTCTCCATGAATTAGTCTTTCCCCATACACACAAACACATTTTTCTAATTTGTCCACAGTAGTTCTTTTAGCCTCTGAGCCAGCTGGTCCATCAGTGTAACATTATTTTCAGGGAAAAAAGCCACTATACTCAAACTTTGTAACAGGGGCATCATATTGTTGAAATTTATAAGGTTCTGCACGATCAAATTGTATCAGTGCTGGAAGAATAGTTTTGTCACAATGTTGCTCTTTCTGCAAGGTATCATCTACTAAAGCTGTCATTACCAAAGCCATACCATGAAAAGGTCACACCGTCAGATTTCTACCTCTGTTCTACATAGTAGGGGGTAGTTCAGTATTTTTAAGAGCATTCTCCAGATTGGTGCTTATCCAAATTTTTCCATATGATGTAAATAGCATAAATATTTCCTCAGATTTGTTATCCAGATAATCCTTTTCTACTTCTGCAGAGGCCAGTTTCCCTGAGCATGATACGATTAAACCTGTTCTACATTAAATTTTATGATAACTTTGTTAGTGGCAGTTTTGCAAACTCCTGTTTTTTTTTTTTTTTTTTTTTTTTTTGATTTGGTAGTTGTTGGCGCATCGGCTTCTGTGGCCATATTGCACCTCCCAAGGTTTTTGCAGTACTTTGATCCAAGCCCGAGGCGGGAATCGAACCCGCGACCTTTGGGTTGCCGGGCAGGTACTTTACCCACTCGGCTAGCCCGGTCGGCGCAAACTCCTGTTGATACCACACTGTGTACAGTATATACAATGATAACTGCTCCTGTATGTTGCTGAATCTCTTGAGTGATTCTTTGGCAACTTTGTAAGTGCAATTTTTTTTCAATGAACAATATAAACTGGAGAACTGGCATAAAAAGTTGCACTCTACTTGTTAATATTCAGCTTAAGTATATCCCACTGTTTTCTGCTTATACAAATTATTCCCAATTTGAAGGCTTCAGAATGTTGAGACTTTTCCATACTCAATGCTAGCCAACTATGGCATCATACCATCTGCCAATATTCAATTTGCTGAGCTGATTTCTGTATGGCACTGTGCTGTTGCATCACCCTCTCTAGTATTTGCATAACCTCAATTTTCATAAAATAAGCTGTTCATTAATGTCCCCTTTTTTTATATAATGTATATTGAGCCAGCACTGTCTACAGGTAACTAAAAAATTCCAAATTATGGAGAAGTTTGTATCACTGATGACTAAAAAAATATTCAAGTAGACAAATGTTTAAACATTGTTGTCAAGCTTAGTTGGTCTTTAAGTGGCATGGTGCATAACATTCAGGTGTCTCCGTAGCCAGGTGAGAAGGAGCAGCAGTGCGTAGCATACGCTTCTTGATTAGACCGGGGTTCGAACCCATCACCACCAAATACAGAGGATGCGGAAAGGTCAGGGAATGACCACCCCCATATTCTGGAGCAATATGGCCTTAGTTGCTAGTGCTTCTAAAAACCAAATAACAAACAAACAAACAAACAACAAACAAGCATAACATTCAAGGTTTTTTTTTTTTTTTTTTTTTTTATCAAAATGTTTCATCAAAGTACTTGTTAATATTCAGCTTAAGTATATCCCACTGTTTTCTGCTTATACAAATTATTCCCAATTTGAAGGCTTCAGAATGTTGAGACTTTTCCAAACTCAATGCTAGCCAACTATGGCATCATACCATCTGCCAATATTCAATTTGCTGAGCTGATTTCTGTATGGCACTGTACTGTTGCATCACCCTCTCTAGTATTTGCATAACCTCAATTTTCATAAAATAAGCTGTTCATTAATGTCCCCTTTTTTTATATAATGTATATTGAGCCAGCACTGTCTACAGGTAACTAAAAAATTCCAAATTATGGAGAAGTTTGTGTCACTGATGACTAAAAAAATATTCAAGTAGACAAATGTTTAAACATTGTTGTCAAGCTTAGTTGGTCTTTAAGTGGCATGGTGCATAACATTCAGGTGTCTCCGTAGCCAGGTGAGAAGGAGCAGCAGTGCGTAGCATACGCTTCTTGATTAGACCGGGGTTCGAACCCGTCACCACCAAATACAGAGGATGCGGAAAGGTCAGGGAATGACCACCCCCATATTCTGGAGCAATATGGCCTTAGTTGCTAGTGCTTCTAAAAACCAAATAACAAACAAACAAACAACAAACAAGCATAACATTCAAGGTTTTTTTTTTTTTTTTTTTTTTTTTTTTATCAAAATGTTTCATCAAAGTGGAATCAAAGTCAGCAAAGAGTTGCTTATAAAGTGATATGGGAATGTTTGACAAAACATCTGAATAGACCAATCTGCAAACCATTTCTTTTCAACTTTTTCAGCCATTTGCTTTGAGAAATAAAGGCATATTAACCTATGTAGGGAAAATTTCTTCATTTATAATTGATGTTAAATACAGTTTTTTTTTTCTTTTGAGCAGAATATGGAAAAACCCATTTTCTGTGTGCAAGGGATAATATTATAATGCTGGTGCAATTTTAGCCTTAAACTTATGTTAGAGTATTTGAATCATAAGTAATTTGAATAGGCTTTGGATATAGTGAGTATCCATTTCAATGAGTATTTTTTTCAACTTTTATAAACTTGCTTTATATCAAGGCTGCACTGTAATAATTCCATTTATTGCTTTTTTTTATATTTGCTAATGTTTAATACTGTTATTATATTTTTTTAAATATATTTTTCATTCATATGATAACATATTTATTACTGTCATTTTTAAAAGCACTTTATGTATATATGTTTACATACATGCACAGCAAGTTATCAGTATATTAAGCATCACTATAATGAAAAGTTAAAGAAAAGATTAATAATATCTGTATGGATCTCATTGTAAACATGGGTACTTGGTTTCCCATTTATGAATTTCAGAGAACAAAATTCCAGTCTTTTTTTTTTTTTTTTTTTTTTATGAAAACCCCAAACAAGAGAGGTATTAGAACCTATAGTACTTAGTACTGTGCTTGGGTTGGAGGTTGAGAAGACAAAAGAAGATATTGTCTACCAAATAAACGTTAAGTTTCTTATTAAATTATTACCACCGAATGGAGTTGAAGGATAATTTAGCATGCACAGGTAATAACAACCTGGATATGCAACACAATTCTGTAAGAAGTTAACAGTATGTTCATTGTTGTGGCAACCATTGTTCCTTAACTGATTGAGCAAGCTCAATGCTGATGCGATTCTTCCTCTTGCTGAGACTACACACACAAGGAGACTTAAATTCAGATTAAGGAAGGATGGTTGCAGAATAGATGTGCAGAAGTTTGCCTTTAGCCAGCGGGTGATTATTTGCTGGAACATACTTCCTTCTGATGTCATGAAAGTGGATAGCTTAAATAAATTCAAGGAAGAACTAAGCAACCTGTTGGAGGAGGTAGATATGTGAAATGGGAGGTGTTGTGTTTTTTTTTTTTTTTTTTTGTTTTGCTGATGCTGTATAACCTTGATTTCTTGTATCATTTGCCACTACTAATACTAACATCATTTTTCTAGCAGAAGGCAAAATGGCGTTGATGTTTTTGGTTTTTATTTCTTGGTCATTGGTGATGAATGTTCCTCCACCTTCTTTGCGTAATACAATTTTTCTCTGCTGAACTAACATTCATATGTGAATTTCAGAGTTTCATCATCCCAAACCACTAAATTTGAATTGCCACATGTTGCTCAATAATGGTACAATCTGAAAACAGTCATGTTCAACCCATAGCAGCATGAGACATGCTGAATGTGATGTAACCCAGTGTTGTGTTTATATCTGTCTTAGCATATGATATGCTGTATGCCCAAAAGAATGTTTTCTGACATGTTATCAGTATTAAATATGCAAATTGCCTTTATTTTTTGGTTGCCCTCATAGCAGTCTTTAAAAAGATTTATTTGATGCAGTCTGCATTTTCCAGCTATGAGATTCCAATTAACTATAATTAGAAAATAATTATAGCTTTTGTTTTCATAAGGATGCATATATAGACCCTATAACTGTATAGTAGCAGTAGTGGTCTGTAAATCTATAATAGGGCAACAACATTGCTATTTTATTAGAGAAAATGACCAATGGTCATGCACATATTATATGTGATTTCATACTTTTTTTAAGAATTAAAATTATTTTGTTAAATTAGGAACGTATCCATGAAATTCATCGTGCTGTTGTTAGAGGTAGGCTTCGAGATGTCCAGACACTTCTTGATCGCAAAAGGTTGGCTATGTCAAGAGACCCATTAGGTGCCACTCCTCTTCACAAAGCAATTTTGTATGGACATTATGATATTGCCCAGTATATTGCTCAGAATTTTCCTGAAACTAAAGATGCCAAAGATTTGGTAAGTTAAATTTTAATTTTGATAATATGCTAAAAAAATTTTTTTTGTTTGTTTGTTTTTGGAAGCTAGAGTGGACCTGTGTACAGTGGTGGATCAAATATCTAAACTTGAGATGTTGAATAGTATAGTAAATATTTTTTCTACATTTTTTACTGACTGTTTATCCTAATTGTTTTATACATTTTTTTTCACCTGAATATTGTATTAAATACTGTTCCAAATTGTTTTTAATTTGAAATCTTTAGAAACACAGATAGCATATTTTGTTAATTTATTTAAGAAAAAAAGGGCTTGCAGTTTTAAGTTATGAATTAATACAAATAACAGTACATGTACTTCTGCTTTATAAATTTGATTATTACAAACAGAAATTTGATAGAAATGACTGAACTTTTTTTTTTCACAGTGGCATTGCTCTCTCATATTGTAAAGCTATTGCAATCAGTTATTCATTGCTGCTTAAAAAGTAAATAGCACTTAGATAAGAGAAGTGTAATGCTGTTTATTTGTAATATGATCCCACACCAAACAGCCATATTTATGGCACCTGTTCATTTATAATGTCTATTTGTTCTAGCAGATTTATTTGTTAACTGCAAATCTTTTAGTACCAAATAAGTTTAATTTTAACCAGTGTAAAATGAAAAAAAATTTCTGTTTATACTCTGAGATGTCTCATAAGGTCAGAAGAGTTCACAGTCAAAAGATGATTGTATTTAGTAGTTACATGATCTTAAACCATGGTTACTCAAATGTACTGATGTACTCTTGTGCTAGTGCCAGGGAACTGATATAAATAACAGATTTTTAAAATAATTAAAAATTGGTAACATTTAAGGTGAATTAGTGTTAGCATTGGCAAAATAACTATAGTGAATTATGACAGCAAATGGACATTTTGGGAATAGTGATTGTACTCTATGGATCTCAGATTCTTTCATTTCTCCAAATAAAGTTATTTTACCTAATGTAGTGCCCAGCTACTGATGTAGTTTGTAGATCCCAGTATTTTTGGATGGGCCAAATTAAATAATTGATTAAATCATTTATTTAATTTGGTTATATTCCAATACGTACAGATAATTATATTCTGCCATTCATAATAATAAGTGCTACTTATTATTTTTAAGCTTCCAAATGTCTGCAACATTTCAGCTGATGTAAAAAAAAACGACCAAAAGAAACTAATGGGGTGCTAATTATCTTTTTCTTTGGCAAGCTTATTGCTATTATAGTTATCTATATATATTTATATTATTTTATATTTCATCAAGGTATATCATTCAACTAAACAATCTGTTTCATATTGCAATAGAAACTTGGCTGAAATGGGACAAATTTATTCATATTAGTGCCTGATAAGTTGAAAGCATGGTCTTATGCACCATAAAACTTGTGATTTTGTAAACTTCTTGGAAGCAGAAAATAACTGTTTCAGCATACAATGTAAAAAGTTCATTTTTACTAAGAGGCAATAGCTGACACTTTCGTTAGGTGACTTATCACAACTTATTAAAAGAGTTAACATTCTTTGAACATTAGCATTAGTAGAGGCATATGGTGCAAGAAAGCAAGTTTATGCAGCATCAGCCAAAAAAAAAAAAAAAAACGCTCCCATTTCACCCCTCCATTAGTTCCAAATACCTGTCCAGCTCAGCCTTCAATTTCTTTAGGCTTTCAACTTCCACAACAAAGGATGGAAGTCTGTTCCACCAACCAAGTACCCACTGGCTAAAGGCAAACTTCCACACATCTATCCTACATCTGTCTTTCCTCAATTTGAAGGCACCTCCATAGCCAGGTGGGCAGGAGCAGCAGTGCGTAACACACGCTTCTTGATCAGACTGGGGTTCGAGCCCGTGACCACCAAATACGGAGGATGTGGAAAGGTCAGGGAATGACCACCGCATATCCCCGGAGCAATATGGCCTTAGTTGCTAATGCTCCTAAAAAAAAAAAAAAAACCAAACCAAACCTCGATTTGAATTTATGTCCTCTCAGGTGATTATTCTGAGCAAGAGGAAGAATCCCATCAGAGTTGAGCATGCTCAAACCATTCAAGGCTTTATACATCTCAATCAGATCATCTCGCAGGTGCCTAGTTTCCAGACACTGTAATTTGCAAAACTTAAGGTTTTCTTCGTAAGAGCAACCCTTTGTTCCATTCACTAATCTTGTTACCCTTCTCTGTACTCGTTCCAACAGCTCTACATCCTTCTTAAAATGAGGCCTCCAGACTATACAGTACTCAAGGTGTGGTCTGACCATTGCCTTATACAAGGGGATAATCACCTGCTAGAAAAATTGCTGTATTTCATTGACAAGACACCATGAGCTACTCTTGCAGACTGTGTGCACTGCTCAGAAAACTTCATATCTGCCTGCACAATTACCCCCAGGTGCATTTCGTTCTCTACCACTGTCAATAAAGTACCACAGTTCATTTCTATAATTCCCACAGAGTTTATACGTTACTCTGGGGTTACTGCTACCCATATGTAGTACTTTACATTTGTCAATGTTAAACTTCATTTGCCACCTCTCAGCCCATTGGCTCAACTTTTCTAGATCCTGTTGCAGCAGCATACTGTCATTAATGTCATTAACAACACTTCCAACCTTCATATCGACTGCAAACTTGAACATTAAGCTTGATATACGATCATCAATATCATTCATAAATACAGAAAACAACAATGGACCCTACACTGAACCCTGAGGGATTCCACTAATAACATTAGTCCACGATAAGCAGTGTCCATTGATTACCACTCTCTGTCTTCTCCCCCTCAACCATCCCTTTATCTATAGCCACAATTTGCCTCCAATGCCACACTGCTCCAATTTTTTCATCAGATTTCCATGTGCAACTGTATCAGAAGCCTTTCTAAGATCCAATATGATATCAAAGTTATTCCCTTCATCCAGTTCCTTTGTGACCACATTATAGTATCCAATCAAATTGGTCAGTCAAGACTTTCCCTTAACAAAACCATGCTGTGTCCGAGCTATAACTGAAGTCTTGTCAAGATGATCCTGCAGTGCTTCTTTAACCAGTGCCTCCATTAATTTTCCTGGAACAGAAGTTAAACAACAGGTCTATAATTACTTGTGTTGCTCTTTGATCCTCCTTTGTGAATTGGGGTCACATTTGCACATCTCCAGTCCATGGGTACCTCCCCTGAGTCCAAAGAAGCTCTCATAATTATGGCTAAGGGTTTGCTAACTTCCTCTGCTGCCTTCTTTAATATAACTGGACAGATCCATCCATCCCAGGTGCCTTTTTTATGTTTATCTTCAACAATTTCTCTTCCACTTTGCTCTCAGTTATTACAAAATCATCTAGCTCACTGGCAGAGTTTACTTCACCTCTGGCATTCCCCTTCCTGAATAACTCCTCATGTGTGAATGTAGATGCAGAATACTCATTTAGTTTGTTAGCCACCTGAGTAGGATCATCAACAGTTGAACCATCAATATTCAGTGGACCAATCTGATTCATCTCTTTCCTTCTAAAGTTTACATAGGTAATGAACTCTTTGCTGTTTTTCTTTGCATCCTTTGCCAAAGATTTCTCATAATCTGCCTTTGCCTACCTAATCTCCTTTGTGACAGACCAGCTTATATCTATCATAGGCTTCCATGTCACCCATTAATTTATATGTATCCCATGCTTCTTGAATAGACCGGGGTTTGAGCCTGTGACCACCAAATATGGAGGATTCGGAAAAGTCAGGGAATGACCACCGCATATCCCCGGTGCAATATTGCCTTAGTTGCTAATGCTCCAAAAAAAAATCCCATGCATTTTTCTTCTCTGCCATATATCTCATTAGTTCATCTGACATCCTTTTAGGCCTAAAACTTGAACAATATTTTTTAGTTTGTATATAAAGCCTAGTAGCTTCCAAGATAATTTCTTTTTAATGCTTCCCATTTTGAATTTGCTGTTGGTAACATCATCAGTTGGTCCCACCGTATAGAATTTAAATACTGTCTCAGACCACTGTAGTTGCCTTTACGAAAGAAAAAACCCTTCCCTTTACCCCTGATGTTAGTTATCTCTTTGAGTAAATCTCACTTGAGCACACTGTAATCACTACCACCTAGTGTTTCCTTTATCTGCAGATTCTTAATGCATGAAGAATCACTACTGATAATCAGATCAAGAGTATTACTCCCTCTAGTTGCCTCCCGAACATGCTGATGTTGAAAACAATCATCCAATAAATCCACAAAAGCCTTGCTAGTGTGTGAGTGACCAATCCACAAATTCCAGTCAATATCTGGGAATTTAAAATCCCCCATTATAAGACTCTCTGATTTACTGGTCCACTCTATTTCCCTGTACAGTTTCTTATTATATTCATCAGAGTCATTAGGCCTATTAACACACTCCTACTCTCAATTTTGATCTCCCAATGCTGATGTCACACCAAACTGACTCAACACTGCACTTGTCCAGCGATGTCCACTGGCTTCACTTCCTTGGATTTTATGTGTTTCTTAACTAATAGCATAACCCCTCCTCCCATCCTATCCTGTCTATCCTTCCTGTACGTATTGTACTCCCCAAATTCCAGTTCTGCATTCCTTATATCTGTGTGACACCATGTCTCTGATATCCGAACAGTATCTGCCTTTGATGTTTTGAGCAATACTCAATTCATCAAATTGAGCAATTCATCAAATTTATTTACCAAACTCCTAGAATTGGTTTATACAACAGGTGCAAGTATACATGCACCTGTTCCTATTCTTATCTACCCTAACACAACCCATGTGTTTAATTGTACCACAATGACTTCCAGCAGTCTCTGAAATACCCTGCACCTTGATTTCCAGGCTGCTGCTCATTCCAATAGAAGCAGTGCAAGAATCACTTTTACCTCTTCCTGTGGCTACTTGTTAATCTATTAGTCCTTGTATCCCCCCAAGAATAATTAATGAACTAATAGAATTAATAGAATGATTAATGAACTATAAGTTTAATTTTATATGAGATGTGAATTTCTTTTTATATTTAATTTCATATTTAGAGCTGACGTGAGATCTATTAACGAACCACATTTATGTAAATACAATCCTATCATACCATTCACACCTATCATACCTATCATAGTCAAAATAAAACAAAAAGGAAAAAAGGTGTGTTTTCTGAATTTGGGCACAGAAGAAATTAAAATGGCTTTAATAAATTGTGCTTATTTTATTTCAAAGAAAGTTTCTATACTTATTTTATGATAGCCATGTGGGTTTAAATAGGAATTACCAAAATATATAAAGAACAAAGGGAGCTTAATATTTATACAAATTACTTTTCATCAAACCTTCCAGCAAAAGCTTATTATTTCAGTACTTACCTCTGAGATCCGTATTTATGGTTTAAAATTCATAAAAAGCAAAAGTGGAGGTAATGGATTAAGTTCATTAAATTAAATAAGAACATGCCCTGAGGAAGAAATTCACTACTTTTTACTCCAGTTGTGTATAAAAGAAACTTCATAAAAAGGACTAGGACGGTGTGTCAATAACCAAGAGCCTAAACATAAGACTTTCGATGCTATCATCATCAGTTTACAACTGATGGTAGTTTTGAGAAAAAATCATCAGTTGTCATCTGACGATGATAGCATCAAGAAAAAATCATCAGTTGTCATCTGATGATGATCACATCGAAAGTCTTACACTTAGGCTCTTGGTTATTGACACTCCATCCTAGTCCTTTTTATGCAGTTTCTTTTATAGACAACAACCAGGAAAAAAGCAGTGCACTTCTTATTTAATTCAATCTAGTTAATCCATTACCTCCACTTTTGCTTTTTATGAATTTTAAAACATAAATACGGATCTTAGAGGTAAATACTGAAATAATAAGCTTTTACTGGAAGATTCGATGAATAAACGTACACTACTCCAAGCTCTAGCTGCAAAATTATATAACAAATTATATAACTGTACTGCACTGCAAACCTCAGGTTAGAAGGATATGACTTTTAGAAAATAGCCTCAGCAGGAAAATTAAATTTAGACAATTTATCTTACCTGCCAAAACTTTATAAATTTAGAACTTATCAAAGTACCAATGAAAAGCAACTTTTGGCTGCTGGGGCTACCTTATCTCTTTTGCTAGTCATGCACATTCAAAGGCTGCTAAAATTTGTAAAATGAAACTTTTGAAATAAAAAAATAAACCTAGCCAAATATAAATATCCCAAAATATTAAACAGAATATCATCCACCAGGACCCCATGTCTTTGGGATTAGAAAAGCTCTGTAAGGTGTAGAGCATTATTGAAATGCTATGTCCTTCCTTTTGTTCAGTGAGACTTTTAGTTTCTGACAAGATAGGTCCAGAAGGTAGAAATTTACTTAATAGTTTTGTATTTGTATTTGGCTTATATTTAGTTTTTAAGAGTCTTATTTTACAAGTTTTCATGTTGTTTGAAAGGATATGACTTTCAGAAAATAGTCTCAGCAGGAAAATTAAATTTAGACAATTTATCTTACCTGCCAAAACTTTATAAATTTCTATTTAAAATTCCTTTCTATATTGAGTGCCACTATGCAGGGTTTAAAAAGAAATTAGGAATTATTTCATTAAAAATCTTTAAAAAATTAAAATATCTTCCACAGTAAATCATGAAATCATCTGGTATTTATTTATTCACAAAGTTTTTCTCAATTTCTTTGTTAAAAGAAAATATGATTTATATTTCTCACGCAGAAATAGCTGTATAGGATGTGATTAGAGTTCAATATGATAACTGTGATTGCTGATTCAATTAATGGATCGTGATTACAGGAATGGACGTGTGTGTGTGTGTGTGTGTGTGTGTGTGTGTGTGTGTGTGTGTGTGTGTGTGTGTGTGTGTGTGTGTGTGTGTGTGTGTGTGAGTGAGAGAGATTGGTTTTGAAACTGTTGAAGTGATAGTATGCATGTGTATTAGATGTCTTGGAGGTGCTGAATTTTGAAAATAATTCCAAATATATGAGGTAGAACATTACTATGGAGACTTAGAATTGACAAACAAATCAGCCTACACACTGTTCAATAGATAGGTATCTGTAGTAATGTTCTACCTCATATATTCGGAATTATTAAACTCCACAAACAAGATTACCCATTAAGACTGATCATTTCTTTTAAAAATTCTGCTTTCACTAATCTTCCTACATTCCTTGTTAAAATTATATCACCTCTTATGAGGTTTTCTCAATTTAGAGTATACAACACTAAACAGCCCCATGAACGCATAACTTCTGTCTCCATTTCAGATAGTGATATTTTAGCATCATTTGATGTCATCTCCTTATACACAAATGTACACATTGAATCCACTTTACAAGCCTTGAAACAGTTACTTATCACCGATGACACTTTAATTAAATGTACAAATTTGGTTGTAAATAGCATCATAGAACTTATATTGCTCCTATTAAATGCCAAACATTTCTGTTTTCAAAACAAGGTTTATGAATGTCTATATGACCTCCCCATGGGCCTAGGAATCTCGGCCCCCCCTTATCCGAGATCTATCTAGCCTCAATTGAGGAAAAAGTACTCCAACTGTTTCCCTCAGATACAACTTATACATGAGATATGCCGATGATATATTACTGATAGGTAGTAAATCAACTATTGATTCACTTCTTAACACATTCAATACCATACATGAGAGGCATAAATACACCCTCGAAGTAGAAACAGAAAATAAAATCAACTTTCTAAACCTCACCATATACAAAACAGGAACAAGGTTAGCCACCAAAATCTATAGAAAAAGCACACATACAGGTAAATATTTACATTTTACTCATATCACCCATTAAATGTCAGAAGGGCATCTCTTTACAATCAAATTCATAATACAGTTCCACACATGAAGATTTATTTATTGAGTTACAGTATCTCACAGAGAGATTCATAGCCAGAAAATACCCACCACAATTAATTAAAGCAACCATCTCCAAAGCAGGATACAGAATTTTAACCCTTAATTGTGATAAGAAACTAGGAATTCACCTTGTCCTTCCCTTTCATAATCAGTATGCTAAATGGCTTTGTCAAGTTTTCATAATCACAGACATAATGCTGACGTTTTCAATATATAACAAATTGGGTTCCAGGTTCAATACATATAAGGAAACATACAATTATTCAACACAAGATTTTAATAACATCATATACTTAATAAGATGCCAATTGGACTGCACAGTGTGTTACATAGGAAGTACCACAGCAAAATTTGGCACCTCCAAGACATCTAATACACGTGCATACTATCACTTCAACAGTTTCAAAACCAATCAAACACACACAAAACGTCCATTCCTGTAATCATGATCCATTAATTGACTCAGCAATCACAGTTATCAAATTGAACTCTAATTACAAGATCCTTCAGCATGAAGCCCTCGTTATCGAATGGTTTTGATGTTACACTTCGTTAAACGTCTTGAACACTAAACTTCCCATAAACCTGTCCCCCATTTGGAACTTGACACACGTGACATTTCCACATGTACTGAGCTGCATCATTGGAAATAAACCCTCTTTAAATACTTTGCGTTCTCTACCACACATTGCTAACTGAAGACAAAAAAATTTGAAAGTCGCCCATTTCTTTTAAATTCAATCATAATTACAACCACGTTAACAGGCATGTTCCATTCATAGTATTCAAGTTTCTGATTCACACAACCATGTTTCTTCTTTAATTTTCATCACACCTAAGCGGATTATATGAGGTGAGTACTGTATATTTATATTAAGCCTTCAAGTAACAGTACATAAAGAATCCCTAAATTTATTATTGTAAGGAAACACAATTTTGTGAGTTTCATAATGGATCATATATATATATATATATATATTCTCTCTCTCTGCTCAGAATATTTTGTATAAGAATCAATTCCTATTAAATATTGTTATTGATAATGCAGTTGCTCACATGTACACTTTAAAAATTTGTGACTAGATGAATAACTTTTAGGACACCAAAAACAATCACTTTAGGCCAATGAAAGTTGCTTTGAAAAAAAAAAAAATCTTTCTCCACTTATAAATATACAATCCTATAAAAATAAAGGATTGTTTTCCTGCTGTAGCATCTAACACCAGACAATTTGAATAAATCAACATTCTCAGAAAAGAAACTAATATAAGGCAATTTACATTTCCAAAAAAAGTATTTTTAAAAACAAATAATTGGAACTGGCCATTTAGGAGTGAGAAAATATTCTGACCAAAAATCAATGTTTCTCTTTTATCAGACAACAGAAAAGAGAAACGGAAAGTGTATACTAAGCACATAATTGATATTCTCCATGCTGAACATAAATAGAGCCTACTGGCAGTAGCTTTTGACATTTCCCATTAATAAATAAAAACATATTCATACATTAAAAATCTTAAAAAAAAATTGATTAAATCCATAAGAAAAGAAAACTTGCTAAAAAGCTACAGAAGACGCATGAAAACCAAAATTCTTCCAGAAAATCCCAAATGTTTACAGGATTTAACATTTAAGGAATATTTTTATTTTCAAACAGATACCAAAGTATTCTCCCTGCCCCCACAATGGTGATGCAGTTTAAGTATCACCGTTGTGGAGGCAGGGCAGGGTCTCAAAAAGTTCTTTTTTTTTTTTTTTTTTAATATATTGTTGTCAGAGTATATTGTGAAATCAGTTGTATGGAGTTAAACTTTTATGAATATTGTATGAGCACAACTTACATTTCCCATTAATAAATAATTATGTGATGGTTAAAGTAAACTATGTAGGTTTGTATAATTTTTCAAGCTATCAGTCAGTTTCATGTTTTTAGTTAGTCATTTATTTGGGTAGACATATTGGGTGGTTCCCTAAGTCAGTGGTATGCAAGCTATGTGGTGTGACCATTGGAATAAATTAAAGGGGTTGTGCCAATTTTTAAATGAAATTAGTTATTGTGTACATAAACACTAAAAAACCTGTTGTTAAAATTACTTTTTCAATACTGTAGGTATAGAGATCTTACTACTTGAATGAAGTCTAAGATACTAATGAACTGTATTGCCACTCTATTTTTTAGGGTGGTTTCACATGTGATGCAGGTGGCTTTCTTACTTATTGTCCTTGTGGGTAATGCGCCTTAATTTGCTCACTAGCTATGGACACACAGAAAGCAGTTGACTGGTGAGACTTCTCAGTACTACTCAATTGCTGAACCATAATCCCTTTAGCTCTTAATTCGTGCTTCCTACAGCAAAAATTTCTGAAATTGCCTATAGGCCAGAGGTGCGAATATGTGATGGCAATAAATAGCAAGTCTGTTGCATGCACGCTTTATTCTGCTTCGCAATTCGGTGCTTTCACATCAGCTTGGATGTGTTTTTCATTCTTTTGCTACTTTTTATATTATCATTCTTTTTAAGAAGAAAAAAATATATATTTTACCATGGACAATTGGGTAATCAGAAAAAAATGGTCGAGGAGTGATGACAATAATGTTGCTACAGATACTTCAGAAGCTGAAAGGGTAAGAAATGTATCATGTGAAAATTTGGGCACTAATGTTATTTCAAGTGTAGTGCAACCACAAATTTCTGGTAGAGAGCCATCATATTCCAAATCAAGAATTGTTGATGATGTGCAGCGTCCTTTGTGCATAATATGTTACGGAAAACTGGCTAATGAAAGCACAAAACCTATTAAATGAAAAAGACACTTAGATATGAAACATCCAAAGATAATGAAAAATACTGAATCCTTTTCCAAAGACACACCGACGCCATACAAGGTGGGAAATCTTTCATAAATAAACATGTGGCAGATCGTTGGAAGTTTCATATTAAATACAAAAAAATTTGAAATCACATACTAATGCTGAATATCTTGTTCTCCCTGCTGCTATAAAAATGATTTCAGTTATGCATGGAGAAAAGAACAGCAATGATTTAAATAGCATTCCTCTATCTAGAGACAGTCTCACAGCGTATTACAGTTATCACAGACAGCATAAAATTCAGTTTATTAAATCGATTGAGAGAAAGTCCAGTTTGCAATACAGTTAGATGAATTTACAGATATTTAAAAGGCAGTTCTCAACTTACTGTATATGTGAGATACCGCTATGAGGGAGATATTTTAGAGAATTTTCTATTCTGCAAAGCTTTGGAAGGAAGAACGATGGGCGAGAAGATTTTTGATGTTATAAGTATTTTCTTTCAAACAAATAATCTAATGTGGACAACTGCTTTGTGATTTGTATTGATGGTGTGGCTGCATTAACGGGATAAAATAAAGGTTTAAAAGGCAAAGTAAGGGAAATTGCTCCAAATATAGTTTTGAATCATTGCATTACACATAGGGAAGAATTAGTAGCAAAGGAAATGCAAATTGATTTGCATGAAGTTTTGAAAGATGTGATAAGTGTGATCAACTTTATTTAAAAAGTAGAAACTTAAATAGAAGACTTTGCCCTATTGCCACTCTTTGAAATGCTTCTTTTATATATAAAAGTGAGGTGGTTGTCCAGTGGTAGAGTGTTGTGACATCTTTTTGACCTCAAACATGGTTTTATTGCTTTTATTGGATAGAAATCAGAACCTTGCTCAATTGTTTATAAATCAAAAATGGCTGGGAAAACTTAGTTCCCTTGTAGATATATTTGAAAAACTTAATGATTTAAATTTAAGTCTTCAAGGACAGAGAACAAATATATTAATACCCAGTGATAACATAGAAACTTTTAAAGGGAAGCTTAATCTTTGGAAAACTGAATTTGAGCATAATAATATTCCCATGCTTTTCTGATTTTGTTATGATAGTGACCTTTTATGATTTAGGGATACCATTGCCACCTACCTAACAATGCTAATTAAGAATTTTTCCAAATGATTTAATGTATCTCCAGAAAAAAAGTTGTATTGGATTTGTGATCCCTTTGCTTTTGAAATTTATTCATGTCCTGAAATTAGCATGCAACAAAAGGAAGATCTTATCGACTTGTCATCTGACGAAGCATTACGTGCTCTTTTTAAGACTACTTGGGAAAAATTTTGACTTTCTCTTCGAGGATAAGTATCCAGAATTATCGAAAATGGCAATACAAGCATTGCTACCTTTCGGGTCTACATATGTGAGGTTTGTTTCTCAAAATTAACAGCTATAAAAACAAAGAAGCGTTCTGGACTTGATCCAGAAGGTGACATGAGATTAGTAATTTCAAACATCGCGCCAAATATGGACCAATATTATTGGTTATCCAGGCTCATCCTTCTCATTAATAGTTTTGTTTTGTAATTGTTCATTTTTTGTTTTGTAATCTTAATTGAAGAATAAGAATTTGATTTGTTGTTTTTGCTGTATTCATTTAAAATACTAAAATTATTTTAATGTTTAAATTAAAATGGAAACAATTTTTTTATTCCTTTCTCAATACTCAACTGAGAAAGGAATTAAAGGAATTTTCTATTGCATAATTTATAAAATGCCATTTTTCTTCTCTAAAAATCTGGTCATCCTACCTCGGGGGTTTACATTGAGGGGTCGCATCAATTTTATATTTAATAAAGGGGGTTGCAATAATTTTGAAATTATTTACCCCCTTTATTAAATAAGGGAGTAAATAATTTAATAACCCCCTTTATTAAATAAGTTTGTGTGGCACTGCCCTAAATCATCATTTTAATATGCAATAAATTTGAGAAGGAAGCATATTGTGAAATCATAATATGCTTCCTTCTCAAATGATTTTCATAATGATTTTCCTATTGTTGGAACTTTCAAATAAGTAATGCTTCTCAAATAGAGAAGACTATTGTTACTTATTCTCATTAGAATGCCACCTAGGGATATCTGTACCCTCCTCAATGGAGTGGCCAGGCACATGGAAACAAAAACTTAAAAGTGAAATATTTAATTTTTTGTGCATTAAAATGATACCTTACTCCACCACCCAGTACATATTAGTAAACTCCTACAGGCAAAGGCCTTAAAGGCTGTGAATGCATTATCATTGTCTTGTTTATTTTTTTCAATTCACTTCACTTATTTTAGATTCCTTCTGAAATAAAGATATAGTATTAATTTTACTTTCTTAGGATGGCCGCACTTCCCTTCATTATGCTGCTGTTTTGAAAGATAATCATCAGATGTACAATATGTTGTTGGCATTAGGAGCAAGTACATTTATTATGGATTATGTAAGCATTAATTAATATAGAAGAATATTAGATGTTAATATATATTATAGTGGTAAATAAGTTTCAAGTTTGAATTATTAGTAGCAGTTACATTTTTCTCTGAACAAATAAATTAATGATATCAAAATAAACATTCTGATATGAATTTAAATGTTGAACCATTAAAATAGTTCTCTATAATAAAAAAAAAAATTCCGAAATTCCTTTACAAATTATGTCATTAATTTTACTTTGTATTTTATTCTCTGCTTATTCATTAGCATTGGAGATGGCTATACAAAGTTTTTTTTTTTTTTTTTTTTTCAAAAAAAAAAAAAAAAACAAATAGGCAAACCAATTGTACGGTATGATTTAAAGACATGGTAAACCAATTTCTGATTACTTGATTCCTGACATTTGTTCTAAAAAAAACTCAACCCAGTCCTTGTGGCATGGTTTAAAAATTACCAATTGATTTTTTTTAATATATATATATATATATATATATATATTTTTTTTTTTTTTTTTTTTTGTTTGGTTTTATTTATATTTTTCATGATGTATGTTTTCTAAGTTTTCACTTAAAATATCAATTTTTAAACCAAAACTTAATTTTATAATTGATACCTCCCTAACAAATATACAGGTATTTAACAACCTC
Organism: Mastigoproctus giganteus; assembly: GCF_048544385.1. Lineage (NCBI taxonomy): Eukaryota > Metazoa > Arthropoda > Arachnida > Uropygi > Thelyphonidae > Mastigoproctus > Mastigoproctus giganteus. The sequence continues at coordinate 160,454,151 of NC_143584.1, forward strand.
ACTCTATCTCCCTGCTTTGAGGAAGAGCAAGAGGGAGTGTATTGAAACATTGAGTCAGTTTGGTGTGACATAAGCACTGCGAAAGCAAAAATAAGAGTAGGAGTGTGTTATAGGCCTAATGACTCGAATGAGTACAATGAACAATTGTACAGGGAAATAGAGTGGGCTAGTAAATCGGAATGTCTTATAATGGGGGATTTCAACTTCCCAGATATTGACTGGAACTTGTGGGTTGGGCACTCGCACACTAGTCAGACATTTGTGGATTTATTGGATGATTGTTTTCTGCAGCAGCATGTTCGAGAGGCAACCAGAGAGGGTAATACTCTTGATCTGGTTATCAGCAGTGATCACTTATGTATTAGGAATTTGCAGATAAAAGAACCACTAAGTGGCAGTGATCACAGTGTACTGACGTGGGATTTACTTAAAGATTTAATTACCATCATGGGTAAAGGAAAGGGTTTTTGCTTCCGTAAAGGCGAGTACAGTGGTCTCCGACAGTTTTTAAATTCTGTATAGTGGAATCAACTGATGATGTTACCAACAGTAAATTCTAAGTGGGACGCATTCAAGGAATTAATCGTGGATGCTACTAAAAGTTTCATACCTATTAAGAAATATTGTTCAAGGTTTAAGCCTAAATGGTTGTCAAATGAACTAATGAGACTCGTAACAGAGAAGAAAAATGCATGGGATGCATACAAATTAACACGTGACACAGGTCTATGATAGCTACAAGTTGATCTGTAACCAAGTTACAAAGGAGGTTAGGCAGGCGAAGGCAGATTACGAGAAATCCTTGGCAAAAGATGCTAAGAAAAACAGCAAAGATTTCTTTACTTATATAAACTCTAAAAGGAAGGGGATGAATCTGATTGGTCCACTTGATATCGATGGTTCGACTGTTGATGATCCTGCTCAGATAGCAAACAAACTGAATGAGTATTTTGCATCTACATTCACACGTGAGGAATTATTAAGGTTTGAAAATGGGAGAAGGTTATCAAATTGTAGCAGAATACTTAATGATTTTGTAATAACTGAGAGCAAAGTGGAGGAGAAATTGTTGAAGTTAAACATAAGAAAGGCACCTGGGGTGGATTGGATCTATCCAGTTATATTAAAGGAGGCGGCAAAGCAACTAAGCAAACCCTTAGCCATAATTATGAGAGCATCCTTGGACTCAGGGGAGGTTCCCATGGACTGGAGATGTGCAGATGTATCCCCAATTCACAAAGGGGGATCGAAGGATGACATGGGTAATTACAGACCAGTTAGTTTAACTTCTGTTCCGGGTAAAATAATGGAGTCACTGGTTAAAGATGCATTGCAGGATCATCTAGACAAGACTGCAGCAATAATTCAGACACAGCATGGGTTTGTTAAGGGAAAGTCTTGTCTGACAAATTTGATAGGATATTATGATGTGGTTACAAAGGAACTGGATGCAAAAAATAATTTTGATATCATATATTTGGATTTCAGGAAAGCTTTTGACACTGTTGCGCATGGAAGACTATTGTAAAATTTGGAGCAGAATGGTATTAAGGGTAAGTTGCTACAATGGATAAAAGGATGGTTAAGTGGGAGAAGACAGAGGGTGGTAATCAATGGGTGCTGCTCTTCTTGGACTAATGTTATTAGTGGAGTCCCACAGGGTTCGGTATTGGGTCCACTGTTGTTTTGTATATTTATCAATGATATTGATGAAGGTATATCAGGCTTAGTGTCGAAGTTTGCAGATGATATAAAGGTTGGCAGGGTTGTTAATGACAGTAATGGCAGTGTGCTACTGCAACAGGATCTAGATAATTTGGGCAGATGGGCTAAGAAGTGGCAACTGAATTTTAACCTTGACAAATGCAAAGTATTGCATATGGGTAGAAGTAACCCCAGAGAAACGTACCAACTGTGTGGTACTACACTTAAGGTGGTAGAAAATGAAAAAGACCTGGGAGTAATTGTGCAGGCAGATATGAAGTTTTCTGAGCAATGCAGACAGGCTGCTAGGGCAGGTCATGGGGTTTTGTCAATGATATATAGGAATTTTGCTAGCAGGGAAAAGGAGGTGATTATCCCTCTGTATAAGGCAATGGTCAGGCCACACCTTGAGTACTGTGTACAGATCTGGAGGCCTCATTTTAGGAAGGATGTAGATTTACTTCAGCATGTACAGAGAAGGGCAACAAGATTGGTGAGGGGAATGAAAGGATCCTCTTATCAAGAGAGGCTTAAGTTCTGCAAATTGCAGTGGCTGGAGACTAGGCACCTGCGCGGTGATCTGATTGAGGTGTATAAGGCCTTGAATGGGTTCAGCACGCTGAATTCTGATGGGATCCTTCCACTTGTTCAGATTACGAACCTAAGGGGGCATAAATTCAAATTAAGAAAAGACAGATGTAGATTGGATGTGCAGAAATTTGCCTTTAGCCAGCGGGTGGTTAATTGCTGGAACAAACTTCCATCTGTCATTGTGGAAGTTGATAGGTTGAATAAATTTAAGGAGGAACTGGACAGGCATTTGGAGGGAATGGTGTGATTTTTTTTTTGTTTTTTTTTTTTTTCTTTCTTTTTGGCTGATGCTGCATAGGCTCATACATTTGCTTTCTTGCATCACATGCCACTACTACTACTACATTGAGATTAATTATGAGGGCATCTTTGGACTCAGGAGAGATTCTTTTGAATTGGAAAAATGGCAATATAGCACCAATACATAAAAACGGTTCTAAGAGTGAAGTTGATAATTACGGACCAATTAGTCTGACTTCAATGGTAGGAAAAATCTTAGAGGCAAGACTGCAATTTAGCGACATTTAGATAGATATGGCATTCTGAAGGACACAGAACATGGCTTTGTTAAGGGAAAATCATGTTTAACTAACTTAGTAGGCTATTTGGACACAGTTACTCATGAGCTCGATTTAGAGAACAATTTTGGCATAATTTATTTGAATTTTAGTAAGGCATTTAACTCGGCTCTCATGAGAGGTTACTTCATAAACTTGAACAGGTTGGGATTACTGGCAAGATTCTATGATGGATTGCTGGGCGACTGCATGGATGGCAGAAAGCAGAGGGTTATGATTAATGCTGATGGGATTCTTCCTCTTGCTCAGAAAAATCACCTGAGAGGGCATAAATTCAAATTGAGGAAAGACAGATGTAGGATAGACATGAGGAAATTTGCCTTTAGCCAGCGGGTGGTTGATTGGTGGAACAGACTTCCATCCCCTGTCATGGAAGTTGATAGCCTAAATAAGTTTAAGGCTCAGCTGGACAGGTATTTCGAACGAACAGAGGGGTGAAGTGGAAGTGGTTATTTTTTATTTATTTTTATTTTATTTTATTTTTTTTTTTTGGCTGATGCTGCATAAGCTTGCTTTCTTGCATCAAATGCCTCTACTAATGCTAATGCTTATGGATATTCTTCAGGTTGGTGTAACGTCAGGAGTGGGGTCTCTCAAGGATCGGTTTTTGGACCACTATTGTTTATCATTTTCATAAATAACATTGACAAAGGGAGAGAAGGTGTGATGTCAAAATTTGCAGATGACCTAAACATTGGCAGAATCATTAATAATCAGTGCTAAGCAGCACTCCTTCAGGAATGACTTGAATATACTTCAGAGATGGTCAGAGAAGTGCAGCTATGTTTTAATGCTGCTAAATGTAAGGTCTTAAACTTGGAGAATAGCAATCCACAAATAAATTATACACTTGTTGGGGTTGAATTAAAAACAGTGGAGGAGGAAAGGGATCTGGGAGTTGCAATACAGATAAATATGAAGTTTTGTGAACAGTGTAAACAGGCAGCCAGGGAAGCACATGGTGTCTTATCGGTGATTTATCAAATGTTATCCTGTAGAAATAGGGAGGTCATAATCCCACTTTATAAGGTGATTGTAAGACCACATTTGGAATACTGTGTTCAAGTATGGAGACCTCATCTGAAAAAAGACATTGGGCTTCTTGAAAGTGTCCAAAAATGGGCATCTCGAATGGTGAGATTGGCAAAAGGATGACCACACAAGGAGAGACTCAGATTATGTGAGCTACACAGCTTGGCAACCAGGCACTTCAGAGGTGACCTGATTGAGGTTTATAAGGCTCTGAGAGGGATTAGTAAAATGAATGAAGGTGGAATTTTTGCTGTTATAAAGAATTCCAGAACTAGGGGTCATAAATTCAAGTTACAGGAGTTGATGTTGGATTGTAGGAAGTTTTCTTTTAGTGAGAGTCATTGATTTCTGGAAAAAGTTGCCCTCATAGGTAGTTGAGGTTGACAGTTTGAATAAATTCAAAGGTCAACTGGATAGTTACCTGTATGCGGAGGGAATCAATCATATAATTTGTATTTTCTTATTTACTTGGTGGTTTTTTTTTTTTTTTTTTTTGCCATTGCAGCAAAAGCCTGTGGCTTCCTTGCACTACATGGCGAATACTATTACAGAAACGAAACAGAGCGAAATAAATAAAAAAAAACATACTGATACATTTGCAAACATTGGCTATTAGCTTTTTATGCATAATTCTGTTTGTTTAATTATTGGTTTCATCTTTGAACTAGTAAATTTGTAGTACCACTTTCTGTATATAATTCTGGTGTTTATCTCCAACTATCCATATTGCATTTTAATTTTTTCTGTCATTATAGTAATACAATATTATTTATGATTTTATTGTTCAATTAAACCCCAATTACTCTGTCGTTTTATGGCTTTTTCAGTGTTTTTCTGTAACACTGTGCTTTGCAATATTGTCATGGATATACCACTGTAACCAGTCTTTTTCACTTTGCATGAACCCTACTAGTCCCATTTCAGAGTTTTTCACACATGAACAACAATTGAGGCAAAAAGCAATAGATGGAAATGATATACAAAATTCAAAGAATTTTTAAAAAAATAGTTCTATTACTCACATCCTCATGATTTTATATATTATTCACCCACATAACACTATAGACTACTTTAACAATTAGAAATATATTTTTATTTATATAATACTACCTATAGAGCTCATTGAAATCAACTGTTTCTGCATTGTAGTGCAGTGAGATTAATTGGATAATGTATCATTATGACAGCATAAGTTTCTTTATGAGGAATGACAAAGTCGCTCTATAAGGAACAAAAATAGTTCAATGTGCCCTTTGTTGTTTTCAACACAAATTATATATTTGAACCACTGAATAGCATATAGCACATGTTATCATTCAATTTCTCAGACTCTTGCCATATTAGGGTCATCTTGTGATAGAAGTCTTAGGTTTCTGGTTGTAGATTCTATCTTTGATTATATTCCAAATTGCATAATCACAGAGTGCTATGTGACTAAGAATATAACTCCCACATTTCAGTTATCTCGTGACATCCTATTCATTTTTAAAAATTATTTTTAAGATTGCACAAATATTTCTTCTGAAATTTAGTGGAGTATTATCTGTTGCCATTTTATGTTTTCCAAGTTATGATGAAATGATAATTTCTAAGTGTGGGCAACAGTGTTCTGCAGCATTTACAGATAATTGGAAATAGTTCCCTCAGCATCTGATAAAATCCTGATTCGGACTCTAATGCCCACTACATTAAGTTCACACTTTTTCACACCCGGTAAAAGTTCTCACTTCTTTTATCTACTTGTTTGTTGAGAAACACCCAGAAACTGTCCAACAAGTTTCAATTACTATATCAGAATTCTGAATTATTTGGAACCATTTTCTGAGAAGGAAAACATGATGTGCAGTTTTTGATTATTTTATATTAAACCATAAACAGGCCAACTCATTTTTGCATGCCAGTGGCATAGTGGTTGGGAGGGGGGGGGTCAGTAGGGGACAAATGCCACTGGGTGCCCATGAGAATTTTCTCCTATCTAAGACCAAAATGGTGATTGGGGGCCAGGTGTCTCCCACCCCCTGGCTGCAAAATCGGCAGTGCCAACACTCAACATTCAACAGAACCATACACACACACTTTCACATACTGCCGGCTTTGATATATGTCTTAGAGATGAAACTGCAGCATATAGGGTGGAACTCTGGAGACCACCTGAAAAACAAACAGCCGACCGGGCTAGCTGGGTGGGTAAAGTGCCTGCCTAGCAACCCAAAGGTCGCGGGTTCGAATCCCGCCTCGGGCTTGGATCAAAGTACTGCAAAAACTTTGGGAGGTGCATTATGGCCACAGAAGCCAATACGCCAACTACCAAAAAAAAAAAAAAAAAAAAACCTGAAAAACAAAAATACTTTGAATATCTAATTAAGACCATCAGTGGAACAAGATCAGCTTAGTGATCTGGTCCTGTAAGTGTAGAAAAATAAACTCTAAAGGATTAGTGATATTATTGACTAATAGCATTAAAGGCAGGAAAATTAATCTTTAGAATATATTTTTTATTTATAGAATTTATCATTATTTATTACAATATTTCTTTCATAATGATGAATACATTGATTTTTCTTTAATCATCCAGTGTGTGACATTGTTTTATGCTTGTAAAGTGTTCTTTTGTGATTAAAACTAAATTAATATTATTTTATTTTTGTATTTAAATAATTTACATAAAGGGAGTGAAAATATACTGCATTGCACCCTGAGTGTCATATAAACTTGCTATACCTCTGCTGCACCCAACATATGAGTATTACAAATCAGTGTGGCCAAATGTAAAAATAAATATTTACATTCCTATGTAAATATTTATTTTTACATCTGTACATTATATATAACATTGTATAGTAATAATGTATTTCATGGGTAAACGATGATACCACCAGGCAATGAAGTTGTGCTTTGCTTAATTAAACAATGAAACCTGTTGCTTACTAACTAACACATAGAAACATATAAATGTATGAGAGGATCCCTTCATTCCCCTCACCAATCTTGTTGCCCTTCTCTGTACACGCTCAAGTAAATCTACATCCTTCCTAAAATGAGGCCTCCAGACCTGTACGCAGTACTCAAGGCCTGGCCTGACCACTGCCTTATACAGAGGGACAATCACCTCCTTCTCCCTGCTAGCAAAATTCCTATATATCATTGACAAAACCGTATGACCTGCCTTGGCAGCCTGTCTGCATTGCTCAGAAAACTTCATATCTGACTGCACAATTACTCCCAGGTCTTTTTCATTTTCTACCACCTTAAGTGTAGTACCACACAGTTGGTATGTTTCTCTGAGGTTACTTCTACCCATATGCAGTACTTTGCATTTGTCAAGGTTAAACTTCAGTTGCCACTTCTTAGCCCATCTGCCCAAATTATCTAGATCCTGTTGCAGTAGCACACTGCCATTACTGTCATTAACAACCCTGCCAACCTTTGTATCATCTGCAAACTTTGACACTAAGCCTGATATACCTTCATCAATATCATTGATAAATATGCAAAAGACAGTGGACCCAACACCGAACCCTGTTGGACTCCACTAATAACATTAGTCCATGAAGAGCAGCACCCATTGATTACCACCCTCTGTCTTCTACTCAACCATCCTTTTATCCATTGTAGCAACTTACCCTTAATACCATTCTGCTCCAATTTGTACAATAGTCTTTCATGCGCAACAGTGTCAAAAGCTTTCCTGAAATCCAAATATATGATATTTTTTGATGCAAAAAAATTATTTTTTGCATCCAGTTCCTTTGTAACCACATCATAATATCCTATCAAATTTGTCAGACAAGACTTTCCGTTAACAAACCCATGCTGTGTCTGAAATATTGCTGCAGTCTTGTCTAGATGATCCTGCAATGCATCTTTAACCAGTGACTCCATTATTTTACCCGGAACAGAAATTAAACTAACTGGTCTGTAATTACTCGTGTCACCCTTTGATCTCTCTTTGTGAATTGAGGATACATTTGCACATCTCCAGTCCGTGGAGATCTCCCCTGAGTCCAAGGATGCTCTTATAATTATGGCTAAAGGTTTGCTTAGTTTCTTTGCTGCCTCCTTTAATATAACTGGATAGATCCCATCCACCTTTCTTATGTTTAACTTCAACAATTTCTCCTCCACTTTGCTCCCAGTTATTACAAAATCATTAAGCACCCTGCTACGATTTGATAACCTTCTGCCATTTTCACAGAATTTAATAACTCCTCATGTGTGAATGTAGATGCAAAATACTCATTCAGTTTGTTTCCTATCTGAGCAGGATCATCAACAGTCGAACCATCGATATCAAGTGGACCAATCAGATTCATCCCCTTCCTTTTAGAGTTTATATAAGTAAATAAATCCTTGCTGTTTTTCTTAGCATCCTTTGCCAAAGATTTCTTGTAATCTGCCTTCGCCTGCCTAACCTCATTTGTGACCTTATTACAGACTAGCTTTTATCTGCCATAGGCTTCTGAGTCGCTTGATAATTTTTATGCATCCCATGCATTTTTCTTTTCTGTCACGAGTCTCATTATTTCATTTGATAACCATTTAGGCCTAAACCTTGAACAGTATTTCTTAATAGGTATGAAACTTTTAGTAGCTTCCACGATTAATTCCTTGAATGCTTCCCACTTAGAATTTACTGTTGGTAACATCGTCAGTTGAACCCACTGTACAGAATTTAAAACTGTCGGAGACCACTGTACTCACCTTTACTTAAGCAAAAACCCTTTCCTTTACCCCTGATTGTAATTAATCCTTTAAGTAAATCCCACCTCAGTACACTGTGATCACTGCCACCAAGTAGTTCCTTTATATAGGCGCCTCCGTAGCCAGGTGGGAAGGAGCAGCAGTGCGTAGCACGCGCTTCTTGATTAGACCGGGGTTCGAGCCCGTCACCACCAAATACGGAGGATGCGGAAAGGTCAAGGAATGACCACCGCATATCCCGGAGCAATATGGCCTTAGTTGCTAATGCTCCTAAAAAAAAAAAAAAAACAAACAAACAAACAGTTCCTTTATCTGCAAATTCTTAATACATGAATGATCACTGCTGATAACCAGATCAACAGTATTACCCTCTCTGGTTGCCTGTCGAACATGCTGCTGCAGAAAACAATCATCCAATAAATCCACAAAAGTCTTACTAGTGTGTGAGTGACCAATCCACAAATTCCAGTCAATATATGGGAAGTTAAAATCCTCCATTATAAAACATTCTGATTTACTAGCCCACTCTATTTCTCTGTACAATTGTTCAGTGTACTCATTCGAGTCATTAGGCCTATAACACACTCCTACTCTTATTTTTGCTTTCACAGTGCTTCTGTCACACCAAACTGACCCAACAGTGCACTGTTCATCTATATCAACTGGATGCACTTCTTTTGATTTTATGTTTTTCTTAATTAACAGCATGACACCTCCTCCCTTCCTATCTGTCTATCCTTTCTGTACACACTGTACTCCAAAAATTCCAATTCTGCATTCCTAATATCAGTGTGACACCACGTCTCTGATATCCCAACAATATCTGCCTTTGATGTCTTGACCAACACTTCAAATTTATTTACTATACTTCTAGCATTGGTATATATGCACTTATTCCTATTCCTAGTTACCCTGACACATCCCATATACCCACCTGTTTCACGATGACTGCCATCAGTCCCTGAAACCCCCGGCACCCCTCGCTCCAGGTCACTACTTATTCTAATAGAAGTTGTGCAAGAATCACCTTCACCTCTGCCTGCGGCTACTTTTAACCTTTTAGTCTGTGAATCCCCCCAAGCTAGCAGTTTTCCGACCCACCTAACACTGCCCCGATAGCATCAGCAAATATTCTTGCACTCTTTCTATTTAAGTGTATCCCATCCCTGTAGAAGCAGTCTCTCCTGTTAACAAGCACAGACCATGCTGAAAAAAATTCTACCCCTTGAGCCTTTCACATTCCCTCCAGGGCCGAATTGATTGACAAGGCTCTCATTGTGTCTGGGCAGAATTGCAGACACTTTCAAATTTAACCCTGAGTCACAACTTTTTTGCAACATTGACCTGTACTTGTTAAGTAAATCTGCAGATCTCCTACTCTTAATGTCATTGGTGCCAACGTGTACAACAATATCACCTTTTGTGCCCTTAAAAGATTATATATGCTTGTTTTATGATGTGTTTCTTGTTTGTCTTCCACTATTAAAGTCACGCGCAGATTGTATTTAAAAATTCTAATTTTTAGAATTTAAAAATTCTAATTTTTAAATTCTAAAAATTATTTTGCATTTAAAAATTCTAATTTTTAAATGCAAAATAAAAAATATTTTTAAATGAGCCAGATGAAAATGTTAACCTCAAACAAAAGTTTTGAGGTTTGTTGCGATGTTTATTTTGTCAGAGCCTAGAGAACGTTGTCAGCTATTGGAAATTGATTGATGAAAAAAGAAAGCCAACACTGTTCAAATTACTCTGTTTAAATATTTCCCTAACAAGTAGTTTCTTCATTGTGTATTTTATGCAATAAACATTTAATTCTATAATTATTTTCATTATCTGTTACATCATATACAGATAAAAAGTTATTTATAAGGTATTTTTAAAATTCTTTATGGACATTCCTGAAGGTCATGAACCAATTATAATTTTTCCTATTGATTATTATATTTGATTAACGTGTTTCCGTTTTGCACAATGTGCTCGTGGGATGAATTAATTGCATTATTCGAGGCCAGCCTGTACTACCCACTCTTCTTCAATCTTACTAGGTACTCTGAGAGTACTGGAGTAATTGGAGCACTTTTCATCTTCAGTAGAGATCTGCCTTAAGAAAATCTTTTGTGCCACGCAAACATGCCTGACTCAGTACCATTTTTTATACCTGTTGAAGCACATGCAAAGTCTCAATGACAATTTTACTCAGTACTGGCAGAATTTGATCTTCACTACTGGCAAAGGAAAATGCCTGTTCTACAGTTTATACAGTCCAAAAAAAGAATTCAGCACATTGCACTATAACACCATCCAGCAGACAAACCTGTTAAGTGTATGACACATCCATTGCACCACACATTTCCCAGTAATGTTTTTTCATGAAATCCATTATATAATATATATTAGATATTGCAGGTATGTGCTATATTTCTACAAGTATAACTGTGTGATAAATTCCCATTATAGTATAATAGATGTATCATTCAGTTTGAAAAGTTTAGTTTGGTTTTATTTATTTTTTTTTTTTTTAAATCAAATTATTCAATTTTAAGGTAGATGTGGAGGGTTTCCTGTATACTTTCAAATCCTTAACATCCTGCAAATAAAACAAACCATCCTCAGAATACATGTAATTTCATGACATGATATATATCTGGTGGTGTGAGGAATTTTGGTTGATTAACAATAGTTTTTTTCTATTTATACTTGTGAATATATACTTGTTTCTGTTTATACTTGTGAATTATGGATAAATTTACAAGTGCTGACAGCAGATTTCTAATTACTGCATTGAATGTTTATCATGAACACTGGTCCTATGCTTCTTTATAAATTCTTCAGACAGTTGTGTTAACATTAATTCTTTTGTCCTTATTTTGTTCCTTATTTTCATGATTTCTTTGTTGTATGTATTTAAGATAGGTCATTTCACTTTCTTTTGCATCTCACAGTTTCTTTGTTCCATATATCTCAGCCATTCAGCTTTGTTCACTACTGTTCTAATATTCTACCATTCCTTCTTCAATTTATTTCATAATTGTGGAGTTATCTGTAAATATTTTTCTGGTTGTTTCTGATATGGATATAAAATTATTTTCTTTATATCCTTCTATTTGTTTCTAATTCTGATACTTTTGCTTATCCTTCTAACTTTTCTGCTTGCTTGAACAGTGCTTTTATTTGTTGGATTAAATACCTGACAGTGTTATTCACTGTCAATCCTGTTTGCCTCTAGTACTGCTTTGAGTGTTTGTTTCATGGATTCAAAATACCTTTTAATAAAAGGATTGCCCACCACATCTGTTCATTGAATTTTTTCTTCAAGATTTAATTCTGTTAGCTTATTTTATGAATTTGTTTTTTATTAGTAAATACTTGAAGTTTGACGTATTTTATATTCTTCCCAAAATATATTGTAATGAGTTTTTATCATCCTTATTGATGTTGCTGTGCTTCTTGTTTTCCATCTTGGGTCATACCTAGAATCACAGTTACATCAGCACATAGTAAATCACAAGGCATTCCATAATGCGGAAAAGTCTTTATTATTTGGAGGTGCAAATATATTTAATGAATCTGGAATAATTCTCATATTTTAAAGAGCATATAAACTTATTTTATTACTTACAAGCTACTTAAACTGTATTCTCACTCATCATCCCACAATTCAGATTATTTTCTATGAGAGATTCATCTCTCTCATCATTCAGTGTAGTAAAATAATTTTTGAATATTATTGTGATTATTCTAACTAGAGAGGAAAGACTCCTGAATATTATCTCCAGTTTCCTGAACAGATGAATTTTTCTCAAATAATTAAGCAGAGTCAGAGAGCCAATGCCAATTATTTTGCAAATAATGCTAACCGAATGAAAGGTAAATCACCTAAAAGAAGTAAGTATTATTAAAAAAATAATGGTTTTAAATAAAAGCCCAGCTTACCTTGGTGTTAAGCTGTTAATTAATAAGTAATTTAATGATTTACCTATTGTATTTCATTATAAAAATAATGTGAAATTGCAAGCTTCATAGAGATAGAGAGATATGGATTAAAGTGGAAAGTCCACTGTAATAAGCCAGAAATATTCAGATTGAAATAAGTGAATGTATAACTTTATAATATCCCATTCAGAAATACCCATCATATAAAAAGTAAATTAAAATTCCTCGATATTTTTTCTGCTGTATGATACATTAAAGAATAAAATTGACCAATCCTAAAGTTAAATCAGGATTAGGTTTTCATTGTTGTTGTCAGAGAAATTGGCATGGGGAGTTGTGTTTTGAGGTATTAGGAAACATTGTCTATCATAAAGAGGAGAATAGAAAAAAGAATCATGCAAGTCATTCTTTATATATCATATTTAAAAATTATGATAGGCTGCCCTACATTAATAGAATTTACAATACTATTGGTATTATAATGGCTAAATTAGCATTAGTTGATGAGGCATATGATGCAAGAAAGCAAGCTTATACAGCATCAGCAAAAAAAACTCCTTCCCGTTTCACCCATCTGGTCACTCCAAATGTTTGTCTAGTTCAGCCTTAAATTTATTTAAGCTATCAACTTCCACAACAACAGATGAAGTCTGTTCCAGCAATCAACTACCTGCTGGCTAAAAGCAAACTTCTGCACATCTATTCTACAACTCCACATTCTTCCATTCAGAAGAATGCGGAGCAAACTTCCTCAAATTGAGGAAAGAATAGATATTAGCATATCTATTCTTTCCTTAATTTGAATCAATGCCCCCCCCCCCCTCAGGTTCTTAATATGATCAAGCATAAGTATCGCGTCAGCATTGAGCCTGCACAAACCATTCAACGCCTTATACACCCCGATCAGATCACCTCGCAGGTGCCTAGTCTCCAGATGCTGCAACATGCAGAACTTAAGACTTTCTTTGTAAGTGCATCCCTTTGTTCCTCTCACCAATCTTGTTGCCGTTCTCTGTACTCGTTCTAGCAACTCTACATCCTTCCTAAAATGAGGCCTCCAGACCTGTATACAGTACTCAAGGTGTAGCCTGACCATTGCCTTATACAAAGGGATAATCACCTCCTTGTCTCTGTTAGCAAAATTCCTATATATCATTGACAAAACCCCATGACTTGCTCTGGCAGCCCATCTGCACTGCTCAGAGAACTTCATATATAACTGCACAATTACCCCCAGGTCTTTTTTATTCTCCACCTCTCTGAGCATAGTACCACACAGTTAGTACATTTCTCTTTGGTTACTGCTACCCATATGGAGTACTTTGCATTTGTCAATGTTAAACTTCAGTTGCCACTTCTGAGCCCATCTGCCTGACTTTTCTAGATCCTGTTGCAGTAGCATACTGCCTTTAGTGTCATTAACAACCCTGCCAACCTTTGTGTCATCTGCAAACTTGGATATTAAGCCTGATATACCTTCATCGAAATCATTGATAAATGATTTCGATGGACCCAGCACCGAACACAGGGGACTCCGCTAATAACATTAGTCCATGTAGAGCAGTGTCCATTTATTACCACTCCCTGCCGTCTCCCACTCAACCCTCCCTTTTTCCTTAGCACCCCCTGTGTTAAGGAAAAGTAAAAGGTTTGTGGTGGTAGGATCCACCAGGCAAAATGTTGGGATGGGAGGTGGGAATGTGGGGAAGTAAATCATAAGATCAGAGTGCTCTGTGTGTGTGGGGAGGGGGGGTCCACTCTGTGGATACATAGTGCAGCTCTACATGAAATCCCATGCTAGCCAGACTAGCTGTAGCCAGTGTCAGTAGTTCCCACACCATGCCTCAAAATAGAGGATGCATGGCATCAGCAAGGCATGGGTGGTTCCCTGTAGGTTGCTCCCACTGCAGTCCAAGTAGGGGGAACCTGCCAGAACACTACACACACTCTTCATATGTTGAGCAGTGTCCAACTTATAGATGCACAGGTATACACATTTCTTTTTTTTTTATTATTATTACTCATTTAGGGTCAGACTGGTAGGTAAGAACGGACAACAATTACTAACTCGTATCTCTTTTCATACATCATCATACACTCAGAGAGAGGACACAGGTACCACATAAATAAACAACTATCAAGACATCCACACTTTTTTTTTTTTTTTTTTTTTTTTTGTGAGTCATCACAACTACATTCACTTGGCCCCTGCATATTTTGCACAGGTGACTTTACTTGCATTCACATTTGTACATCTTAACCTGAAAAGATACTTTTTTTTTTTTTACACAAACACGCACACCCACATGCCAGAATGCTACACACTCTTTGTATGTTCAAACCTTACAAACACCTTCCACTCTTACAGATACATAGGTATACACATTCCTTTTTTAACACACATTTTATAGAATTTTTTTTTTTTTTTTCAATGTAAGTGAACTCATTTCCTACCCAGCGAGTTACATATATCAACGCTGACTACATTATTACATACATTCACTCACACTTAACATACACTCCATCAAAGACATTTCCTTTTGTACTTGCACTGGGTGGAAAACATTCTAGCAGGCCAGTTATTATCAGTAGGTGTCACAGTTTAGGTTATCACTGCATGGTTGCTTCTCCTAGTTTCAAAAGTTTTTTGAGCAAATTCAGAAAAGGCCATGTAATGCATGTCATCAGAGATGAGAAGTTGTTCATCTCTGTGACTAATGGGTCCTATTTTTGAAACTTGAGTATTTGCTCTTGACATTTCAAAGGCTTTTGATTGTGTTTGGCATAAAGGTCTTCTAAATAAGCTTCCATCTTATGGTTTGTTAACTGTTATTTGTAATTTGGTATCTTCTCGAATATACACTACTAGTTCCTCAAATGCTGATCTTTAGGTAATTCTCCAGTGAGGTGAAAGATAACTTAGTTAATTTCAATCCTTATAAAACTCGGTCTTATATTTTACAAAAAGGAATCTTCTGCTCCTATGCTTTTCTTTGACGACACTCAGATTTCTAGACAAGATCACATATCTCTACTAGGGATTATACTGACTTCTAATATCTATTGTCATAGGTCCATCACAAATATTGCTTCCTCTGCATCTGAAAAACTGAGTTTTCCCTTTTGCTCTCAGCATTACTTTTTTTCTAAACAACTACTCACTCTGTATAAATCTCAAATCTGCCCTACCACATATCTCTGCTAGGAATATTGGTCCCACATGTGGGGTGTTGCCTCATAACTTTTCTCTCAGGCTTTTAGACTCCATTCAAAAGAGGGCACTTAGGTTAATGATCTGTTTCTTACAAAGTCTTTCCGCTCTGTCTCTTAGATGTTCTGTTTCTGATTTCATGCTTCTTCTATAGATACTTCCATGGGCACTGTTCTTTTGAATTGGCTTCTATAATTTCCCCCTTTCTTATAAGAGCCGAACATGTGCTTTTTATTTATTTTTTCCAGTCTAATGTCAGCAGGTATCTTCTTTTATCTTCTCAACCTTGAATCCACTCACAGTGCTAAGTGCAGTCAGTCCTTGTATAACACGGTAGTTGTGTTCCTAGAAACCCTCGAGCAATATAAATAACAGGCCTTATGGGAAAAATAGGGTTAAATGCTGACAACCCAAGGTTTAACACACATTTGTAACCAGAACATTACCAAACATGATAAATAATTGTAATAATATACTTATCTATTTTATTACAATTTTTACGTGATAAAATATTGCTAATGCTTTTGCTTTTATCCTGATCTCTTCTTCGTTTGATCTTCTATCCAAATAGATAAGATGTTCCATCCAATCCAATTCTTTGTGTCTTGATCTAATGTCTTTTGTTACACTTTTGAGTTGTTCCTGCTATAAAAGTTGCTTTTATTTTCTCTGCATTCTTTCTAATTGTTCTCGTCGGTTAGGTTATGCTATTTCCTAACCTAACCTTAAACTTTAAGTTAGAAAATAAGGTTTCCTAACTTCATCTGTCACATCAACATGTCAATCAATATATCATTCTTGACTTCTGTTGCCACTACTGATAACATGCACCATCTGTTTACCGATAATGCAGGGAGAAACTGCGGTAGCAGCAAACCAGTTTGTCCGGCAAGTTCCCCGTAGTTTGCCGTGGTTCTTGTGTTGTCTTTCTTTACCTTAGCCACTTTTCTTTTTCTCTCTGAACCTGCAGTAGCTTCACCTTTATGCTTCTTTTTCACACTGTTTTCAAGTATTTTACTCATTTCTAGGAAATAAAGCACAATTACGTATAAAAAGAACAAAAATGAGGAGGCATGTTTAATACACACAAACAAAGCAGTGCACATGTAGCAACTGAGTAAAACAACACAGTAAGTGTTGTGTTCAGCTCTGTTGTGATTCCGCCGTGTTCAACCGCCATTTCTTATAAATGAAAAACCTAATCATGCATAAGCAAATTTGGTTTATGTTATATGTGACGTCATTCTCCTATTTATAAATCATGTATGATTGAATTCATTTAGCATAAATACGCGTTATATGAGGACTGACTGTACTATACTTTCTAATGCCTTTTGTGTTTGGGGTTTTTCAAAAAAAAAAAAACGATTAGAGAGCATAAGTTAAATGATTAAAAAGAAAAATTCAATATTGAACATTATTTTTTCAGTATTTGTTTGAATGAAAGCTGGGCAATATATCATCTTTGCATATTGCTACAAACTGAACAAGAAATTGTACAAAGATACCATATCAGAAGTTTTTCTGAATAAATGTAGTCAAAATTGGAAATTAAATCATTCTTTAATTTCTACAATTAAAAATAAAACTATTTATTGTAGGGAAAATTAAAGAAAGTGAGCAATCAAGAAAATTAACACAAAGAAGAAACAACTCTGTCAACACTACTTCTCTAATACAAATACTGAAAAATAGCAATTTTGAACTTGTACAGCTGAAATCAGTGAATTCTAAAGAAAAATGGGCAGAGAAGAAAACATTTCTGCATTTGATAGGACACTCACATAAGTCAATACAAAACTAAAGCATTCCACAGGTATTTCCATCCATGCTTGCTTGCTTGCTGCACCGCCGTCCACAAATCCATTTCATTCCTGGGTGGAGGATCCAAAGCTCAAATGGACCTTTCCATGGCATCTTCCATGGTGATAAAATCTGCAGAATGCTCTTTGAAACATGTTCTAGTCACCACTGCTCTGTGGGGAGGTGCATTGTCCTGCTGGAAGGTTCCATTGCCCTGTGGGTGCATGATGACCATGAAGGGATGCAGATGGTCTGCAAGGATGGATACATAACCTGGATCATTCAGAATTGCATCTAAACATACCAGAGGTCCCATATAGACGTACCTGCCTGAACAGTTCCTTGTTGACATGATGGCTAGGCACCTCCATAGCCAGGTGGGCAGGAGCAGCAGTGCATAGCACACGCTTCTTGATTAGACTGGGGTTCGAGCCCATGACCACCAAATACGGAGGATGCGAAAAGGTCGGAATGACCACCGCATATCCCCGGAGCAATATGGCCTTAGTTGCTAATGCTCCTAAAAAACCAAATAAGAAATAACAAACAGACATGATGGCTGCATAGCTTCGTGTGGTTACGCACCCTCCCGTCCACTCGAAATAACTGTAAATGGGACTCATCAGACCAGGAGACCCATCTCCAATCATCCAGTGCCGATGTTCTTTCGGCCAGTTGTGGCATAGAGCCTGTGTCGTAGTGTTAATTAACAATGGGACTCTGGTGGGTCGGCAGCTCCCATAGCCTATTGCGGCTAATGATCACCTGGTGGTCTTGGTGGAGACATTTCTGGCACATCCCTCGTTGAAATCAGTGGTGATTTGTGCCCCTGTTGCTCTCCACTTGGCTGAAACAGTGTGAGCGGCACTGTTTCAGCCAGCTGGCGACATCAACAG
Organism: Mastigoproctus giganteus; assembly: GCF_048544385.1. Lineage (NCBI taxonomy): Eukaryota > Metazoa > Arthropoda > Arachnida > Uropygi > Thelyphonidae > Mastigoproctus > Mastigoproctus giganteus. The sequence continues at coordinate 160,472,603 of NC_143584.1, forward strand.
CCACGTTCATTCACCACCTTTCTTCACCCACAGCGCTGCCCACGATGAGATGTTATTCTGGAAATGGTGTATTCCCAATACGCTCTTGATACTGTCAAACAGGGATAGTGCAATTTCTGTACCACCTCTGCGATAGAGTGACCCATGCGTCGGGCACCCACTATCATCCTTCTTTCAAAGTTGGTTAATTCATGATATTTATTGATACTGACATCAAATTACCGTCTACATGAATGCAGTGTACCAATATACGTGCCAAGTGGTGGGTTCGTCCACCAGTGAGAGGGGTGACAGCGTTGCATTGCCCAAGAACCAGGTATCCTACGAATTCTGTCATTTCAGTGTATTACATTCAGTTGTATATTTTTATTTTGAGTTATGAGGAAAATACATTAGAAATGATAGTCTTTGGATTTCAGGACGTTCAAAAGTTATTCCATTCTAAAATTATTATCTCAGTGGAAGAATGTGACAACGTAATTGATTTTTACTCATTATCTCTTACTTATATTAAGTTGGTCAAAATATGGCAGGACTGCATGTGGTCAGGACAAATTGACATGTTGGAATGTGTTATACTGATGTTTCATTGTGTGTATTCTTATATGTTTCTTATTATAGCTGCTAACATTTTTTTCTTTGCACCTCAATGTATATTTTAGAGTCACCATTAGGAATAAGAAATTATGCATCTGATGAAGAATATGAAGCAGATATAAATGAAAATGTGGTAAGATTCTTAATTGATTTTCAAAATTAAGTTTACTTAAAATTTTTGCAAAGAATGCAGTGGTACTTGTATTACAAAGCAGAATTGTTTTATTCAGAAAATTAGCTTTCCTTGATCACAAGATAAAGGAAGGTACATTTAGCTGCTATCTTTTAGCACAAAAATCACCAAAACAACAAATCATCATTAAATTAAATGAGAAGCACTCTTCCTGTATCAAATTCAATTTATTCTTCTTGGACAGAATATAAAGTTTAAATTTGGATAAATTTAAAGTTGGATCCAAATTTTTGCAGGTATATCTAAATCTGTTTCAGTGTTTACTGTAGTTTAATGCATTGCTTTCCCTATAGTAGACATTGAAGAAGTGGATGCATCCATGAAATCTTTGTTTTAATTTTGAGTTTATATATTCTGTGCAAGGAACAGTGCTTTTTTTGTAAAAAAATAGGTGCTGGTACTCATTCTTTGCTATCAGGAGAAATTGAAATTTAAAAGGATATGAAAAGTACTCTAAAAAATTTTTTCCCCTGATATTGTTACTTTCGTAGTAATGTTTTTGGAATAAGAACAACAAATTTAGTATATTAACACAGATTATTAAGTATAAATTAATTATTCAAGTATATATAGAAAAATAAGTAAAATGTGAATAAAATAAGTAAATAAATTGGTCAACTACTGAGTACCGGGTGCTCAGGATGACACGAATGGTCATTAGTGTAGTATCTCAAATAGAGTGCTTTATGGTAACTGAAAAAAGTTTCTAGTGCCCCAGCTTGGCCTAAAACTTAGGAAATAACGAAAACGTTGTCTATTTGTGTCTTTCCAGTTATTGTGAGTGCCAAGGGTGGGAGAAACAACTCTGACTTCTTCCTGGAGAAGCGAATGGCAGGTGAGGGCCGTGCAAGACCCCGCGCAGGCACCTCTCCACCACCACCGCCTCAACACTGGCTCTCTGAGTACTTCCTTGCCAGGACAATTCCAGCTTTGAAAATTGTTAAAAATACTTCTGGTCGCAAAATTTATAAATGACCTTTATAGAATTATTAACTAACTATTTAGCAACCTTTCTGTCACCAAAAGGAGAGTTACTTAATACAAAGAAGCGCGCTATCGCAATAAAAAATAGTTTTTTTAATTTTAACACAAAAATAAATGATAGAGTTCAATCGGAATAGTTTTCCCTTGATAAGCATCGATTAATGCATAGCTAATGTGATTTTTAAATTTTTAGCTCCATTAGCGACAGAAATAGAGGGAGGGGTCATGAAAATTACTCACATTTTCCTGTCTGGCACCATCATTTTTAATTTTAAAAATATTTTAAACACAATTGTTGAGCTCTTTCCAACAGTGTAGCTATAGGTTGTCGACAACATTTTTATCCCCCCACATTTTAACCCCCCCTCCATTTCTCAGACAAATTTTTGTCAACAATGATCAATATGGCGTTATGTTGGCCCACTTGATGTGCAAACCCATGCAAAATTTCTAGTAGTAGTAATAGTAGTAGTGGCATGTGATGCAAGAAAGCAAGTGTATGAGCTTATGCAGCATCAGCCAAAAAAAAAAAAAATTACAAAACAAATATCCCCTCTAAATATTTGTCCAGTTCCTCCTTAAATTTATTTAACCTATCAACTTTCACAATGACAGATGGAAGTTTGTTCCAGCAATTAACCACCCACTGGCTAAAGGCAAATTTCCGCATATCTATTCTACATCTGTCCTTCCTCAATTTCCTGGTAAGAGGATCCCTTCACCAATCTTGTTGACCTTCTCTGTACACACTCAAGCAAAGCTACATCCTTCCTAAAATGAGGCTTCCAGACTTGCACGCAGTACTCAAGGCATGGCCTGACCATTGCGTTATACAGAGGGACAATCACCTCCTTTTCCCTGCTAGCAAAATTCCTGTATATCATTGACAACAAACACCCCATGACCTGCCCTGGCAGCCTGTCTGCATTGCTCAGAAAACTTCATATCTGACTGCACAGTTACTCCCAGGTCCTTTTCATTTTCTACCACCTTAAGTGTATAGTCAATAGGTTGAGTGGTTCCAGGGATACAATGCTGTGACAAGCAGACAACTGAGTGACATTTTAAGGGTCCTTCGCTAGACTATGGTCCCTAATAATAATAAGTAAAAATAAATAACGTAAGTAAAAATAATTTTATAATAAAGTTTTTGTAGAATATTCCAAACTTTTATTAAGTTTTCATCCAACACCCTATGCTGACTTCTTCTTTTTTTCCTCTTTGTGTGTCTCTTTCTTAATGACGTTTTCGGAGCAGCCACGAATCGACATATTTTGCTGGATCAAAGCGGGTCAGTGGTGGGCATACAATTTTAAGAAACAGTAGTGAAGAAACTGTTTTTGTCATCAACGAAGCTCTGGTTGGGCTGACAATCAGATTCATTTCTGAAAATCCTCATTCACATTCACTCGGTGAAATTGGTATCGTACTCAGAGCGTCCATCAAATTTTTCAATTCTTCCGAAACCATCTTTTCAATTAGGTAACCCTGAAATCCACAAATTGCATTTAACCGTAACCTAATTGACAATTTTCTAAGTTCATTTTCACCAAATGCCAACAATTCATGTTTAGAAGGTTTAATACCTTCAATGTCCTCGTTTTCCATCTCTCGTCATCAGTATTGTCACTAGTTGTTAAATTTGAATTTTTATTTTATTTATTTTTTTTAAACTGTCAAAAATGTCAGTGTCATCCGGATATTCAGGTACTGTGACCATGTAAACAGAGATAGGGAAAATTTATGGAAAAATGTGGATAACGCACTTCCGCGAAACGTCAGATGATTATTTGTCGAGGTAAAATAAAATCACCCTCTCCTAATTCTCGAACGGGGTGCTTACATTTGATTCACGAAGGTGTCCAACCTATGGCCAGCCCGAAAAGTGAACTAAAACAGCATTTTAAATTTTGTTAATTATCAAAAAAATCTCATTAAATGTTTTGTTAAGTAAATGTAATTGTGTATTGTACTGAATAAAATTTTCGAATATTTTCAATTTTACCTGCATCAAGATATCGAAAATGTAACGCGCTAAAAAATCTAACTTTGAATTTTTTTGAATATTGCCCCTGTATGGGAAATGGTGGACCAGAGCCCATTGGGAATAGCCCTTGATCTGCTCACTGCAGACCAGCACGACTTCTCTGTACATGGGACGGGTGGTCGGATAGTTTTTACTAGGTACTGTACCACTAAGTTGTAGAATGGTAATCCCTTTAGCTCTCTTAATTCACGCAGCAGCACTAATTGCCTAAATTGCTTGAAGGCCAGAACTGCAAACAGGGCGTACCGAGTTCATCCGCTCCTAATCCGTTCGCTATATGAAAATTTTCTCACTCAACGGAAACTATTTTAAATTTAACTTCCAAGGGGAATTCAAAATAATTAAACAGAGGTCCGACTGAGTAATTTAGAATTATAAAAATGGTTATACAGTTTTATATAGAAAATATCTTAACAATAGACAGTGAAAAATGTAAATTTAGTTAAATAATTTTAAGTTTATTTGAATAGTAGATAAACATGTGAAAAAAAAATTACGGAATATTACAAATTTCAAAGTGCACTGCATCCAAATGTCACACGTCACTGTTAATAAAGGTGCCGGTACGTTGCGTACCGTCACAAAAAAAAGCACTGGCAAGAAGAATAAATTGAATTTTATATAAGGCAAGCAGTTCTTATTTATTTTTAATAAACTATTTTCCTTTTATGCACAGGAACTCCACTTAGATTGGCTTTGCTCCATCAGAAATTGATTGTATATTCGTATGAAATAGCATCTGAAAGGAAATGAAAAACTCATAATGTTAAGAAAAAGACTACAGAAAAACTTAGGTGGTATCTTGAAATACCTACTCTAAGAGTAGAAACTTTTGTCTTTGGCAACAAGAAAGCAAGCAACAATCCTAGTAATATGTATGCTGGGATTTATACAAATAGCTAAACAGATATGTGATACTTTTAGTTACATCTACAAATGCGTTCATTGTAATCAGTAGAATTTTATTTTTATATATAGTTTGGTAACTATCATTGTATCTCTTTTATAATATTCGTATGGAATTGAAATATATTATTTAGGAAAAGATCTGGGTTAATTTTTTGTTTCTGTTACTTTTTTTGCATTTTTTAAGATTTAATGCATTCATTTAATTTTATTGCAGCCTGCAGATGAAGCTCAGGATATTGCAATCAATGGAGAAAGTAGAATTCCTTTTTACAAAAAAATTCATTTTAGGAGCAAACCATCATTTCCACCCCCAAAACTAAAACGTAAGTTTCTATCCTTGATTTGATAAAACGAATAAAACTCATCCAGCTGTAATGCGTAACATGCGTTCTGAAAAACTGTACATAGTAGAAACACATTTTATAGCATGGACATTTTTAAGTATCATTCAGGGACAGGTTCCATAAAAGCTATAAATTGTTGATAATTACCTATTTACAAACTTATTTTTATCAGTACATATTACTTATGATTGGTAAATAACATATTAAAACTCCAAGACTATTAAATAAAAATTTATTGAAATAAAATATATGAGCAGTGTTGTTTTGTTTTAGGTGGCTAATTTTTCAATCCGAGGTGTGTGATGGGGGGGGGGGAATCTTCTTGGGCCAGTTTTTTAATATAATGAATGTAAGGTTAGTTGCCTAACTCGCTTTTGTTTTTCTGTTCTAAAATAAATCTGGAACCGCTCATTGGATCATCCAATTTTCTTATAAATGTGCAATTTCTTTCAATGTCTGGATCCATATCGGAAAGCCAGAACTTTAAAACTTCCATTTTTATTTCAATATTTAGTGCTTTCTATTTTTTTTTTTTTTTCACTCATTGTTTATAGTATGCATAGTAAGAATTCATATATATAGGAACTGTATATCATTTTTTTCACTCAAAGTATATAAAAAATCAAAATATGCAGCCTGTGCTCTGGGCAACCATAAATTGAAATTATGCTATTGAGAAAGAGTATAATATGGCAGTGTGTCTGTTTTGTGCATGTAATGGCAAACAAAATGTCAAATATATAAGCATGTAACCTGAAATGTTTGTCATGAAATGTTGCATTATAGTAGAATGAGTTGTAAATGTGCCTTTGAAATGTTTAGTGTGACTGCTTGAATTTTTACATTTTTCCAAACTTTTTCCATGAATTTGTTGAAAGATTAGCATTAACAAAGGTACGTGATGATGAAAGCTTATATAGCATCAGCCAAAAAAAAAAAAAAAAAAAAAAAAAAACACACTCCCTTCTCATTTCACCCATCCACTCGCTCCAAATGTTTGTCTAGTTCTGCCTTGAATCTATTTAAACTATCAACTTCTACAACAACAGATGGAAGTTTGTTCCAACAATCAACCACCCATTGGCTAAAGGCAAACTTCCGCACAAGTATTCTACAACTGTCTTTCCTCAATTTGAATTTATGCCTTCTCAGGCGATTATTCTGAGCAAGAGGAAGAATCCCGTCAGCATCGAGCATGCTCAAACCATTCATGGCTTTATACACCTCAATCAGATCACCTTGCAGGTGCCTAGTCTCCAGACATTGTAATTTGCAAAACTTAAGCCTTTCTTCGTAAGAGCAACCCTTTGTTCCATTCACTAATCTTGTTGCCCTTCAAAGTAATATATAACCAAGATTATATATTACTTTGAAGGGTAATATATAAGATAAGTAATATTAATCAAGAGGTCCTTTATGAATCAGCATTGCTGGGTTTGATGTTGGTGGCAATGCTAGACTATACTGTTATGGCTGTGAATATTGAATCGAGCCTTTGGCAAGTAGGTACATTTATGGTATACTCATGAGCCAAAACATTATGACCACTTCTATCTCCAAGATTGGACGCATCCTGCAGCACCTAGGAGTGACATCACTGACCAGCACAGCATTATATTGTGACAGCACAGGTAGTGCCTGTCAGTTCATCAGTACAAAGCCAATTTAAAAAAGGGAAGGATCTGATGGAGAAATGATTTGTGGTGCTAGAAAGGCAAGAATGCCAGCATCTCAGCAACTGCAGGCATTGTCAGCTGTTCAAGGGCTGCCATAGTGAAGGTGTGGCAAGAATGGTCTAAAGGACACACAACCACCCAATATACCAGGATGATTTACTGAGATTTTATTGTTACACTGGTAGTAATGATGATTATATTTTTTTAGTATTTTATGATTAAATAAATAGAGCAATTCCTTTAAGAACAAGTAGAAATTTTATTTTTAAAAAACCTCCCCTAAACCCCCAGCAGCTTCCATTGAAATCTGTATTTAGCTACAGTCCTTGTGGCAGTAGAAAATAGCTCTGAAAATTAGCATAAAAACTTCACCATTTAACATACAAAAGCTTAAATTGAATAAATTCCATGGAATTCTGATCTATAAGATGATGACACTGAATTCTGTGATATATAAACAAATGTAGATGATATTACTATATTAAAAAACAGTAGTAACAATGAACTTATTTATTTTTCATGTTATTTTCACAGTTTTTTTTTTTTTTTTTTTTGCTATATTTTTTTTTCTTGTTTTTGACAACAGTTTTTCTCTAATGTTGGATATTTGTCAAACTCAGAACAATGGCCTCCCAGACTTCCATCAGTATGCCACTAAAACTTGTGTCTATCTCTTAACATTTAGATGATTAATTTTCATAACAATCTGTCTGCTTTGACAAACAATTTAACTGAAATGACATTTGGCCTCAAGGCGGGGACGACTCCCCAATCTCTACCATGCGTTACTGTCCCCACCACTCTGATGTTCGACAATAAAGTCAAAGTATAAACACGTTATTATTTAAAAAGTTTTATTTACAAAAGTTAAAAATTACACAAAGAAGCTCACTTCACAGAGACTGCCAGCATTGAAAACTACTTGTAGCCCACCTGTTATAGAAAATCCATTGCCACACAAGTTCTGAGAACTCGTCTGCAGGAACCTACATGCATTACAGAGACTTTCATTGAATCAATTATCCTATAGTACATCATAATTGCAGTTTCTGCATTATATCAAAAATGGAAGAAAATCTTTTTCATTGAGAGATAAACAGTAAGTAGAAATATGCGCTCTTTAAACTTCCATCTCCATAAAATCTAACCAAATGACATTTTCATTAAAAGTACAATATTCTTTTTATTTATTTCACAATTTCATTGGTATTTATTCTACAAGATTAGCATATTTTAAATAGTGATGTAATAATTCCTTTATAACATGACATTTACTTAAGTTTTATTTGAATTATAAAATTATTCAGGAGTAGAACTAAAGATTAAAACAATTCATTATTACTTCTTACTGCTAAATAAGAATGCTTATAATTTAATAATAATAATAATTTTACAGTATGTTATAATATTTTTAATAGGGATAGAGGTAAATTCAGCTAATATTCGAAGGTGGATAAAAGAAGAAGATGTAGAAAAACTTGAAAATGCTGTTTTAGAAGGTTATGGAGACAAAGTAGCAAAAGAAAATGCAGATAGTGAAGAAATTCAGAACTATTTGAATAACACAATTCCAGATATGGTGCTGAGAATTAAAGCAATTCATAGTGCCATTTCCTGTGATGACCTTGTAGAACTTCAGAATTATCTAGATAGGAAAGATTTTGCTTTAGCTAAGGACAACTTAGGAATGACACCCATACACCGAGCTGTTCTTTTCAATCGAGGAGAAGTTGTTAAGTTTCTAATAGAGACATTTCCTGAAACTGTAAATGCTAAAGATAAGGTAAATTCTTCTGATATTTTTTTTTCTTTAATATGAAATGAAAATTTATTTTCCTAAAATTTATATTATTTTATAGTTATATAATAAAGTTCTCATTTTATTAATCTGAAATTGAAATAACCAGAAAATTTCTTTGCCAGTCACAATAAACAAAATAAGACTGCTGCACATACAATACTTTTATGTGCAGGTGGTGGATAGAATAATGTATGAAATTGATGTACTAAAACCTTCTAATGGGCATGCAAAGCAGGAGGGTATCACACACATATGACCAGCTGGTGCAACATGCAGATTGCTTTCTAGCAGTCTTTTGATCATGGATATAAAAGCAGGCTGCACCATGAATCAAGTATTATGAGTGAGCATGACTGCAAGAGAAAACAGTGAATTTGAATTGGGTGTAATTGTTGGAGCTTGGTTGGTAAGTGCATCTGTGACAAAGACAGTGAAACTTGTCATTGGGCCCTGAGGGAATTGTTTCAATGCAATAGTAGATCAAGTATGTGGAGAAAAAAAAAAACAGCAGTGTTTAATTTAGACCCTATCATTATATACTTTAAAAAAAATAAGTTTGTTGAGTCTGCTAGGGTATCTTTTTATTATTAGCTATGAATAAATTTATTGATTTCAGCATTGAGAACCTGTGAAACACAAATACCTTCTTCCACAACACAGCTCATTCAGATAATGACTGATACTTTCACACTGGTAAAAGCTAATGCCTTATTGTTAATACCAATGATGATGCAAGAAAGCAAGCTTATATAGCACTAGCCAAAAAATAAAAATAAAATCTACACAATTCACTCATCTGTACTCTCCAAAAATTTGTCTAGTTCTCCCTTGAATTTATTCAACCCATCTACTTCCTCAACAATAACAACAACAACAGATGGAAGCCTGTTCTAACAATCAACCACCCACTGTCTGAAAGCAAGCTTCCACACATCTATCCTGCAACCATCCTTCCTCAACTTGAATTTATGCCCCCTCGTGTGTGTGGTTTCAGTAAGTGGAAGAATTCCATTAACATTTAGCTTACTTAATCCGTTCAAGGCTTTAAACACCTCAATCAGATCTCCCCACAGGTGCCTAGTCTCAAGACTGCAATTTGCAGAACTGAAGCTCTTTCTAGGTAAGAGCACCCTTTTCTTCTCTTCATCAGTCTGGTTGCCCTTCCCTGCGCTCATTCCAGCAGATCTACATCCTTCCTAAATGAGACCTCTCTGTATACACCTAACCAATGGCCTTATACAAAGGGATAATCATCTCCTTATCCCTGCTAGCAAAGTTTCTGTATATCATTGACAAGATCCCGTGAGCTGTCCTGGCAGCATATCTGCACTGCTGAGAATTTCATGTCTGACTGCACTATTACCCCCAGGTCTTTTTCATTCTCCACTACCCTGAATATAGTAATTTATAATATACACGGATGAGCCAAAACATTATGACTAGTGAGTCATTATGCAAATCGAAGCAACTGCAGGTGAACTACGGCACGTGTGCAGGTTGGGATAAAAATCACCCGACCTGCGCACATGCCGTAGTTCACTTCCATGAAAATCACCTGATACTGAGCTCCATTAATCAATGTTACTCTTGTTCTTCAGATGGAAAAGGCAGCAGACTTAATTGAGTTTGACAAAGACCAAATTATAATGACTAGATGACTGGGTTAGAGCATATCCGAAATGGTATGGCTGGTGGGGTGCTCATGGTCAGCCGTGGTTAGTACCTACCAAAAGTGGTCCAAGGAGGGAAAACCCATGACCGGCCGGTGAGGTGTTGGATGACCATTGCTCATCGATGCTAGCGATGGCTCTCCCAGATGGTACGTGGCAACAGAAGGGTGGCTGTGGCGCAACTCACCGGTAAATGGAATGCTGGTGATGGGAGTAATGTGTCACAACACACAGTACATCAAACCCAGCGGAAAATGGGGCTACAAAGCCACAGGCTGCTCCGAGTGCCCATGCTAACCACGGTTCACTGGTGACAGCACCTACAATGGGCACACGAGCATCGAAGCTGGACCTTGAGTGATTGGAAGAAGGTTGTCTAGTCCGATGAATCATGTTTCCTGTTGCACCATGTGGATGGCCGGGTACGTGTGCGTCCTTTACCTGGGGAAGTGATGGCTCCTGAATGCACCATGGGACAAAAACAAGCCGGTGGCGGCGACTGTGGTGTCATGCTTTGGGCGATGTTCTACTGGGATATCCTGGATCCAGTCATTCTTGTGCCGGGCACTCTGACATCTACCACCTACCTAAACATCATTGATCGCCAAAATGGCCGCCTTACTCACACGTGCTGCTCATCACTCCGTGAAAATGTGTCTGGATTATGCGTTTTAAGTTTAGTATGGTAATTAAATTGTGTAATCAAGGATCTACCTACATCAGTGGATCACATTGGTGAGATTTGTTTTCAGTTTTATTGGGTGAGATAGTGTATTTCAACTCGTTTTTGATTCAGCGCTGGCAACAATGTGTCAGCTCACCATGGCAGCATTGTTCTAGCATTGGAGAGAGTGGCGTTCCACTTATTTCCCTGCCACCGCCGTTGAACTGCACTCTTGACTGGGGAGGGTGACCCCCTGTGTTATATATTAAATCACAATTTAACAGAAAGCTTATGAGAACTAGAACCTGTAGTGTGTGCTAAGGAAAATATGTTTAATCTAAATTTTAAGCATTCATATTCCAGTTAATTAAGAGTCGAAACCAACAGTGGGCTTAATGTTCATTCAACGCAGCTGAACCCAATGATATTCTGCTTAAGGCAACACGTCACTTAAGCTCCTGGCAAGGTCAAGTGGCGACAGGGTTAGTGATTGTTTCTTCCCCCACTCCCACCCACTCCTGCATACTTTCTCCTCTAGTCATCGAATGGAAGAAGTTCATTACCACTACAGTTACTGAACAATGATTTCTAAATTTCTAATGTGCTCCTCCCACCACCCACCTCATGTGGAACCTAAAATGTTAAAGACGTGATTGATAACCATGCACCATAGACAGAAATAACATCACCATCGTATTTGTTGACCGAAAACCTACTAAAGGTAGTCCCAGCTCCCTGGTGTTCTCCCCCCCTCCTCAGTGACCTGAAACTTTGACACGCCATATCTCGGCTTGGACTTGTGCCACGAACTTGTAGTCAACACCATTTGCAATCTTTTGAATCATTTTCCACAACGGTACGCATTACATTCGTTTATCTGGAATAGCTCGGTAATCCGAATTTTAGTTCAAGATGCCACAAGATACTGATAGCAACACCGCCCAAATAAACACTGCTCCGCAGGAAACAGCAGGCAGTACTCTATTGGAAACTGTGCAGCTTGAGTATACAGAGGAAACAAACTCCGCACTCAAGCGGAAAAGTAATAAAAAACAGGTCGTCGAACAGAGCGACAGAGAGACAAGAAGCCAGCAAGGATCAAGAGGAAGTCAGAACATCCTCTGCTCTCAAGCAGAAAATACCGACAATGTAAAGCAGGATGAAAACATAGTCGCTAGATCCGACTCTCCCAGAGGGGATGGAACTGGAAAAGACATTCTCCCTCGGAACAACGTTAGAGAACCTCTTGAAAGATACGAGCAACAGAATAACTACTGGACTTCGAGGAAAAATAGTATCCATCTGAACAAAGCTGGAGACAGTCCTACTACAAAACAACCTAGAGTGTGAAACTGCTAAAGCGAAACTGGAGGCCTTCCAACCCGTGGCAGCAGAAATCTTTGGCAAGGGATGCAAAGAAAAACAGCAAAGAGTTCTTTACTTATGTAAACTCTAGAAGGAAGGAGATGAATCATATTGGTCCACTTGATATCGATGGGTCAACTGTTGATGATCCTGCTCAGGTAGCTAACAAACTAAATGAATATTTTGCATCGACATTCACACATGAGGAGTTATTTAGCGAGGGGAAAGCCAGAGGTGTATTCAACTCTAGCAGTAAGCTAGAGAATCTTGTAATAATTGAGAGTAAAGTGGAGGAGAAATTGTTGAAGATAAACACAAGAAAGGCACCCGGGGTGGATGGGATCTATCCAGTTATATTAAAGGAGGCAGCAGAGGAAGTAAGCAAACCCTTAGCCATAATTATGAGAGCCTCCTTAGACTCAGGGGAGGTACCCACAGACTGGAGATGTGCAAATGTGACCCCAATTCACAAAGGAGGATCAAAGGCTGACACAAGTAATTATAGACCTGTGAATTTAACTTCTGTTCCAGGAAAATTAATGGAGGCACTAGTTAAAGAAGCACTGCAGGATCATTTAGACAAGTCTTCAGTTATAGCTCGGACACAGCATGGTTTTGTTAAGGGGAAGTCTTGCCTGACCAATTTGATTGGATACTATGATGCAGTCACAAAGGAACTGGATGCAGGGAATAACTTTGATATTATATACTTGGATCTTAGAAAGGCTTTTGATACTGTTGCACATGGAAGACTGCTGCACAAATTGGAGCAGTGTGACATTGGAGGCAAATTGCTGCTGTGGATAAAGGGGTGGCTGAGGGGGAGAAGACAGAGAGTGGTAATCAGTGGACACTACTCGTCGTGGACTAATGTTATTAGTGGAGTCCTTCCATCCCTTGACGAGCCTGCTTTCATTATTGTCCATTATTGTTTTCTGTATTCATAAATGATATTGATCATGGTATATCAAGCTTAATGTCGAAGTTTGCAGACGATACAAAGGTAGGCAGGGTTGTCAAGGACACTACTGACACTATGCTGCTGCAACACGATCTGGAAAGGTTGAGCAGATGGGCTGAGAGGTGGCAAATGAAGTTTAACATTGACAAATGTAAAGTACTACACATGGGAAACAGCAACCCCAGAGCAACGTATCAACTCTGTGGTACTACACTGACAGTGGTAGAGAATGAAAGGGACTTGGGGGTGGTTGTGCAGGCAGATATGAAGTTCTCTGAGCAGTGCAGATGGGCTGCAAGATTAGCTCATGGAGTATTGTCAATGATATACAGGAATTTTTCCAGCAGGGATAAGGAGGTGATTATTCCATTGTATAAGGCAATGGTCAGGCCGCACCTAGAGTACTGTATACAGGTCTGGAGGCCTCATTTCAAGAAGGATGTAGAGCTGCTGGAACGAGTACAGAGAAGGGCAACAAGATTAGTGAATGGAACAAAGGGGTGCTCTTACGAAGAAAGGCTTAAGTTTTGCAAATTACAGTGTCTGGAGACTAGGCACCAGCGAGGTGATCTGATAGAGGTGTATAAAGCCTTGAATGGTTTAAGCATGCTCAATGCTGATGGGATTGTTCCTCTCGCTCAGAATAATCACCTGAGAGGGCATAAATTCAAATTGAGGAAAGACAGATGTAGGATAGACGTGCGGAAATTTGCCTTTAGCCAGCGAGTGGTTGGTTGGTGGAACAGACTTCCATCCCTTGTCGTGGAAGTTGATAGCCTAAATAAGTTTAAGGCTCAGCTGGACAGGTATTTTGAACGAACAGAGGGGTGAAGTGGAAGTGGTTTTTTTTTTTTTTTTTTTTTTTTGGCTGATGCTGCATAAGCTTGCTTTCTTGCATCAAATGCCTCTACTAATGCTAATGCTAAATTATTTTACCCTCCTGCCAAAAGGCAGGAGGGTAAAATTGCCCACATTTGGTAATATTGTGCCCGACCTCCACAGACGAAAACAGTACCAGCGAGCAGGTCAAAAATCTAGTGGTCACAAAGTTGGCAGACTACTTCAGAGATACCAAAATAAAATCGGTAAGGAAGACCCGAAACATAGGGATTATCATCGAGATTCAAACAAAAGAGGGAGCAACAAAAATCCTACAAAATGAGAAGATTCAAACACTCGGACTTGAAGCCCAATACCCTAGACGCAAAGGACCTAGCATCAGAATATATAACCTCAACAATGATCTGACACCAACTGCTCTCCAGGAGGAACTGTATTACAGAAACCTCCAGCACGCACATCCAGAAGAAGAACCCGCCAACTTGATTATTCCCAAGTTCAAGACGAAAGCCAGAACAGGAAATACTTACCACTGGGTCGTTGAGTTGTCACCAGCGGCCTGGGTCACGCTTAGCCAGACCGACAGAGTGTTTATAAACTGGGGCAGTCACCACTTTAGGGAACACATTGCTGTCCCTAAGTGTTTCAGATGTTGCCGGTTTGGGCATACCACTCATACCTGTGCCCAAACCCAACCCACTTGTGGCCACTGTGCAGAACGTGGCCATGACTTCAACACGTGTCCGAATAAAGACAAGCCGCCGACCTGTGTAAATTGCAAATTCCATAAACTACCAGCAGAGCACTCAGTTAGGGACAGCGAATGTCCAGTGTACTGTAAAGCAAAGAGCACTTTCCAAATGAGACTAGATTATGGCCACACGCCCTAAATCCTATAACATCAACAGGGTAAAGTTCATACAACTGAACACACAATGGTCCAAAATAGTAGCGGCGCAGTTCACAAAGAAGGCGAACGAGGAAAATCTTGACATATTCCTCATCCAGGAGCCATATGCATATCACAAGGAGGTCAGGGGTTACCCACTGGCCTATAAGATAGTGCAGGATAACAGAGAAACACCCTGGGCCTGCATATTGATTCGGAATCCAAATATAACAGCAACAAAATTAACCAACTACTGCACATCCTGGGCTGCATGTGCCCATATTATCACGCCCCTGGATGAACTTTATGTGGTATCGCTATACTGTCACCCAGGTGAAGATATACTACCAGTAACCAGATATCTGAGCAGCCTCCAGACAGACTTCCCAAACAGTAAAATTGTCGTGGGAGCGGATGCGAATTGCAGGCGACCAGCGTGTTTCAGCGAGACCACGGATAGACATGGAGTACAGAACGGGCAACAACTTGAAGACTACTTAGCGAATAGTCCGTACACAGTCCTCAACTGGCCAAACAATCTGGCAACATTCTCTAGCTCGATGGGGGAGGCCACAATCAATGTCTCTCTGGCTACCAGATCCCTCGCTGGCCACTTAATATTGTGGACCGTCCAAGAAAGCTGAACCATGTTGGACCACAGGGCCATCACATTTGAGCTCCAGGGCTCCCTTAGTCGACACCAAGCAGTGAGACAGGCACAGCCAAGATATGCCATAGAGAAGGCGGATTGGCCACTCTTCCAAGCCAAGCTGACCACAGCAGCCCAATCGCTGAACATCATTGGACTCAGCCCGGATCAGCACCAGATGACGGTCACTGGTCTCATCACTGAAGCTGCCAACACCTCTATTAAGAAGAAAAACCCAACTCCAGGGGCTGTACCCTGGTGGTCTCCAGAGCTACAGAAGGCTTAGGCAGGAGGTGCACAGGAGAAGGAAACTCTTCCAGTGGGCAAGGCACTCCCAGCCGGCAGCGGAAGTAGAGGCACTAAGACAGAACTTCCGAGATGCAAGGAACCTGTACATGGCAACCATATGCCAGTGTAAGATGCGCAGTTGGGAACACCTTGTTTCTACCACTGGAAATGATAACCCCTGGGGTGTGGTATACAGAGTAACCACAAACAAACTCCCCAGGGATGAGACCATACCAGCGACGAGGACACGGCAGGGTATTTATACCCGGACCTGGCAGGAAACAATTATTAACATCATGGATACCATGTTTCAAGACCATCTTGCCCCCTCTACCCCAGAGCAGATAACCCTCTGTGCGGACAATGAAACCTACTGCACGACTGCAACAGAAAACCTTTTCACTAAACTTGAACTGGAAACAGCTGCCATGAGGATTAGAAACAAGAAGTCGTCGAAACCATTCCAGAGGTGCTTCTTAACCTATACAACCACTGCCTCAAAGAAGGCCTGTTCCCCCAGGCCTGGAAAACTGCAAACTTGTGCCTCATTCCCAAAAGTCCCAACAAACAACTGGACCTTCCAGGTTCATACAAACCCATAGCACTGTTATCAGTCCTGAGCAAGCTCTTTGAGCACTTATTAAGAAACAGAATAGGGATCCACTACACTGCAGCCAGCCTGCAGTCACTCCGACAATATGGATTTAGGAAGGGCTGCTCAACCTTGGATGTCCTGGAAAATATTACTAATGCTGCAACTACCTCAGATCAGAAATACTTTCTGGTCATAGCAATAGACTTTGCTGGGGCATTTGACACTTTATGGTGGCCAAGCGTCCTGGCCCGACTCTGGAAGGCCAACCTACCATCAAATCTGTATCAAGTCATCAAATCCTACCTGTCGAATAGGTTCGTGAAAGTCAGAGCACCATATTGTTCAGTAACAAGAAAAGTATTCAGAGGATGCCCACAGGGCTCAATCCTGGGTCCACTCCTATGGAACTTGGTTCTAGACGGCTTTTTGAACCTGGAATTCGGCGATGTCGTTCCCCCTAGCCTATGCGGATGATGTGGTTCTGATGCTGCCTGGGGGATCAAGGGCGCAACTGGAGAACACCGCCAACAGAGCAATAGAAACTCTAGAGGACTGGGCTAACAACAATAACTTGAAGATCTCATCCTTGAAGACAATATCTATATTATTAAAAGGAGCCCTAGACACCAGACGACCCCCTCAAATCAAGATACAAGGTAACACAATTAAGCTTACCATCGAATTAAAGCACCTTAGAGTCATACTAGAGAAGAAAATTAGAGGATACTCCACACTTTTTGCGAATCACGCCCAAGGAATGGGGTTTGAGAAGAAAAACCCTCAGCCTCTACTATAAAGATATTTTCCTGCCAGCGATTACATATGCTGCTGGAATATGGTATTGCAAGGCTACCACTGCAGTGAACTGGAAAAAACTGGAGACTACGCAGCGACACATACTCATAACCATCTCGAGAGCATGTAACACTGTAAGTACCCACACACTCCAGGCCCTAACAGGATCCCTCCCTCTGGACCTGGAGATTGTTAAGCATGGGCTACTCTATCAACTGACCGAAGGCAGAATGGCAACATGCCTCGACTACACCATAGATCTGTCAAATGATCCCAAAGCAGAAAGGAACCATCTCTCCGCTTACCTCCAACAAACTTGGCAGGCCCGCTGGGAAACCTCCAGCAAAGGTGCAATAACTAGGAAATTTCTATCCAACGTACAGCTGGTATACCCGAATTATCCACCGTGGCTCTCACCAGGACTCTACGCCACCTACCTGCTGACGGGACACGGGGCCATTAGAGACAAACTACAAGATTTGGATTGAGTGATACACCGTATTGCCTCTGTGGTGAACGTGAAACGTGGGAGCACCTAATGTACAGTTGTCCACTATATGAGGACCTCTATTGCAGGTTCATTACTAGAACACAGCTTAACCTCCGTAATCAAGTAGACCTCGCCATAACTGAAGTTGACACATACAAGGCATTCGCGCAGCTGGCCCAGGACCGCTTCACAAGGAGAAGGACGCTCCCACAGCCTCAACCACTGCAGTAAACAACCATGCCATGCAGACCAGCAGAATGTCTACACAACCACGGAAACCTTCCCAGATGATGAACTGACACCAGGGTGAAACAACCAAGGAATTAAACCTCACAACTCAGTCTACCTGAAGTCACAATCTCTATGACTACCGACAGATGTGTCCACTTGACGTGACAATCTCATTCAATACATGAACATGACATGAATAAGGTAACTGGACCTGACCTGACCTGACCTGGAAGTGACCAACTAAAAAAAAAAAAAATAAATAAATAAAAAAAATAAAAAAGAAATCACAGTGACAATCCGATTAGACAACCTCATCCAGCACATGCATTTGACAACCTGATCAAGGCAACAGGACTACCATGCAAGGGCTCAGAGAAATGACTGCAGCACATTGCTGCCACCTAGCCATATGGCAATCTGGGCTGGTAACCTTGACCAGCCTGCTTTCATTCCTATTCCTTGGCAGGGGGGGGGAGGGAGATGGCTCTCTGTCTTCTCCTCCTCCAGCCATTCCCCCTTTCCCTCTGGTGGGGCATGGGCATGCCCCACTGACTGCAGGGGCCATCTACCCTATCGGCCCCTTACTTCTCTTTCTTCCCCCCAGCCTTCAGTCTACCTACCCTTCTCTTTGACTATACACCGCGAAAGCCCCACGCATCCAAATTTAAATTAGCACCAAAATTATTGCCTGCCCCCATTAGGCCTTTAGAACTTGTCATTTTAGCGTACAACCCCATGGTAATTTCGGGGAACAAACTCCACATACTATCTCGTAATAGCGATTTTGCAATTATACCACCGCGATTTAAGTTTTTTTTTTTTTTTTTATCTATAGGATCTAGCCGCTGAAATCCCAGGAAATTAGGCGGCGGGACCTGCCAGAGTATAATAAATTTCTAGGTACACCTGGCCAGCCTCCTCGTTGGCATAGTACGGACAACGTCGGGTCCCATCAGGGGCTTGACGGCCAATAGGCCAGAAGAACAATGGGCACAACATACTACATAACACATGATCCACACACTTTTAAATCTCTGGTCTTGACAGTACTGTCCCTCGATACAGTGAACACTCGTGGAGATGGGAGAAATTCCTGGTGCCGTTTGACCCTCAACATACTTTGTACCTAAACATCATTGCTGACCAGGTACACTCTTTCGGGGCAACGGTCTTCCCCTCTGATGGTGCCATCTTTCAGCAGGATAATGCACCATGCCACACTGCCCAGATTGTTCAAGACTGGCTTGCGGAACATGAGGATGACTTCCAGGTATTGCCTTGGCCTCCAAATTCCCCAGACATCAATCCCATCACGCATCTGTGGTTTGTGTTGGAATAGCAACTCCAATCTGCAGCATCTCAACCAAAGACCTTACAGAGGTTAAAGGATTTGCTGGTTATGTGTTGGTACCAGATTTAGCATTAGCATTAGCATTAGTAGAGGCATATGATGCAAGAAAGCAAGCTTATTCAGCATCAGCCAAAAAAAAAAAAAAAAAACCCTCTCCCATTTCACCCCTCCGTTCGTTCGAAATACCTGTCCAGTTGAGCTTTAAATTTGTTTAGGCTATCAACTTCAACAACAAGTGATGGAAGTCGGTTCCACCAACCAACCACCCGCTGGCCAAAGGCAAATTTCCGCACATCTATCCGACATCCGTCCTTCCTCAATTTGAATTTATGCCCTCTGAGGTGATTATTCTGAGAAAGATGAAGAATCCCATTGGCATTGAGCATGCTCAAACCATTCAAAGCCTTATACACCTCTATCAGATCACCTCGCCGGTGCCTAGTCTCCAGACTCTGTAATTTGCAAAACTTAAGCCTTTCTTCGTAAGAGCAACCCTTTGTTCCATTTACTAATCTTGTTGCCCTTCTCTGTACCCGTTCCAGCAGCTCTACATCCTTCTTGAAATGAGGCCTCCAGACCTGTATACAGTACTCAAGATGTGGCCTAACCATTGCCTTATACAAGGGAATAATCACCTCCTTATCCCTGCTAGAAAAATTCCTGTATATCATTGACAAGACACCATGAGCTACTCTTGCAGCTCGTCTGCACTGCTCAGAGAACTTCATATCTGCCTGCACAATTACCCCCAGGTCCTTTTCATTCTCCACCACTGTCAGTGTAGTACCGCAGAGTTGATACATTGCTCTGGGGTTACTGTTACCCATATGTAGTACTTTACATTTGTCAATGTTAAACTTCATTTGCCACCTCTCAGCCCATCTGTTCAACCTTTCCAGATCCTGTTGCAGCAGCATCTAGACATATTTACAAGACACATTTAGAAATCTTGTAGCATTCATGCCTCACCAGGTGCAAGCTGTTTTGGCTGTACATGGAGGACCAACATCATATTAGGTAGGTGGTCATAATGTTTTGGCTCATCGGTGTAGTTGATACATTACTCTGGGGTTACTGCTACCCATGTGTAGTACCTTGCATTTGCCAATGTTAAACTTTGCCATCAGCCCATTGACCCAATTTTCCTGGATCTTGTTGCAATAGCTCACCCTGATGACTGTTGTTAACCACCCTGCCAATCTTTGTATTATCTACAAACTTAGACATTAAGCTTGATATACCTTCATAAGTATCAGTGATAAATATTGAAAACAACAATGGGCCCAGCACCGAACCCTGGTGAACTCCACTAATAACATTATTCCACGAAGGGCAGTGCCCATTGATAACTACTCTTTGTCTTCTTCCACTTAACTATCCCTTATTACAGTAACTTTTCCTTAATGCCACGTTGCTCTAGTTCATACAGCAGTCTTTTATGTTCAACAGTATTAGAATAATTAGTTGGATAGTCTGTTATCCTGGCTGTAGCTGAGGTTCGTGAAGAGGTAGACTACCCGTTTCTTATTCCAAGTGTGTTTATCAGTATTAATGATAAATTTGTTTAGATATATCAGCTGATTGCTTAATTCAAAAATCATTTCTGATAGGCAGTGAAAAACTTCCTTTTTTTTTTTTTAATTTAATTTTATTTTTTTATTATGGCATTATTGTAAACTTCAAGTGGTAGTAATTTGTTTACTACCACTTTCAAGGATACCTATTTTTTCCAGTATGTCCTCTTGATGGAATTTGCTGCCACTTGATTTACAGATACTGGCAATTTATGGTAGTGTTTATTAGTAGAAGGAATCCATGCACACAACTAATGCTTCATAATAGTAGGTCCTGAACCATACAATTATCATTTAATAATTAAATTTTGGCATGCTGTTTACCATTCAGGTTGGGGCAGTCTGGCCTGAAATAACATTATCTACACATTTTTGTTGGCTCTACTGGTATGGCAAGCATTTCACACCTTTTTCATTTGCATGGAAATTTCAAACTTCTGCACTGTGATATGGTGTTCTCTAGGTGCTACTGTTCTGTCCTGGTGTATGCAAAATTATGAATGTATTTAGATTTTTTTAGACATGAAGTTTTTTAAGATTTTCTATTTTCAAGTTTTATATCTACTTAATAAGTTCCTAGCATTCTTTACATCATTGCGTGTATACATTTTTTTATGTAGCCTTAAACAATAAATTTGATGTAAATTGCTACCTTCCCATTTTCCTGCATGGGCTGCACAGATACTTATGATTAATATGATTGCCTCAATTTTTTTTTTTTTTTTTTTTTTTACAAAGCATGAAAATGATGTGGTGCCTCCATAGCCAGGTGGGCAGGAGCAGCAGTGCGTAGCACACACTTCTTGATTAGACCAGGGTTCGAGCCCGTGACCACCAAATACAGAGGATGCGGAAAGGTCAGAGAATGACCACCACATATCTCCGTAGCAATATGGCCTTAGTTGCTATGCTCCTAAAAACCAAAATAACAACAATAACATAACAGCGTGAAAATGATATTTTCACAACAAGGTTGTGGAAATACAATTAGAAATAAATTTTCTAGAAATGAAAACTATTTCAGATGTTTTTATTTTCTCTTCTATAAAATTATTTATGCTCTTTTTTTAAAATGCCTATTTTTTTTCAAGAATGTTGGAATAATGCCCATCTTATTCTTAATGCTTAAAGGTGAGGATTTTTTAAACCTTTAGTGAATATATAAATGTCATTGCAATGAATTTTAACATAAGCTAGATCATTTTATACTATGCGAACAGATCATAATATTCTGAGATTATCAGATGTAAACAATTTAATATACAAAAAAGGGAATCAAAATTGACTAGTGCAAATGGTAACAATAAGTTGTTTAGTTTTTGTAGACATTTAAATACATAAACTGTGAAGAAGTGTTAAATTCATTGATATATAGTAATACTTAGAGAGGCTTAACTTATGCCAACGATGGCATTTCATTTAATGATTTTTTTAAAGAGTGGCAGAAGTCTACTTGCATCAGCTTAAGAAAGTTACAGGTGGAATCACAATTTCTGAGATTGATTTCAAGCAAACCTTGAATAAATTTCTGTTTTTATATTAGACCAATTCTAATCTTCAGAAATGATATGGGACATCTTTGATTTAACAGATGTCTATTATCATTTAACTTGGACTGTGTTACCTTGGACTTGGACCAAGTGGTTTGAAGAAAATCTGTTCCTTGATTTTATAAGGTGAGTGTTATATATGTATTGAAGATATAAAAACTCCCCTCATTTTAGCAACCTCTTAAGCCTCATTATGAGGTAACTCCATTGCTAATAAGGTAGAAATTATTCTGCTATTCTTGAATTTATGTAGCTATTGAAGCAAATTAGGTTTCTGATTTTTGTAGACACACTTGAATAGCATCTTACTTGAATAGACTCAGTTGAACCAAATAAACATTTTTTTCCACAGTAATGATGATAGAACAAAACAAATTGAACATAGATATAAAATTATATAAGGTAGATTGCCATAAACACAGAGATAGATAAATGCAATAATTCTGCATCCATAAAAGGAGGAAGAAGATTTATGATGATTTCCACTTTCTTGCCTACAGTATAATTAATTGGTAGTATGTTTTTGAAGTTACACAAATTTAAAATGGTTTCAGTTCAAATAGTTACTAATATACAATATATACTAATATTTCAGGAAGGAAGAACTCCCTTACATTATGCTGCAGCAATGACAAGAAGTGATGGTGGTGGTGCCAATACTTATCGATTACTTCTTGAAGCTGGTGCTGATTCAAGAATTAGAGACAGTGTAAGTGTTATGATTTATTAGACATTAAATATACCATGAAATTAAATCAGAAAATTAATTCTACAGTTAGAGCTATACTTGTCAAGGTGCAATTCCACTACCTGAATACCAAGATACCCATCAATAAAATGAAAATAAAATCTTAAAAATAGGAAACTAAAGAAACATTCATCCTCATTAGTCTATTTGTGTTCATTTTTTTTATAATAATTTTGGAAACAGTCATGTTTGTCTTTATTACAAATTTACAATTTTTTAGTTTTTGATATTTTAATAATAGTACTATAACTTGTTAACAGCAGAAATTGTTTCTACAGGGATGGGATACAATTTTAGCATTAGCATTAGTTGAGGCATATGAGGAAAGAAAGCAAGCTTATATAACGTCAGCCAAAAAAAAAAAAAAACCTTTCCATTTCACCCATCCAGACACTCCAAATGTTTGTCTAGTTCAGCTATAAATTTATTTAAGCTATCAACTTCCACAACAACAGATGGAAGTCTGTTCCAGCAATCAAATAACTGTTGGTAAAGGCAAACTTCAGCACATCTATTCTACAACTGTCTTTCCTCGATTTGAATCTATGCCCCTTCAGGTTCTTAATCTGAGCAAGTGGAAGCATCTCATCAACATTGAGCCTGCTCATACCATTAAATGCCTTATACCACTCAATCAGATCACCTCGCAGGTGCCTAGTCTCCAGATGCTGCAACTTGCGAAACTTCAGCCTCTCTTTGTAAGAGCACCCCTTTGTTCCTCTCACCAATCTTGTTGCCCTTCTCTGTACTCGTTCTAGTAACTCTACATCCTTCCAAAAATTAGGCCTCCAAACCTGTACGTAGGTGTGGCCTGACCATTGCCTTATGCAAGGGGATAATTATCTCCTTGACTCGGCTAGCAAAATTCCTATATATCATTGACAAAACTCCATGACCTGCTCTGGCAGCCCATCTGCACTGCTCAGAGAACTTCTTGTCTGACTGCACAATTACCCCAGGTTTTTTTCATTCTCCAACTCCCTGAGTACCACATGGTACGTTTCTCTTGGGTTACTGCTACCCATATGCAGTACTTTGAATTTGTCAATGTTAAACTTTAGTTGCCACTTTTCAGCCCATCTCCCTAACTTTTCTAGATCCTGTTGCAATAGCATACTGTCTTTTACTGTCATTAACTTTTTGCACCAATAAAATCAAAATCATCATCATCATCACTATCATTAATAACCCTGCCGAACTTTGTATCATCTGCAGATTTGGATACTAAGCCTGATATACCTTCATTGATAAATACAAAAAACAACAATGGGCCCAGCACTGAACTCTGGGAGACTCCACTAATAACATTAGTTCACATAGAGCAGTGTCCATTTATTACCCCTCTCTGCCATCTCCCACTCAACCATCCTTAATCAACCTCCCACTCAACCAACCATAAGGCTCAGCTGGACAGGTATTTCGAACGAATGGAGGGGTGAAATCGAAGTTGTTGTGTTTTTTTTTTTTTTTTTTTTTGGCTGATGCTGCATAAGCTTGCTTTCTGGCATCATATGCCTCTACTAATGCTAATCCCTTTAACCATTGTAGCAACTTGCCGTTAATGCCATACTGCTCCAATTTGTAAATCAGTCTTCCATGTGCACAGTATCAAAAGCTTTCCTGAAATTCAAGTATATGATATAAAAATTATTTTTTGCATCCAGTTTTTTTGTGACCACATTGTAGTATCCAAACAAACTGGTCAAACAAGAATTCCCCTTAACAAATCCATGCTCTGTCTGAACTATTACTGTAGTCTCGTCTAGATGATTGCTCTTAGATGATCGAGGGTTGCCCTAGTCTAGATAGGCGCCTCAGTAGCCAGGTGGGAAGCAGCAGCAGTACATAGCACACGCTTCTTGATTAGACCGGGTTTGAGCCCGTCACCACCAAATACGGAGGATGCGGAAAGGTCAGGGAATGACCACCGCATATTCCCGAAGCAATATGGCCTTAGTTGCTAATGCTCCTAAAAAAAAAAAAAAAAAAAAAAACCAACCAAACCAACCTAGTCTAGATGATAGAGGGTTGCTCTTACACACAAAGGCTTAAGTTTTGCAAATTACAGTGTCTGGAGACTAGGCACCGGTGAGGTGATCTGATAGAGGTGTATAAAGCCTTGAATGGTTTGAGCACACTCAATGCCGATGGGATTCTTCCTCTTGCTCAGAATAATTACCTGAGAGGGCATAAATTCAAATTGAAGAAAAACAGATGTAGGATAGAGCAACGTATCAACTCTGTGGTACTACACTGACAGTGGTAGAAAATGAAAAGGACCTTGGGGTAATTGTGCAGGCAGATATGAAGTTTTCTGAGCAGTGCAGACGGGCTGCAAGAGTAGCTCATGGTGTCTTGCCAATGATATACATTGTCAACGATATAAAGGAATTTTTCTAGCAGGGATAAGGTGATTATTCCCTTGTATAAGGCAATGGTCAGGCCACACCTTGGGTACTGTATACAGGTCTGGAGGCCTCATTTCAAAAAGGATGTAGAGCTGCTGGAACGAGTACAGAGAAGGGCAAAAAGATTAGTGAATGGAACAAAGGGTTGCTCTTATGAAGAAAGGCTTAAGTTTTGGAAATTACAGTGTTTGGAGACTAGGCATTGGCGAGGTGATCTGATAGAGGTGTATAAAGCCTTGAATGGTTTGAGCATGCTCAATGCCGATGGGATTCTTCCTCTTGCTCAGAATAATCTACCTGAGAGGGCATAAATTGAAATTGAGGAAAGACAGATGTTAGGATAAATGTGCGTAAATTTGTCTTTAGCCAGAAGGTAGTTGGTTGGTGGAACAGACTTCCATCCCTTGTTGTGGAAGTTGATAGCCTAAATAAATTTAAGGCTCAGCTGGACAGGTATTTGAAACGAATGGATGGGTGAAATGGGAGTGGGTTTTTTTTTTTTTTTTTTTTTTTTTGGCTGATGCTGCCTAAGCTTGCTTTCTTGCATCATATGCCTCTACTAATGCTAATGATCCTGCATCACTTCTTTATCCAGTGACTACATTATTTTCCCCAGAACAGAAGTTAAACTAACAAGTCTATAATTATTTGTGTCACCCTTTGAGAACCCCCTTTGTGAATACATTTACACATCTCCAGCCCATGAGGATCTTCCCTGAATCTAAGGATGCCCTCATAATTTGGCTAAGGGTTTGCTAACTTTCCTCGCTGCCTCCTTCCATATAACTGGATAGATTCCATCCACTCCAGGTGCGTTTTTTATGTTAACTTCAACAATTTCTTTTCCACTTTGCTCTCTGTTATTACAAAATGATTTAGCTCCTGTTAGAGTTTAGTAAATTTCTGTCCTCTTCTTCCTTACAAAATTTCTCATGTGTGAATGTAGATGCAAAATACTCATTCAGTTTGTCAGCTATCTGAGTAGCATTATCAATAGTTGAACCACCAACATCAAGTGGAACAATCTGATTCATCCCCTTCCTTCTAGAGTTTACATAAATAAAGAAGTATTTGTTGTTTTTCTTTGCATCCTTTGCCAAGGATTTCTCATAATCAGCCTTTGCTTGACTAACCTCCTTTGTGACTTGATTGCACACAGATTATATCTGCCTTAGGCTTCTGTGTCACCTGATGATTTATATTCATCCCACAAATTTTTCTTCTCTGCCAGAAGCCTCATTAGTTCATCTGACATCCATTTAGGTCTAAATCCTTCTTATTTTGTATGAAAAGCCTAGTAGCCTCCAAGATTAAGTCCCTGAAGGCTTCCCATTTAGAATTCACCATTGGTAACATCATCAGTTGATCCCACTGTATAGAATTCAAAAACTGTCTGATACTACTGTAGTCACCTTTACAAAAACTCTTCCCTTTACCCTTGATGGTAGTTACATCTTTAAGTAAATCCCACATCAGTACACTGTGATCATTGTCACCTAGTGATTCCTTTATCTGCAAATTCTTAATGCAGGAATAATCACAGCTTATTATTATTATTATTAGCCATATGGTGCAAGGAAGCCTGAAGCTTATGCTGCATCAGCAAAAAAAAATTCCCAAGTTACCCTGAGAGAGAGAGAGAGAGAGAGAGAGAGAGAGAGAGAGAGAGAGAGAGAGAGAGAGAGAGAGAGAGAGAGAGACAGTCAGTCAGTCAGTCAGTCAGTCAGTCAAAAGTAGAAAGGAATCATCAAGAAAGAGAAGAATGATGATATTCACCCCAGGACCCTGGGTGCCAGTAGCCCCTTGACCATGTTTCTGTAGAAAACAATCCTCAAATACATCCACAAAAAAATCTTACTAGCGTGCAAGAGACCAAATCACAAGTTCCAGTCAATATCTGGAAAGTTAAAATCCCCCATCATTCTGGTTTACTGTCCCCCACTATTTCTCTGTTTTAAGTTTACATTTGTTCGTTGTACTCATTAGAGTCATTAGGCCTATAACACACTCCTACTCTCATTTTTCCTTTCCCAGTGCTTATGTCACACCAAACTGACTCAACATTGCACTGTCCACCCATATCAACTGGATGCACTTCCTTAGATTTTGTGTTGCTTAACTTCTTTTTTTTTTTTTTTTTATGAAAATCCCAAACACGAGAGGTATTAGAACCAATAGTACTTAGTACCGTGTTTGAGTTGGAGGTTGAGAAGATGAAAGAAGATATTTGTTGAAGTTAGACTTGAACTTCTGTAGACTGTAATTTTCAGGAAATACTTATGAAGGAAGGTTGTTCCAAAAACAGCAGTTAAATGAGGAAGATAAAAAGTTGGGTCTGTGAGTTTGAAGTTGGACAGTAAATGGATGTTGGCTGGTGGCTGCACGTGTTTGGATTGTTTTGAAAGAGAGTTAACTAATTAACCTAATTAACTAACCTAACTGCCCTCTTCTGAATGGATTAATTAACCTAACTGCCCTCTTCTGAATGGAATCTTCAAGCATGAGAGAGGTTTTGGGGGCACTGCCCCAGATGTGGGAAAAATATTCCATGGTAGGGTGGATTTGTGATTTGTACAGAGTGAACAGCTGTTTGGAAGAAAAGTAACTCTGAGAGCGAAAGAGAAAACCAAGTTTTTTTAGATGCAGAGGAAGCAATATTTGTAATCTGCTTGTGCCAAGAGAAACTAGAAGTCAAGTTAATTTCCAAAAAGAATCTTGCCTAGAAAACGGAGTGTCACCAAAGATAAGCATAGGAGCTGAAGAATCCTTTTTGCGAGATATAAGACGCAACTGGGTTTTAGAAGGATTGAAATCAACTAAGTTGTCTTTGCCCCACTGGAAAATTACCTGGAGATCGGTATTTAAGGAATTGGTAGTGGACATGCAAGAAGTTGAAGCTGATTGAGCAGGACAAGATTTCTCCATTTGGAAAGTAGAAGGCAATGTGCTATCATCGGCAAAACTATGGATAGAATTTCCGGTTAATGGAAGAAGGTCATTAATATGCAAGAGGAAAAGAATGGGGGAAAGAACTGAACTTTGGGGAACACCAGCATTAGTGGAGAAGTTAGAAGACAAAGAGCCATATACCATCACCCTCAGTGAGCGATCAGAGAGAAAACTGGATAACCAATTACAAAAAACAGTTGGCAAACCATAAAATGGAAGCTTGTTTAGAAGACCTTTTTGCCAAACACGATCGAAAGCCTTTGAGATGTCAGGAGCAACTGCTTGTGTTTCACCAAATTTGTTCATAAATGGGTAACATAGCCAGAAGGTAATTGATTTTCCATTACTTTAGAAAGAGTTGACGTAATTGCAATGGGATGATAATTGGGCGGAAGGGATTTGTCACCCTTTTTAGGAACTGGCTGGATATGAGCAAATTTCCAAGCAGAAGGAAAAACACCTATGGAATAAGAAAGTGAAAACAGGCAGCAAAGAACAGGAGTAAGTTCAGAACCACAGGTTTTGAGAATAAATGGAGAAATACCATCAGGACCTAGAACTTTCTTAGCATCAAGATTCGTCTAAATCCTTCTGACCTCCTTTTGATGGAAGACCACAGCAGGCATTGAATCGAGCATGTTGGGAATGGTGGGAGGTGTTTTTCCAAAATCATTAATACACGAGTTGGAAGGAAAATGGGATCCTAGCAGGTCAGCTGTATCCTTGGCTGAAGTGACAATAGAACCATCTGGTTTTGACAGAGGTGAGCAAAAGTTGCGGCCAATAGCTTTGGCAAGAGACCAGAATGCTCGGCTACCATTAGGGCAAGAAGCAAGTTTTCTACTCTTAGCCTGTTCAAAATCTAGTTTGGACTGATTAATAACTGCTTTACAATTGTTGAGCTTTGGTGTAGGCAGAAAATTAAACTGAAATATTGGAAACAAACCAATTACAATATGCAACATTCTTCTCTTGAACAGCCTTAGCACATTTATTGGAAAAACATTGTTTAGATAAATGATGCGATTTTAAAGTTGAGTGTGGAATAAATTATTCCATTCCTACAAGAATAATTGGATTGACAACAATCTGAGCAAACGTTGACATCAGAAGTTTTGAAACCTAATCCAACCAAGGAAAAGAAGAAAAGAACTCTCACAGGCCATCCAAATTTGCATTCTTGTAATGCCAAACAACACGAGGTTGGGAATAGCCATGACATAAAGGCTCCATTGAAGAAGAGACAATCATCAAGTTGCGATCTGAGGTGCCTAAAGGACCGCTCACTTTGATTGTGTACTTAGAAGGGTTGTTTGTGAAAAAAAGATCAAGCGTGTTGGCTGTATGGTTAATGTTGTCTGGTATTCTGGTAGGGTAAATGAACAATCTGTGCGAGGTCATTAGTAATTGCAAAAGCCTCAGCATCTCGACCAGCTGGGTCTGTGTGACTAGGGAATGGAAGCCAGTTGGAGTTGTGAACATTAAAATCACCAAGGAAAATTACCTCACTGTTAGGAAAGTTAGACTAGAGAAAGTCAAGTTGCAAAGAGAGGAAGTCAAAGAGCTCCTAGTGATTAGTGGAGTTGGGAGACCAGTAGAGACAACAGTTGAATTTGACAGAATGAGATAGAGAGATTTTTAGCCAGAGAAGATCAAAAAGAGGAGATTCCAAATTACCAAGTCTTTGACAGGGAATATCAGAACAGACATATGCATAAGTACCACCTTTGAGACTAAAGGAATCATACAGCGAATAATTTTGGCAGCTGAGATGATAGTGGTTGCATCAACTGATACCTGAGATTCTGTCTGAAAAAGTACATGAGGTTTGACAGACTGCAGGTGGAAATGGGCATCGTTGAGATTAGAACTGAGACCACTTATATTTGTGAAATGGACTAGGAAGTGTTTGGGAGGTTTAAATCTTTTTGCAGATAAGCTTGCTCTATTAGTTTGACAATTCATGGTGTATTCAATTGTAAGAAAAGTGAGGGAGGACACGATGTATGAAGTAATGAAATTTTTGGATATGGCATACACATGGTAAGAATATACCCAGATCCCTGACATAACATGGCCTCGACAATGCCCCCTGCATACACACTACTCAGACTCCCTCCAGTCACTATCTGGCAGAGTAGAGGTAGCAAGATTGCAGTTGCAAATGGCCTTGCACAGATTGTTCGTTTGCCTACAGGAATACCGGACAATCCTAGGTGGTAGATGACCTTCATCAACCGGTGAAATACCACCACTTTGCTTATGTAGGCTTGAAGTGGTGAAACCCATGTTTAGTCTCTAGAGAAAAGTTTCCAGCATCCCCCTTCCCCCATACTTCTCCTTCAACCCATGCACGGTACTAAGTACTATAGGTTTTGATACCTTCGTGTTTGGGGTTTTCATAAAAAAAAAAAAAAAAAAAAAAAATTATACACTAGCTGATCCAGAAGCCTCCCAGAGAGTTACTGATAGGTTTGGTCCGTTGTACTAACTAGTGGCCAGCCTGCGAATGCAATTTTAGAGCTGTACCTCAAAATGTAAGGACGTTTGGATCTCGCCATGATGTTCATCATAACCTCAAAATACATCAGTTATATGGCATGATGGAAGAAATGGGGAAGGTTTGACTGGAACTTGGCTCTGGAGACTAAACATGGGTTCCACCACTTCAAGCCTCTAATAAGCAAAGTGGTGGTATTGCGCTGGTTGATGTCATCTACCACCTAGATAAACAGTAACTAACAGCATAACCCCTCCTCCTTCACTTAAATAAAAGGGTGCAAGAATATTTGATGATGCTATCGAGGCAGTGTTAGTTGGGTCAGAAAACTGCTAGGTTAGGGGAACCACAGACTAATAGATTGACAGTAGCCATAGACAGGTGAAAGTGATTCTTGCACTGCTTCTATTGGAATGAGCAGCAGTCTGGAAAGTGAGGTGCTGGGGATTTCAAGCGCTGCTGAGAGTCATGGAATAAGTAAATACATGAGTTGTGTTAGGGTAACTAAGAGTAAGAATAGGTGCATGTATATTTGCATGTACAGTAATGCTAGGATTATAGTAAATAAATTTGTATTATGAGGTGTGGGGATTATATCAAAGGCAGATATTGTTGAGATATCAGTGACATGGTGTCACACAGATATAAGTAATGTAGAATTGGAATTTGGGGAGTACAGTGTGTACAGAAAGGGAGGAGGGGTCATGCTGTTAGTCAATAAACACATAAAATCTAAGGAAGTGTGTCCATTTGACGTGGGTGGGCAGTGCAGCAGTGTTGATCAGTTTGGTGTGACATAAGCATTGGGAAAGCAAAGTTTAAAGCAGGGGTGTGTTATAAGCCTAATGACTCTGAGTACAACAAACAGCTGTACAGAGAAATAGAATGGGCCAGTAAATCAGATCGTCTTATAATGGAAAATTTTAACTTTCCAGATATAGACTGGAACTTGTGGTTGGCCACTCACACACTAGCAAGACTTTTGTGGATTTATTGGATGATTGTTTTCTACAGCAGCATATTAGAGAAGAAATTAAGCTGCTATTGGAATTAAAACTTACAAAATCCAAAAATAAAATAACTTACAGCAACAAACTCTATGAAATGTAAGAAATTAAATTTGCAAAATTTTACAGAAGTTCAGAAGCGAACTCTACAGAAATTAAGGACATTAACTCATTACTCATGTCTTTACCTTAACCTGGCACAATACGTGTTAAAAAAAAAAAAAAAAAAAAAAAAAAGAAAAGTGTATATGATCTGTGACTGCCAATTAAATGAAATGCAATTATTGCAAAAGAAAAAAAAAGAGTAATACTGAGCTTTTTTATTTTTTTGTGATTTTTTTTTTTACTTTTTTAAAATTCTGATTGGGTTTTTGATAATAACTTCACTCTAACATTGATCAGTCAGGTCAAAATAAGAACAAATTAATATTTAAAAACACTTGCATACAAAATTATTCAATGTTACAAAACTTCAAAATTCCACAAAGAATTAACTCCACAGAGCTCATGCCATCATTGAAAAATCTCTGTCCTATTTCCACCTGTTTGGAAAACTCACTGCTGCAAGTCTCACTGCTGAGATATGTGTTACAATATCTCATCACTACAAGCTCATCTGCATTCCACAAACTCACACATAAAAGGGGTTAAAATACCTTTCCAGAATAACATATGGTCTTCATCCTTTTACATGGAAAGTGTATAATCACACACTCTAAAGTGCACTGTGATTTTGAAGTGCAGTGGATGTTGATTAGCTGAAAGTGGATCAACCAAAATGTTGATTATCTGAACCAATTAAGGAAATAACAGATAATGCTAATGAAGTGCCGTACATGTATCAGTTTATTTTACATCAGTTAAAATATTTTATTGTTATTAGCCATATGATGCACGGAAGCCTGAGGCTTATGCTGCACCAGCCAAAAAAAATTTCTAAGTTATCCCTGAGAGAGAGAGAGAGAGAGAGAGAGAGAGAGAGAGAGAGAGAGAGAGAGAGAGAGAGAGAGAGAGAGAGAAGAATGATTATGTCCAGCTCAGGACCCTGGGTGTGCCAAGCCCATACTCACCAGATGTGAGCCCCTGGGGTTAATTTGTAACAGTAATGCAAACATAACTTGCAGTTAATGAGAAAACTAGACTTTCTTTTGTTTAGCAATATCAGTAATCAATAAAATACCAATGTGCAGTATCAACAAAAATATTGCACAACAATATGGATATAGTTTTGCCTGTTACACTATAAGTTATTTATGAGATGGAAATTACACTATATAAGGGGGGTATCAAAAAGTTCATACCCTGACCTAGATAAACATCAGCAGGAAGATGCCATTTTTATTTTTAAAGTTGTCTACATATTCAATACACCTACAGGAATGAAATTTCACTAAGTGAAATTTCATTCCTGTTGGGGATCGTACACCAGAAGTGGAGCCCGGAATCTAAAGAAGTATGCTATGGCTGAAAAAGCAGAGTATCAAGCATTGATAGAGTTCCTGCATTTGCAGGGCAAGAAAACTCAGGAAATTGATGAAGAAATGAAAGCTGTGTATGGGCAGAATTGTCCATCCTATGACACTGTAAAAAAGTGGAAACTGTAGTTCAAGTGTGGTCCTACAAGCATCTTTGACGAACCAAGAGAAGGAAGGCCATCAACATCCACAGGTGTTTTACATGACCATCTGCACATGTCTAAGGAGGTCTCCGCAAGATGGGTTCCAAGATTGCTGATGCCTTCGCAGAAGCAATGTTCTTGCCAACTGTTGGATTTGTGTAATGCGGATGTTGAGAACTTTTATGATCGGTTGGTGACAAATGACAAATGCTGGGTGTACCAGTTTGATCCAGACACTAAACACATGTCAAAGCAGTGGAAGCACACTTTCTCCCCACCTCCCAAAAAGGCAAAGACCACTCCATCTGCAAAGAAGGTGATGTCCATGTTTTGGGACAGAAAAGCAGTTATCCTGATGGATTACCTACCTTGGTAATCACACTTACCAGAGAATACTACAGAAATCTTTTGAAAAAGTTACACGATACTTTGAAGGTAAAAGGCGTGGAATGTTAATCAAAGGTGTCCGTCTTCTGGCAGACAATGCACCAGCTCACACGGCCGTTGCCATCACCACTAACTTTATTGCCCAGTGTGGCTTCAAACTACTGCAGCACCCACCCTTTCTCCTGACCTAGCACCATCAGACCTTGTTTTGAGAAATGAAGAAACCATTGTGTGGATGCCGCTTTGATTCGTCTCAGTACGCCATCAATGAAGTGGAATCATGGTTTCAGGCAAAAAGTGCAGTCTTCTATGATCAAGGCATTAAACAACTGATCCATAGATGGAAGAAATGTGTTACTCTACATGGAGAGTACATAGAAAAGGATTAAAGTTCCTGGGAAGTTTCACATTTCTAGGGCTATTATTTCTAGATAAGAGTACAAACTTTTTGATACCCCCTCGTAATTTATTTATGATATGAAAAAGTGTGTTCAGAATTCTGTTTGTTTGAAATGTGTTAAGGGCAAAAAATTTTGCTCTCATGGAAACACAGCTGATAATATTGTGAAGAATTATTATAGTGATTGCATTCAGTACAGTGAAGTGAAGAATAGCTACATTCTTATTCAGTTCTTTTTAAAATCTTTTTAAATACAATACATTATGATTGAGGCAACTAAGGTCGTCTTATAGTATATTCTGCTTTTTATACTTATGACTGAGTGAAATGTATCATATGATATCTATTCTAAAAATAATGCCCACAACACAAGCATTTAATGTTATCCATCAATGACAAAACTGGCATAACTGAAATGGATGTTAACAGATTATTAGTAGTGACAATTATACAAGGAAGCAAGCTTACTGAGCAGTTAGAGAGAAAGCAGCAGTTCTCAAATAATTAGTGATATAAGGATCCCCTTTTAGCTTGAAAAGCTTTTTGCAGATTACTTTTGGCTTGAAAATGTTTTCATGGACCCTCAACAATAATCTTTCTTTCTTATTGCTTAACGAGGATCTTTATAAATAATGCCCTACATTTTTTCAGTTTTTAAATATTGATAACTTTTAGACATTATTCATGGGCTCTGTTGAACATTATTCTGGCATCATGTGCAGATTTATCATATATTTACACTGATGAGCCAAAATAGCTTGTACCCGGTGAGGCCTGGGTGCTACAAGATTTCTAAATGTGTCTTGTGGTATCTGGTACCAACACGTAACCAGCAGATCCTTTAACTCCTGTAAGGTCCGTGTTTGAGATGCTGCAGATCAGAGTTGCTGTTCCAACACAAACCACGGATGCTCGATGGAATTGATGTCTGGGGAATTTGGAGGGCAGGGCAATACCTGGAAGTCTTCCTCATGTTCTGCAAACCAGTCTTGAACAATCCGGGTGGTGTGGCATGGCACATTATCCTGCTGAAAGATGGCACCGCCAGAGGGGAAGACCGTTGCCATGAAAGGGTGTACCTGGTCAGCAATTATGTATAGGTAGGTGGTAGACATCAGAGTGCCTGGCATATAGATGACTGGACCTAGGGTATCCCAGCAGAACATCACCCAAAGCATGACACTGCCAACACAAGCTTGTTTCGTCCCATGGTGCATCCAGGTGCCATCACTTCCCCAGGTAAACAATGCACACGTACCTGGCCATCCACATGGTGTAACAGGAAACGTGATTCCTCGGACCAGACGACCTTCTTCCAATCACTCAAGGTCCAGTTTCAATGCTCGCATGCCCATTGTAGTCGTTGTTGCTGGTGAACTGTGGTTAGTATGGGCACTCAGAACGGCTGTGGCTATGCAGCCCCATTTTCAGCAGGATTCAATGTACTGTGTGTTATGACACATTACTCCCGTCACCAGCATTCCAATTACTGGTGAGTTGTGCCACAGTCGCCCTTCTGTTGCCATGTACCATCCAAGAGAGAGAGCCTTTGCTCACCTCGAGCATTGATGAGCTGTGGTCGTCCAGAACCTCGCTGGTGGTTCGTGACTTTTCCCTTCTCAGACTACTTTCGGTAGGTACTAATCACGACTGACCATGAGCACCCCACCAGCTGTGCCGCTTTGGATGTGCTCTGACCCAGTCATCTGGCCATTACAATTTGGCCTTTTAACTCACTTAAGTCGCTAAAAAGTAACACTGATTAATGGAGCTCTGTATCAGTTGTTTTTTATACAGTGTCCTGACTCTCACACGCAGCATAGTTCACCTGCAGTTGCTTCGATTTGCATGACTCGCTAATCAAAATGTTTTGGCTCATCGGTGTATTTAAATTATATAAAAATGAAAAATGTATGTGAAAATTTATTAAATATATTAAAAAAAAAAGGAAACGTGGTTATAACGTTATCTTTAGATACAAGTATCTAACATATATTTCTATGAAAGATGTCAATATCTTATTTAACTAAGTTCAATTTTCATATTAGTACAGTAACTAAGTTAGCATTTGTAGACTCACATGATGCAAGAAAGCAAGCTTATATATAAGCATCAGCCAAAAAAAAATCCTTCCCGTTACACCCATCCATTCACTCCAAAATTGTCTAGTTCAGCTCTGAATTTATTTAAGCTGTCGACTTTCACAACAGATGGAAGTTTGTTCTAGCAATCAATCACCCGCTGGCTAAAGGCAAATTTCCACACATTTATACTACAACTGTCTTTCCTCAATTTGAATTTATGTGCCCTCAGGTTTGTAATCTGGGCAAGAGGAAGAGTCTCATCAGCGTTGAGCTTGCTCAAACCATTCAAGGCCTTATACACGTCAATCAGATTGCCTCACAGGTGCATAGTCTCCAGATGCTGCAATTTTCAGAACTTAAGCCTATCTTGCGAAGCAACTCTTTGTTCCACTCACTAATCTCATTGCCCTCCTCTGTACTCATTCTAGTAGCTCAACATCTTTCCTAAAATGAGGATTCCAGACCTGTATGCAATACTGAAGGTGTGGCCTGACCATTGCCTTGCAGAAGGTGATAATCACCTCCTTATGCCTGCTAGCAAAGTACCTACATAACATTAACAAGATCCCATGAGCTACTCTTGCACTGCTCAGAAAACTTCATATCTAACTGCACAATTACCTCCAGGTCCTTTTCGCCCTCTACCACTGTTAGTGTAGTACCACACAGTTGATATGTTACTCTGGGGTTACTGTTACCCATATGCAGTAGTTTGCATTTGTCAATGTTAAACTGAAGTTTAACATCTTCAGTTGCGACCTCTCAGTCCACCTACTCAAATTTCTAGATTCTGTTGCAGTAGTGCACTGACATTAGTGTCATTAACAAACCTGCCAACCTTCATATCGTCTGCAAACTTGGACATTAAGCCTGATATAACTTCATCAATATCATTGATAAATACAGAAAACAACAATGGGCCCAACACGTGCCCCTGGGAAACTCCACTAATAACATTTGCCTGTGAAGAGTAGTGTCCATTAATTATCACTCTGTCCTCTCCCACTCAACCATCCTTTTATCCATTGTAGCAACTTGCACTTAATGCCATATTGCTCCAATTTTAATACTGTAGTAGCCTTCCATGTGCAACAGTATCAAAAGATTTCCTGAAATCCAAGTATATGATATCAAAATTATTTTTCTTATCCAGTTCCTTTTTGACCATATCATAGTATCCAATCAAATTGGTCAGACAAGACTTCCCCTTAACAAACCCATGCTGTGTCTGAATTATTACTGCTGTCTTGTCTAGATTATCCTGCAATCCTTCATTAACCAGTGACTCCATTATTTTCCCCAGAACAGAAGTTAAACTAGCAGGTTTGTAATTACTCATGTGACCTTTCGATCCCCGTTTGTGAATTGGGGGTACAATTACACATCTCCAGTCTGTAGGGACAACCCCTGAGTCCAAGGTTGCACTCATAATCATGGCTAAGAGCCTGCTTACTTCCTTTGCTGCCTCCTTTAATATAACTGGATAGATCCCATCCATCCCAGGTGCCTTCCTTATGTTTAACTTCAGCAATTTCATTAACAAAGTTAAGAAGTAATCTTCCTAATTTCGTTAATATTTTTTAACTACTGAAATATTTTGTAAAGTTAATTCTGTAATATTTTGTAAAGTTAAATCTTACCTCAGTAATGGTTGCTTCATTTAAAATACTTTGTCTGAGGATATCATGATTCAAACAGGAATAGCTCTGGAGATTCTCCTGATCACAAGTTCATCTCTTCTACAACTGGCAGCATGTATTCCAAATTAATGTAGTAGACAGTTCTAGTTTAACTGATGACTGTCTTGTGGTTTCTGCTAGATATAAGAAATGTACCAATCAAAAACTAAACCTAACATAACACTTGGTGCATTGCTTGATGAAATTGAATTACTGAAGAAGCAGATGGATGCCTTAGAGCAGTGGTTTTCATCCAGGGTGCCACAACAACATTCCAGAGGTACCACGTAAATTGGGTTTGTTACTTAAACTTTTTTTTTTTTAACTTTGTTTTTTTTTTTTTTATTTCATTATAAAAAGGTGAACAGTGTCTTTTTAATTTTGTTGTGATCTATAATTGATGTTTATTTAGTACCTCTATATAAAGAATAAAATTATTATATGTACAGTGGCAGACAAAAAAACTGCATCACTTGTGAATTTTGCAAATAATGTGTTTTGCACTGCATTGTGGGCTGCAGAAATGTTCAAAATGCACCTGTTAGATGGGATATATATCTCTGTGAATGACATCCAATAAAAAGGCTCCACCTAGTATACCTAATTGCCATAAATACCTTCCCAAAGGGTAAAATGCATAATTAATGGAAATATAAGTAGAAATGGCAATCATGACACCCAGACAAACTGAAATGACAAGTTAATGTAATAGTATTACGTACTGTAAATCAGAAAAATAAGTTCTCAATATTTTGTTGTTCCTCCTTGAGCTGCAATTACAACCTTGCAACGATCTGGCATAGAGTTAATTAACTTCTGGATATACGATTGCCCAATTTCATGGCACCACACCCTTACAATGCTCTCCTGTAGCTGAATCCTACTTGTTGGCTTCTTCTGAGCAATTTTAGACAACATTATGTAAAAGCAATTTACAATAAAGTTCAAATTTGCACTGTTGCTGGGCCAGTCTAACAATGTAATACCAGCATTTCTGAAGTATGACTGCACCTTAAGGGAGAAAAATGAGGGAAGACATTGGTGTAAGTATGTTTTAAGCCTTATGTGACAAGGAGACAAACTCATCATTGAATCTAAATAGCATAAAACTTACCAATTTTGCTGTGTGGCAAGGCACTGAATCCTGTTGAAAAATGCAATTATGGACGTCTATGTGGTGATCCCTAATAACGGGTTTCGGGCACTCCCAAGATAGCAGTGTAGGTGTTTGCATTCACTGTTCCATTAATAAACTTAATTTTCCCCACCCCTTTGCTTGTTTTGCATCCCCAGACCATCTGACCGGCTGGGAACTTTACAGTCGATGTTATGCAGTCAGGATGGTATGCCTCCAATTTTCGTCTTCTGACCTATCGCTTCCCATCTGAGCCATGCAGGTTGAATTTCCATTCGTCAGAAAAGATGACGGTGTCCCATTGTTCTTTTGTTCATGAAACATGCATTTTAGCCCAAGCAAGTCGCTTTTTTTTCATTTGTTGGGTCAACAAAGGCTTCTTCTTGGGCCAATAGGCATGCAGACCACATTCCGAAAACATCTTTGGATAGTTTGTGCACTTGTTTCAACACCAGAGGCCATCTCAAAGTCCAGTTTTTGATCAGGAGCACTAGCTTGGCAATTACAAAGGCATAACCGTTTCAAATATCGATCTTGGGAAGGTGTAGTCACTCTCTTACAGCCTGATCCAGGTCTTCTCTTCACATCACGCTTTAATTTCAGCACCTGGGATACTTTTGACTGGTGGTAGCCTATTTTATCAGGGATAGCACATATAGAATGCTCTTCTTGGGACAGAGCAACAGCTATACTTTTTTTCCTTGGTGTCAACTGAACATATGGAGCCATGCTTACACCTCCGCAAAACAGAATACTAATACGCATGTATACCCTTCCAACGCCATGTTTATAGAAACAGCTAACGCAATACCTTGCAATTACTGTCTGATGCACTAGAAACGTTATCTGATGCAATACCTTTGCTTTGCGACAAACAAAATGACTGTAATCAAACAATATCTTATATGTTTTGCTACAAATGTTACTTTTTTTTAAGGTGATGCAGTTTTTTAGTCTGCCACCGTATATATAATTTGTATTATGAATTATAATTTTGTTTATAGTTGTATTATTGTAATAGCTATCATATAACATATTTTTTTTAATATTAGATATATATATATATATACAAACACAGAGAGAATTGGATCTAACAGGAAGAAAATTGAGTAGAGCTGCCACAAAATAAAATAAATTACTTATGGGGTGCTCTTATTAAAAAAAGGTTGAAAACCTTAGAGACTAAAACACCATGCATTTTAACAGAGATTGAAGTATCTAGTGATCTGTCAGTTGCACTCCCATTCAGGTCTCAGGGAAGAATGATCAAGTGCAGACTGCTCTAGTTCAGAAGGACACAGTGAGTGAAAAAGGTAACATTTTTTGTAATAAGGATAAGACTAGAACCAGGGTATATTTGTCAGAAGCTAAACCTGATGATGTTACGAACAGGTTGTCAGTTTTTAATAGGAGTAAAGAGAGCATTATTATTTATGTGAGACCTAATGATGTTAATTGCATGCAAACTGGCGATCTGTTGGATAAACAAAGGACCATTCTGAAAAAAATTCTGAGTTAGGTCGGGATGTACATGTGTATATATGTGTCTGTAATTCTTCTCATGCGTGATTGAAGGAACTGTATGCTGAAAGCCTTATGGATTAACTCAAGACCTGAGGAACTGTGCAATATCATACCTTTTTGAGGGGAGGGTTTATCAGTATGCTCTACACTTATAGGAAGCCTGTTTTGTAGAGATGGAATACATTTGAATTCAGGTGGTGCAAAGGTCTTTGCAATATCAGTGAGTTGACTTAAGGGTACAGGGAAACTACTTGTTATGGGTGACTAGGACTAATACATATATGCATTAATCTGATGTTAGGGTCAGAGTAGCACTTCACACAAAAGTTGTTTTGTGGCTTCAGAAGAGAAAGAGCCTTACTGCTGGTGGAAAGTTATACCAATGGCAACTATATTGTAAATGGATGGGAAGCTAAAATAGGAAATAATTTTCCTAGAGAAAGCATTGCTATAAGCAACTACATATGTATACATTAAAATCACAGCAAACATAGAAAATTAGATGCTCATGTGTTTGCACAAATAGTGCTAGGAATGTAGTTAATAAATTTGATGAATTTGGGTTACTGGTTAGGTCAGCAAATGCAGATATTGTAGGAATATCAGAAAAATGGTGTAATTCTGATTTACTGAATGCAGAATTTGAATATGGTATGTATAATGTGTACAGGAGGAATAGACTTGACAGAGGAAGATGAGGGATAATGTTTTTAATTGCCAAGCATATAGATAGAAGATAAGTGTATTCGATAGATTATTATATTGAATGAGTCTGGTTGCTTGGAAACCAAGTATCTGTAGGAAAACCTGATTGAGGTGTTTTAAGGCCTTGAAAGGTTTGAGTAAACTAAATGCTGAGGGAATTTTTATGTTTAATAACATGACATGCACAAGAAAACAAATTTAAATTAAGAGGGGATAATTGTACACTAGATGCTTAAAAATTTCCTTTAGTCAATGAGTGATTGGCTGTTGAAATAAACTCCCACCTACTCTTGTTGTGGTTGGAAGTTTATCTAAATTTTGAGGAGGGATCGGATAAATTCTTAAAAGAAATGAAATAAGGGAAGGTGACATCGGTTACTTTATATATCACTTGATTCAGTTCCATCAACTTATAGATCAGAAATCCAGAGAATTTTTAAGTCCAAATTGGATACTGAAGTGGGTATGAGCTTTACTTCTGATTTTTAGATATTTTCTTACTGTAATCTGTTATAAACAGTCTATAATTACTTGGAAATGCGGGTAAGATATGGTAGCATCTACTTGAATATTTCTAGTCAATTCATACATAAACAGGCACATTATTTGAAATTATCATAAAAAAATATGTATACTTATGTACCACAGGAAGTCCACACATGAAAATTGTGTGTTGTGTGTGTACATGCATGGATGCATGTATATATTTATAACCCCCAAATGGAAAATATGTATACTCCACTGAACCAAAAATACATGTACATGCTTACTCAAAAAATGGTTAATTAGAATTTTAATGAATTATTATTAAATAATTTTTATCCTTCTTGTCCTTTCCTAAAATAATACCAATGTATTCTTTTATTTTTATATTTATGTAGCAAGGACGGACTTCAGAATACTACAGAAATCATCATGTTCCGATACCCAATAAGTTTACTTTGCAATCTAAGAATTCTCATAAAAAAAATTTCAGAAGTAAGTCTGAGCCACCATTGCAAAGGATTAAACAAGGAAGTGAGTTCTAAATGATTTTTTGTTGTGTTAGTCAATATTCATATCTACATTTGATCACTCTATTCATTTTATTTGAATGTATTATGAAATATTATTTATTATGAAATTAATTGTGATTAATTGTTTAAAGATTCTCTTCTTTCCTTATATAAAACAGTTTAAATTTAGGCGCCTCCGTAGCCAGGTGGGCAGGAGCAGTAGTGCGTAGCACACGCTTCTTGATTAGACCGGGGTTCGAGCCCGTGACCACCAAATACGGAGGATGCGGAAAGGTCAGGGAATGACCACCGCATATCCCCGGAGCAATATGGCCTTAGTTGCTAATGCTCCTAAAATCCAAATAACAAACAAACATAACAGTTTAAATTTAGTTTTGAGTATTCCTTGTTTTAAAATTTTTTTTAAGATTGAAAGACAGCCTAAAGTTTGAGTCATTTCAGATTTGCCTTTGTTGGCAATAGTAAATCACACAACTGTTATGAAAAATCACGCCTTTATTCTTCATTCAACAATGCTTTTTTTTTTTTTTTTAATGTATTCTCTCTCTCTCTCTCTCTCTCTCACCCCCTCCCCCCATCTATAATAACACTACTCTTCATTTCGAAAAAAAATTCACTGATGTTTTCTCAGAAAAAAGATGTTTCTTCATCATTTTATAATGCTAATTTCAGAAATTACTTCCATTTGTTTCCATCATGTCAGGTTTCTTCAAAAATCACATGATTTTTCACAAATTCCTATTAATTTTGGAAAAATTTGTGCACTGAAATTCTAACAAAATGCTACTTTTACCAGATTTTTATGCAGGAAGACACCTGTATCCACAGGGGATGTATTCTAAGACCTACTGTGGATGGCTGCTGAAGCCACTGATATAAGCGAACATCTGCTGACCCCATATATAACGTGATTTTCTTGTACATGCATATGTATAATAAAGTTTAATTGATAAATTAAATACACAGTAAGACATTACCAACATTAAATATGGTAATAATAAAGTACAGCAGACTCTCAATTTACCGGAAGTGGATTAACTGGGACACTTCAAGACTCCAAATTAAAAAAAAAAACCATAAATCATAAAATTCAAATAATAACTAGAATAGGTATAAAGAGATTTTGCAAGTCATAAATAAGCAACAAGAATTGGCATTATAAGTCATTATTGGGAGATTAGTTGACTGATTATCTTTCAGTCCCTGCTGTCTACACACCTACCGCTCAAAACAAACAAAAAAAAAAAAAAAAAGAAAAGAAAGAGAGACCAAATGTTTAGTTTGATTTATAATGTTTTTGTTTATACTCCGGCATGACCACCAGGTCAGTGGAGTTTACAATAAATCATCAGTTACAAACTTTAATCGTATTTTAGTAGTCATGGACTTGAACCCTGGTCCACTCAAAATGCATGTGCTATTGCACTCACGCTCCTGACCACTCAGCTATATCAGGCTTAGTGCTTCGTGTTGATTGTTGTGTTCCGTCGCACCACAAAAGGACAAATTTTGTTTCGTTATTTATGTCAGGGATGTCAGATTTTTTTTGTTTAGAAATTGCAAAAATGATTGGCAATTGCAAGAGTTGTGTTTTCAAATTAAACAAAAACTTGAACTTATTCAAAAGTTTGAAAACAATCCATCCATTAAATCTCTAAAGAACCATTATAATGTTGGTGACCAAACCATACGCGACATTGTAAAAAATAAATTGAAGCTATTCAATTTAAAATCAACATCGTAAAAAATAAAGGGAAGCATCATATTGGACATGCGAGTAGTATGTGTTAAGTTTTTTTTCATTTTTTTTCCGTGGTTAACCGCGTTTAACTGAATCAGCGGATACAGGGACACAACTGTATTTAAATACATGTTGAAAACACCATTAAAAAGGGCAGTTTGATAAAAGTCCTCTAAACACTCGCTTTTCACTTTAAAAACTGAACTATGATGGGTCAAATTTTAGTTCCTTTGATTTTCTTGCAGATCCTTCTGCTTTACAGTTCCTCTTCAGCATCTAGCAGTAGTCAGCCATCATGTTGACATTCCATTTTCCCCTGTACCTCATCTCAGTGTCTTTAATGTCCTGGTGAAATCTCTTCCCCTGTTTTTCACTAACACTTCCTAGATTTCTGGGAAGTAGCCTGT
Source organism: Mastigoproctus giganteus (assembly GCF_048544385.1). Classification (NCBI taxonomy): domain Eukaryota; kingdom Metazoa; phylum Arthropoda; class Arachnida; order Uropygi; family Thelyphonidae; genus Mastigoproctus; species Mastigoproctus giganteus. The sequence continues at coordinate 160,517,374 of NC_143584.1, forward strand.
GTGAGAGTGTAAAAAATGTCCCTTGACACTCATGTTGCAGCCCACCTTCTTAAAGTTTGCCAAGATATTTTCAACTATATTCTTGCAGTCCGGATCCTTGTTGTTCTATAAGAAGTTCTCAACAACAGACCTGAAGATAATCCATACCTGTTTTTCTCTTTTATTCATAGTTCCCTCAAAATGTCAGTCCTTCATCAGTTTGCAAATTTGAGGTCCAACAAAAATATCTTGTTTTAGCTTCTCTTGGGTGATTAATGGGAATTTAGGACAAAGGTAGTTGAAGCAGGAACCTTCTTGAGGTAAGGCTTTCACAAACTATTTCATCAAACCCAGTTTGATGTGCAAGGATAAAAGGAGAACAGTTTTGGGGTCTACCAGTGGTAGACCCCAAACGAACTGCCTCTCTTTGGCCAGACCTTGACATTCCAGTGCTTACTCCTTGCCCGACTAACACACAAAAAGCAAGGCATTTTTGTGTAGCTGGATTGCTGTCCAAGTAACATGCCTATCACTTCAAAGTATGACCAACCATGTTTGTCATACTTAATATTTGTCAACCACTTCTTCAAGTTCTCATATATTTCTTTCAAATGCACAGAGTGAGCTTCTGGTATTGACCCATATTTATTTCCCTTGTGGAGCAACACATCTTTGAGACTCTGCTTTGATGAGTCAAAACAAATAATATTTCTGAAATCAGCATAAAAAATGTAGTTAAAAACAGCTATTAGCTTACAGACATTGAAAACTATGCAGAGTGGTGTATAATTTGTTAACCTCACTCATTATTTTGACATTTCTCCTATTAATATAATATTCCTGTTAAAATGACTATCTGTAAACTCCTCCAACTGTGTGGTCATGCCAGCATATAAACAGAAATATTTATTTTTATTTATTTTATTCTTCTACAAGGAAATCACAAATTCTTGCAGATTGGATGTTGGCAGAAACCTGTGATGTGGTGACTGCTCCAGAAACTCTCACAAATGTAATTGGCAGGACCATGGAAGTTGGATTATTTCATCTTTATTATCCTGGAAGACACCTGTCTTGGACAAGCAGAAATGCTGTACTGTGGGATTCCATATTGTCATTCAGGATGACTGCTGAACTCGCCTCACATCAATGATATGACCATCTGCTGGCATGATGGGTTGTATGAAAGGGATATACCAGGTGCACATGCCCCACCCCATTACAAAACCTCTGGAACCCGCGACTATTAGACTGATATTCCCAAAGGTACATTTTTTTCAGCTATCTGCATGTACACACATCTGTTTGTCATAAAAGGGTAATTGATGAACTGCCAGACCAGACCCTCCCTGCTGTTCAAGTTGCTATTTCTGAATTTTAATCAGAATTTACCGTTCCTTATCCAGTCTGTGATCTAAGGCAAAGACACCCAAACTTTTATACCTTGAAACTTTTTTATAACTTTTATACCCCCTAAAAGTTTTCATAAATTTCACATGTCCTCCAAGTTCCAAAACAAGTGCAAATAAACAGAATTGACATAAAATTTAGTTATGAATTACATACTTTTATACATATACTTTAATACAGTTAATATCAAAGAAATGAAATACAAATAAAATATGAATAATAGAAATAAATTTTAAAAAATGCTTCTTACATGGATTAGTGGGAAAGTTTGTCCATGTTTCGTAAAAAAAGTGCTTCATGAAATCAACAAGTGTGGCTCCTACGGTTCCCCCCCCCCTAGGAGCCACACTTATAGGGTGTAATGGGGCTAACAGAAACATGGTGCCACCCAGAAATCGAATGACAAGTTCCACTATGGTATGTATAATGTATTTAGGGAAGATAGAAGAGGTGAAGGAGTCGTGCTTCTTATCAAAAGCAGACTGAGTGCAAAAAGAGCTTTTGCTTAGGCTAAAGTTGTCGGCCAGCATAGAATCTGTGTGGTGTGAGTTAGTTGGAAACAAAGGTATAATGAGGGTGGGAGTAATCTATGGAATGGAAGATTGTGAAAAGTATGACAAGTGTCTTTACATGCAGACAGAATGGCAAGTAATCATGACTGTCTTATTATGGGCGATTTAATCTACCCCAGATTGATTGGAATAAGTGGGAGGGAAACTCACCGTGGGGAGATTTTTTAAAAATAAACTAGATTATTATTATTTGTAGCAGCATGTTAGAGAAAGTACTAGGGGTGAGAATATTCTTGACCTCATCATTACTAACGAATCAGAAGACATCACAGGGCTTAAAGTACAGGAACTATTGTCAGAAAGTGATCACACAATCATTAGTTGGAATATGATGACAGTTTAACATACTATATGGCATCTATTAACTGGGAGGATTGCCAAGTGAGGATGAATACATTTGAATTATGGAATACTTTTAAAGCAAAAAATCACAGAACCATGGATACATACATACCTTCGCAGGTAGTTGAAGCTGAGTTTGAATAAATTCATGTATCAAATGGATAGTTATGTACATGAGGAGGGAAGCATATAATTTGTATTTTCTTATCTACTTGTTTTTTTTTTTTTTTCTTTGCCAGTACTGAAAAATACTGTGGCTTCCTTGCACTATATGTTGAATACTATTACTAACTCTGCTCTCTCCCTGCCAGGCACCTCCGTAGCCAGGTGGGAAGGAGCAGTAGTGCGTATCACATGCTTCTTGATTAGACCGGGGTTTGAGCCCATCACCACCAAATACGGAAGATGCGGAAAGGTCAGGGAATAGAATGACCACCACATATCCCGGAGCAATATGGCCTTAGTTGCTAATGCTCCTAAAAACCAAAACAACAACAACAACTCCCCCTGCCCTCATTTGAAAGATTGGCTGAAATGCCAAACAGGACTCATGAAACAGCATGAGAATTGGTCATGGGTGTTGCTTGGCTCTCAGGGATTACACTTCCCCCTTCTAGTAAGGTGACAAGGTTAGAGGCAGGGAGCTTTTGTAGATTTTAAGAAAGATTTGGTAAATATTTGGAAGAGGTGGATAAAGTATAACATATGGGAGATTTTTTATTTATTTATTTTGAACGCAGATGCTACTATGAGTTTTGCTTCCATACATCAGTCTACAATTTTAGTACTAATGCTAGTGAAATCTTTTCGGGATACTCTTTTCAGGTATACTTGAGCTAATTGTCATATTTCATAATGACATGAGTTCATATGTGGTACTGTCACATTATAATATACTTCTGTGCCAAATTTCATTGACTTGTATCAATTATTTTGTAAATTGTTGCACCACTTTTGTCACTTACCTTTTGTCTATCAGTGTATAAAGACACCTGAACTTTAGAGAAAATCAGGTATACTAACAATAATAAAATTGAATTATTTAGTGACTATTCCTCCATCAGTAATTGAAAAGACAACAACAGCACTCCAGCAAGGTGATATTCTTCAGTTGCAAGATCTGCTGTTAGAGGGCCATGGAAAACATTTAGTAGGAAGGACATCATGGAGTGAAGATGTTCGTCAATTTCTAAAATCAGTTCCAGCTTATTTGGTATGCAAATATTTTATAATTAATTATATTATAATTTATTATTATACATATCATTGCAAATTACATATAAAATAATTGGTCTATAGTATTGATAGAACCAATGACCCATAGACTAGTCTGGTCTTCAAAGAATTTTTGTATTCCACTTGAAAAAATAACCAAATATTTTATTTTCAGTGAGGCCTTTCTTCTACTTACTTAGCAGCATTCTAAACTACTAAACTACCTGTTCTACATGATTTTCTTGCATACCTGCTTTTTGTTTGTGGGGGGGGGGGAACACATATTTCACCACAATAGAACCACAATGGCCAGATATGGATGCTTGCGCTAGTGTAAATAATTTTTTCACTCTAATCTAGTATGACCAAAATTTAAAAATCAAAAAATGGGTCACAGCCACCAAACTGATAAAGCAATGGAACACATATTTCACCACAATAGAACCACAATGGCCAGATATGGATGCTTGCGCTAGTGTAAATAATTTTTTCACTCTAATCTAGTATGACCAAAATTTAAAAATCAAAAAATGGGTCACAGCCACCAAACTGATAAAGCAATGCATAAAACTGCCTAATACATATGTAAATTGAAAATGCATGACTGCCATATAAGTTATTTTAAAATGTATAGTCAGGAGTATGTTGGGGGGGGGGGTTGAACTGACACAAGCCCTTGTTAAAAAATTTTTTTGATGAAATTTAGAGACTATTTTCAAGAAGGGTGACCCTTAGCTAAATCTTCTTAAACGAGCTCCTTGTTAACAAAGTGGCAGCACATTCCTCTGTACAGTTCTCACACAGATGGCTGTATGACTTCAGTTATGTTTTACAGACTTGTCTATTGGGGAAAGATGTTGAATTGGTAAACATTATTTTATTGTAATTGTTTTCTTTAAATACTTTTATCTTGAAACCTTATGCATTTTTTGTTAAAACACATAAAACTCTTATGCCAGTAACATTTTAATGTTACTGACTTAAAAATTTTATAAGTGTTTTAGTCTTAAGAGTGTAACCAGTTATTTACTGTTGTGCATTTACTCTATTTACTCTTGACCAACATCTAATAAAATTGGAAAAAGTATGACTTACAAAATGCATGTGTAACATAAAATTTTAATGTTAACTTTAAATAAAAAGTGCTATTTGGATGAGGGGAACTATTTGACATCCTGTTTCATTTTTGCTGGAATAGCCACCTGACTCAAAAACAGGGCATCTAGTCATCCCACTCAAACCTAATATAAACAAAAACATGTCATTGGAAATATTTCAATACATTTTAAAATATTTTAATTATTTATTTATATTTATTAATACTTTATTAAGCATAATGATATATGGAATTATTTCAGCTGCTGATTTGTTTTATCTGCTGCATACTGTTTGTTAATAGCATGATTCTTGCACAATTCTTCACACGATTCTTGCAGAGAAATACTTCTAATGCTCATATAATATGGTCCTTGTTTCACAAACCCATCAGTACACAGAAGTAAAAAATCAGTAGAAGGAAGTATCACCCATTCTAATTTTAATAATAAATGATTTCTTGCTGTTCATTTCACAGATAATTACTGCTGAAAGACTGATAAAGACAAAAGCCATGTTTACAGCCAGCAACACCAATTAACTCTGCCACAGAGTGTAAATGGCCTGTGAAGGTTCCTTCCATCCTTAGTGGGAAGAATTTCTCAACTTTATTGATGGGAATTGAACAGGAGTCACACACTATTCACTAAGCTACCTGCAGATGTGCCAAGATTGTTTAGCATTTTTAATGAGTTAGCAAATCGTAGTGTAAGTTACTCAGTAAAATCACATAGTTGACAATGAGCAAATTGTGCAAATATATTACTATCTGCACAACCTTGTGTTGTTTTTTCTAGATAAAGAAATGCATAAAACTGCCTAATACAATTGAAAATTGAATGTAAATTGAAAATGCGTGACTGCCATATAAGTTATTTTAAAATGTATAGTCAGGGGTGTGTTGGGGGGGTGAACTGACACAAGCCCTTGTTAAAAAAATTTCAAGAAATGATATAAATTTTGATTGAAGATAACACAAAATAAAATAGACTGAGCTTCATTTAAAAGATCTACACCATGCAAATTTCTTGATAGAAGAAATCAGCAGAAAGTAGTTTATTGCAAAATGCATCATCTATTTATATGAAGGAATATTTTTTCTAATTTTTAGCTATTTTTTACAGTCTGCACTCTTTAACTCTCAGCCTTTGAAATATCAAAGAGGACATTTAACTATTTTTCTTAACTCAGATAAATATTTTTAACCATCTAGCAGGAATGCCTGAAAAGTCACACAAGCAGGGCATGCTTTTGCATTGCATTCAGCACTCAGTATTTTTGAGAAAAAAACAGTAAAAAATTGTTTGCAATGTTGGACTTTATAATTTTATTATTTGTATAGGAATGAACTATAATTAGCAATACTAATCTAAATTTGAGAACATAGCAGATTAGTGTTGCTTATTATACTCACCAGATTTCATTTGTGGACTGTAATAAGCAGGCAGTTCCCATAATATAAATACTACATAACACCCTCTTCCAATTAATTAAATTCTGTCCTTTATTCTGACAGTAAATTGGATAATAAGAATGAATATATATTCATCCATAATATAATATAAGAATGAACAACACCCTTGTTATCCATAAAATAATTTCCTGACTTTGAATACACAACGTTTCCAATTTTACTTCATTTTGCTTCCAATGCACATCAACAGAAAATGAAGTGAATACTGGAGGATGCACCACTCTCCACAAATCAGTGGACATTCATTGCATTTTGTACACAAACACTGAGAGATTGATTTATTTTTTTTTATGGCACTACTTTTCCAATTAAAATATAGTTAGTTTTTAATTAGAGAAGTAGATTTTGATATGTAATCACTGATTATACTCACTTATGTAGACTGAAATGGAAGTACATACTAGAAGAATGCTAAAATTCATACTGGTAATTTTAATATGGCAACCCAAAGGTCGCGGGTTCAAATTCCACCTCAGGCTTGGATCAGAGTAGTACAAAAACCTTGGGAGGTGCATTATGGCCACAGAAGCCGATGCACCAACAACTAACAAAAAAAAAAAAAAAAAAAAAGTAATTTTAATAGATTTTTTAATTTGGTCTGTTGTTTTGGGTTCAACAGCATTCCTGCTACAAAATTAAAATAAAGTCCTGCTGATACGTAATTTTTTTAATTTCTTTTATTATTTAGTAAGGGTTTTATAATATAATAAACTGTACAATTGAATCACTTTTTTTTTTGTATGTGATTTTATTCAGTATTTATTTGGTATTTCTACTCTAAAGTAAAAGTAAATACTGTGAGGATAATACCATCTTGTGTGATTATTAACAATTATGGTCTTCAGAAGTGTCAGATTTTTCTTTTATTTCATATAGGGCACAGTTGAAGTTGTATTTCAGGCTGTTCAAAAAGGTGATCTAGAGACTATAAAACACTTGGGTGCAGAGGATAAAAGGCTGTTAAGAACAAGATCAGAGAGTGGTGAAGCCCTTATTCACGAAGCAATTTTTCTAAATCAACCAGATATTGTGAATTATCTTGTTGAAGCTTATCCTCCAGTCATAAATCTTAAAGATAGGGTATGTTTTTATATTTTCAAAAGAATTTAAAAGCATCTTATATTTTTTGAATTTATTTGATATGCAGTGTGGATTATTTAATTAGTTAGGAATTTTTATGAATAAATTGATCTGCTTTTAAAGTTTCTTTGTGAAAGCTCTTTTTTTTTTTTTTTTTTTTTTTTTTTTACTCTATTTTAATAATTATCTCTTTATCAGCCGTTTAACTTTGTGTTTTTAATTCTATCTTAATATGGAAATCCAATTCATTGCAAACCTTTTTTTTGGATATAGTTCATATGTCTCATCTCATGTATTCTAAATTGATATAATTTAACTTCTTAAACTGTAATTCATGTTTGGTTTGTTTGTGGTGTTACCCATTCAGTGTAAAAAAAGTAAATAAATAATCATCTGTATAATTTTTCAATTAATGTGCAAGCCCACCTCTAGCACGAAACACTTCATAAATTCTTGCTGGTAGGGATTCGACTAGATCCCTTAAAAGCTTATATCAGTATTAAGCCATTCTTGAAAACAATGGAGCCTGCAATTAATTCAGATTTTGTGGATACTGTTGTTGTTTCACTTTCCATTGAAGATAGTTCCATGTGTTTTCTATAGGATTTAAATCTGGTGGCTTTTTTGGCCAATTATAATTATTCCCCTCTATTCCTTCATGTTCCTTATGCCAGTTTAAAACAGCAGAGGCCCCATGAATAGACACTTACAATCTTACAATACAGGAGTATCAGAATCATGAGTATCCCTCAGATGGTCAGCAAAAGGTGCAACCTGATCATCCAAAATATTTATACAATGTATATTTGTATTGTGAATATATATATGGTGCCAGGCTGATTCATCCTGGTTAGCGTTTCAAGTAACCACCATCAAGGTTAAAGGGAAGGGCTTTTGCTTTCGTGAAGGTGACTACAGAGGTCTCAGACAGTTTTTAAATTCTGTACAGTGGGATCAACTGATGATGTTACCAATGTTGAATTCTAAATGGGAAATCTTCAGGGACTTAATTTTGGAGGCTACTAGGCTTTTCATTCCAACTAAGAAATACTGTTCAAGGTTTAAGCCTAAATGGATGTCAGATGAATTAATGAGGCTTGTGGCAGAGAAGAAAAATGTATGGGATGCATATAAAGTATCAGGTGACACAGAAGCCTATGGCAGATATAAACTAGTCTGTAATCAAGTCACAAAGGAGGTTAGGTAGGCGAAGACAGATTACAAGAAATCTTTGGCAAAGGATGCAAAGAAAAACAGCAAAGAGTTCTTTACTTATGTAAACTCTAGAAGGAAAGGGATGAATCAGATTGGACCACTTAACATAGATGGATTGACTATTGATGATCATGCTCAGGGAGCTGATAAACTGAATGAGTATTTTGCATCTACATTCACACATGAGGAGTTATTCAATGAGGAGAGTACCAGAAGTTTATCAAATGCTAACAGGAAGCTAAGTGATTTTGTAATAACTGAGAGCAAAGTGGAGGAGAAATTGTTAAAGTTAAACATAAGGAAGGTACCTGGGATGGAAGAGATCTATCCAGTTATATTAAAGGAGGCAGCAAAGGAAGTAAGCAAACCCTTAGCCATAATTATGAGAGCTTCCTTGGACTCAGGGGAGGGCCCCATGGACTAGAGGTGTGCAAATGCATCACCAATTTGCAAAGGGGGTTCAAAAGGTGACACAAGTAACTACAGACCTGTTAGTTTAACTTGTCTTCCGGGGAAAATAATGGAATCACTTGTTAAAGAAGCATTGCAGGATCATCTAGACAAGACTGCAGTAATAGTTAAGACACAACATGGGTTTGTTAAAGGGAGGTCTTGTCTGACCAATTTGATTGGATACTATGATGTGGTCACAAAGGAACTGAATGCCAAAAATTATTTTGATATCATATACTTGGATTTCAGAAAAGCTTTTGATACTGTTGCACATGAAAGACTGCTGTACAAATTGGAGAGGTATGGCATTAAGGGTAAGTTGCTACAATGGATAAAGGGATGGTTGAGTGAGAGATGACTGAGAGTGGTAATCAATGGACACTGCTCTTTGTGGACAAATGTTATTAGTGGAGTTCCCCAGGGTTCGCCCTTGGGCCCATTGTTGTTTTCTATATTTATCAATGATATTGATGAAGATATATCAGGCTTAGTGTCGAAGTTTGCAATACAAAGGTTGGCAGGGTTGTTAATGACAGTAATGGCAGTGTGCTACTCCAACTGGATCTAGATAAGTTGGGAAAATGGGCTGAGAAGTGGCAACTGAAGTTTAACATTGACAAATGTGAAGTACTGCATATGGGTAGCAATAACCGAAGAGAAACCTACCAACTGTGTGGAACTACACTCAGGGAAGTGGAAAGTGAAAAGACCTGGAGGTAATTGTGCAGTCAAATATGAAGTTCACTGAGCAGTGCAGATGGGCTGCCAGGGCAGGTCATGGAGTCTTGTCAATGATATATAGGAATTTTGCTAGCAGGTACAGGGAGGTGATTATCCCATTATACAAGGCAATGGTCAGGCCACACCTAGAGTACTGTGTACAGGTCTGGAAGCCTAATTTTAGGAAGGATGTCGAGTTGCTAGAATGAGTACAAAGAAGAGTTAACAAGATTGGTGAGGGGAAAAAAGGAGTGCTCTTACCAAGAAAGGCTTAAGTTCCGCAAATTGCAGTGCCTGGAGAGTAGGCACCTGCGAGATGATCTGATTGAGGTGTATAAGGCTTTGAATGGGTTGAGCAAGCTGAATGCTGATGGGATTCTTCCTCTTGCTCAGACTAAGAACCAGAGGGGCACAGTTTCAAATTGAGAAAAGACAGTTGTAGAATAGATGTGCGGAAATTTGCCTTTAGCCAGCAGGTAGTTGATTGGTGGAACAGGCTTCCATCTTTTGTTCTGGAAGCTAATAGCCTAAATAAATTTAAGACTGAGCTGGACAGGCATTTGGAACTGAATGGAAGGGGTGAAATGGGAGGGGGTTTTTTTTGCTGATGCTGCATAAGCTTGCTTTCTTGCATCATATGCCTCTACTAATGCTAAAGTAGGAGACCACTTCATAATAGTTGAAACATCCCAAAGCATTATTGACCCACTTGAACAACACCTTGCACATAGATGAAATACTTTTTTGCTTCTCCTGCAAACTCAGTATCTGGCAGCAGAGCATACATTTACATATTTTTTTTTTTTTTTTTTATTAACAAGCAGCCCCTAGCCAGAAACTGGCAAATATGCTATACATATTATATAAACATGATATACAGATTCATATGATATATGGATTCAAGGTCAAACCATGAATTACAAGGTCATAAAGCAAGCTGGAAGAATTCAATTAATCAGGCTCAATCAATATAATACTGTCCAGACACTAAATCATATGACATACTCTGTATTATTTCCCATTTTAAATTTGTCAGTCCATTTATTAATAGTACTAAAATGACATAAATCTATACATATATGAAACTTATGTATCCTCAAATCAGTCAGATTCAAGACATGCAATGAAGAAAATTAATTTGTAAGATACTCTTTACTACTAATTTTATGTCTCTCAGACTATTGGTTTAGTACCTGCTTAATTTCACTGGAAATCTTTCAGAAAAGAGTGTGCAAACGGTAAAGTTTGGGAACTATTGCTGTAAGTTTATAAATGAATTTAATATTATGTACTCTCAATAATGTTTTTCTAAAGGAACATATTTTTGTATTAAATTTTCTGTTAATGTGTTTTCATATTTAGCAATGCATTTATAGGTGATATAAAACTTGTTTTATACAGCATATTTCCAAAAGAAAATAGACAATTTAATATAACATTTTGACAATAGGTAGGAAGAACACCTCTTCATATAGCAGGACAAACTCAAAATCTAGAATTGTATAGATTTCTGATAGAATCTGGAGCTGATCCAATGATCCTAGATCAGGTATATATTTAAAAGTTGCATCTGAACTTTCATAAATAGAATGTTTTATTGTTTTTACTGCTTACTTTATATTCTATTTTGTGTTTTAGCCCTGGCAGGCCTGAAAACATAATAAAAACAGTAGGTTCATAGCTGTCTTATTTCACTGATAGGTTTTTTGTGAAAAAAGGCAGGAAATAGTTTAAAATGAAAAAAATTTATTTTAATTCTAACTATACAGGCTGGCCTCGATTAACGCAATTAATTCGTCCCGCGAGCACATCGTGCAAAACGGAAACGCGTTAATCGAATATAATAATCAATAGGAAAAATTATAATTGGTCCTTGACCTTCTGGAATGTCCATAAAGAATTTTAAAAATACCTTTTAACTGTATACAATGTAAAAGATAATGAAAATAATTATGGAATTAAATGTTTATTGCATAAAACAGCGGTTCCCAAACTGTGCGCCGCGGAATATTTTAAATTTTCGAGGGAAACATAGTGATACTCGACATCTGTCAGACACCACGCGAACTACTAGCTCGAGGTAATTCACAGTTTCAACATTTCTTATTAAGTTGTTTGGACCTAACTACTAAATGGAACTGTTAGGTATTTCTTTTGGTCTGGGTGCGCCTTGAAAAAATTACTGAGACACTAAGGGCACCGTGAACCGAGAAAGTTTGGGAACCTTTGACATAAAATACACAATGAAGAAATGACTGTTGCGGAAATATTTGAACAGTGTTGACTTTCTCTTTTCATCAATCAATTTCCGATAGCCGACAACAATCTTCTCTGGGCCCTGGCGAAATAAATATTGCAGAGAACCTCAAACCTTTTGTTTGAGGTTCTATGCGATACGAAACATTTCATCTAAATCTTTTACCGTTATCTCCTTCGCGGTAACATTTTCATCTGGGACATTTAAAAATTTGAATTTTTATGCAAGTGTGCATTGACTTTATTAGCAGGAGACAAACAAGTAACATGTCTTCTTCCGATGGTTGATGGAACAAACCGAGGCGGGCAGCAGGCAAACGTTTCTTAATTGACCGTACGACTCGCGGTAAGCTTAACACATGATTCAAATCTTTTTAAACTATCACATAAAAAATCGCGTTAACTGGAAATTTGCATCGTGTAAAGTGAAAAGTGGTATAATTTTTCAAATGGCGTTAACTGAAAATCGCGTTAATCGAACTTGCGTTATGCGAGGCCTGGCTGTATTATGTAATAATATCAATTTAAATAAAAGAATTAAAATATTTTAATTCTAACTATATTATGTAATAATATCAAAAAATCTTTATTATAAAAAAACAGTCTGGTGTCCAAAAAATATATTTCCCAACCAACTGTACAGCAAAAATCATCAGGGCTGCAAGTGGCCAACAAAAAAGGAACCAAAATCCTATGCTAAATTTCCATGACAATGGTGTTTTTTGACACATATGAGCTGTAGAGAATTTTTTATGGCTATACTTTTACAATAAAAAAATAATTAATGAAGGAGATCAAGGGTGAATATCATACTGGAGGAATACATGATGATAGCCTTGTCAGTCAGTTTGGCCCAGGAGAGATTGTGCAAGGTTCATGAGGTTGAATTTTTCTTAGCATGGTCTGTGATTATTAACAGGCAAAACTGTTTTTATAGGGATATGCTTAAATAGAGGGGATGCAAGAATTCTCTGGGCAGTGCTGACAGGCTGCTAAAACAGCCCATGGAGTTCTGTGAAGTATATATCACAACTTTGCCAGATGGAACAGATAGGCAACTATCTCAGAGTACAAAGTAGCATGTTTTGAAATACTGCATGCAGGTTTGGAGACCTCATTTTAGGAATGAAATAGAGCTGTTTGAAAGGATTCAGAGAAGAGCAGCAAAATTCAGTCAGGGGCATAAAAGGGTAATCTTACCAAGAAAGATTTCAGCTCTGCAAATTGCAGCATCTCAAAACTAGGCACCTTCATGGAAATCTGATTGAAGGGTTTAAGGCTTTAAATGGATTGAATAAACTAAATGCTTTTGTATCTTTACTATTTCTCAGATGGACAAACATAAGGAGACACAAATTTAAAAAAAGATGATTAATAGATAGACATACAAAAATTTGCTTTCAGCCAGAGAGTAATTGATTGTTGGAACAAATTTCCATCTGGTGTCATGTGAATGGGTAATCTGAATAAATCTAAGAGGAAGGATTATGCAAATTATTTGAGGAGGTTGGACAGATGGTCTTTTTTTTTTTTTTTTGTTGGTGCTGTATAAGCTTACTTCCTTACATCACTTGCCAGTACTAATATTAAAATTCACAATTAAATGATTCCGATAAATATTTAAATTCATAAGTTTTACTGTTTTGGTATATCAAATACACTGACATGCTAGCTAGACAGGTAAATGTCTTTTCATTTGTAGAATAAGTTGTATAAGATATAATAAAAAAAATAAAGAAAACATGTTTTTTGATACATGTTATTTTTTTGACTTTTAAAAAATTAAGAAATTAATGTAAATTAATTTCTTAACTTTAAAATTTATGGAAAAAAATATTTACCAAATTCTAGTACAATGTTTGAAATGGTCATTCCATTATGTAAGTAACAGTATATGCTCAGCAGTTACAGTACTATTCCAAACAGGAATAGCACTGTAACTGCTACGTGTGTATGATATGTTGTAAACTTCCAATTACAAGCAACTTCAAGGAGCATGTGTACGAAAAGTATTAAGTATATGTGACCTTTAAAAGGCAGAATTTTGAACGAGAATTTTCAATTATTAAGGGTCAGTTGTTGAAGCCAGGATGAAATCTGAAGCAAGGATGTGGAAAACTTCCATTATCAAATTATGCTTCAATTATTTTGATTATGATTCCATTATCAAATTGTGCTATCAATATGCTTTCAATTTAATGCAAAAGGGTGTGATGAGGTCTGTTGCAACAAAGAAGGACAAGAGAAAGCTGTGTACTAACTTGAATGTTGACATAATTTTTTAGTGAAGACTTAAATCATATATTAGTGTAAAGTTTGTGTGAATTATTTTTAGGTTTGGGAAAAGAAATGATGGTTGTTTTTCTACTTAAGAATTTAGCATAAGATGGATGTGTTGCATGCTGCATATTTTATATTTGAAGCATTCCTTGTCTTTACTATGTAAATATTGAATGTTGTGCTAGATGATATTAGAGATTAGCAACTTCATTTTAAAATTCACTTTAAAGATTCTCATAACTGTCCTCTTTGTACTCTGGTTAAGGTTAGTATTTCTGAAGTTTAGTACTATATCCTTCATAACTTCTCATGGGTTATACTACTTCATTTCATTCTGTCTAAGAAATATATCTTGGACATATCCTAAATTCTGAGACCCACTAACAAATATATAAACAGTAACACCAGATATGGCACATATTGCCACTTCTCATACAGCTGTTTCGGTACTTATTGAGCCTCTTCTGTAAGGAGCTGAGCAGAACAGAATTATCCAAAATTCTTTGACAGTTTCACGTATCTTCTTTCCATACAAACTGGGTGCAACTATTTTTAACACTGGATAAATTGCAAACCACACAGTGTGTAAAAAAAAAGGGGGGGGGGGGAATACAAAAATGAATCAAACTCAGAATGAAAACCAAGAAAGTCACCATATTAAATGAAATATTAAAAAAAATTATACAAAGCAAATAAAGACTACTCAAACTTACATAATTGTTTTAAAAAATACTATTAAAAGGAATGTTACATGAAATTAAGTAATTAGCATTAGCATTAGTAGAGGCATTTGATGCAAGAAAGCAAGCTTATGCAGCATCAGCCAAAAAAAAAAAAATAAATAAATAAAATAAAAATAAATAAATAAAAAATAACCACTTCCACTTCACCCCTCTGTTCGTTCGAAATACCTGTCCAGCTGAGCCTTAAACTTATTTAGGCTATCAACTTCCATGACAAGGGATGGAAGTCTGTTCCACCAACCAACCACCCGCTGGCTAAAGGCAAATTTCCTCACGTCTATCCTACATCTGTCTTTCCTCAATTTGAATTTATGCCCTCTCAGGTGATTTTTCTGAGCAAGAGGAAGAATCCCATCAGCATTGAGCATGCTCAAACCATTCAAGGCTTTATACACCTCAATCAGATCACCTCACTGGTGCCTAGTCTCCAGACACTGTAATTTGCAAAACTTAAGCCTTTCTTCATAAGAGCACCCCTTTGTTCCATTCACCAATCTTGTTGCCTTTCTCTGTACTCGTTCCAGCATCCCTACATCCTTCTTGAAATGAGGCCTCCAGACCTGTATACAGTACTCTAGGTGTGGCCTGACCATTGCCTTATACAAGGGGAATAACCACCTTTCTATCCCCCCTCCAAAAAAAATTCCTGTATATCATTGACAAGACACCATGAACTACTCTTGCAGACCGTCTGCACTGCTCAGAAAACTTCATGTCTGCCTGCAAAATTATTCCCAGGTCCTTTTCATTCTCTACCACTGTCAGTGTAGTACCACACAGTTGATACGTTACTCTGTGGTTATTGCTTCCTATATGCGGTACTTTTCATTTGTCAATGTTAAACTTCAGTTGCCACCTCTCAGCCCACCTGCTCAACTTTTCTAGATCCTGTTGCAGCAGCGTACTGTCTGTTTTGTTTGTTTGTTATGTGGTTTTTAGGAGCATTAGCAACTAAGGCCATATTGTTCCGGGGATATGCGGTGGTCATTCCCTGACCTTTCTGCATCCTCTGATGATGGGGAACACAAATCTAAGGAAGTGCATCCAGCTGACATATACTGACAATGCAATTATTATTATTATTAGCTATGTGGTGCAAGGAAGCCTGAGACTTATGCTGCACCAGCCAAAAAAAAAAAAAAAATTCTGAATTACTCTGAGAGAGTGGGGGGGGGGAAGAGAAAACAAGAGTCAGAAGAAGGGAATCACAAGAGAGAAGAATGATGACACCCTGGGTATGCCAAGCCCATACTCACCAGATGTGAGCTCCTGGGGGGTTAATGTTGAATCAGTTTGGTGTAACATAAGCATTGGGAAAGCAAAAATGAGAGCAAGAGTCTGTTATAGGCCTAATGAGTACAATGATCAATTATACAGACAAATAGCAAGCCAGTAAATCATAGTGCCTTATAATGGGGGATTTTAACTTCCCAGATATTGACTGGAACTTGTGGGTTGGTCACTCCTGCACTAGCAAAGCTTTTGTGGATTTATTGGATGATTGTTTTCTACAGTAGCATGTTAGAGAGGTAACCAGAGGGAGTAACATGCTTGATCTGATTATCAGCAGTGATTATTCATGCATAAAGAATTTACAGATAAAAGAACCACTAGGTGGCAGTGATCATAGTGTACTGATGTGGGATTTACTTAAAGATGTAACTACCATCAGGGGTAAAGGGAACGGCTTTTGTGAACGTGACTACAGTGGTCTCAGAGATTTTTTAAGTTCTATACAGTGGGACCAACTGATGATGTTACCAACAACAAATTCTAAATAGGAAACATTCAAGGAAGTAACCTTGGAAGCTACTAGGCTTTTTGTTCCACTAAGAAATACTGTTATAGGTTTAGGCTGGAATGGATGTCAGATGAACAAATGAGATGAGACTTGTGGCAGAGAAGATGAATGCATGGGATGCATATAAATTATCAGGCAACACAGAAGCTTATAGTATTTATAAGCTAGTCAGTAATCAAGTCACAAATGAGGTTAGGCAAGCAAAGGCAGATTATGAGAAACCTTTGGCAATGGATGCAAAGAAAAACAGCAAAGACTTCTTTACTTATATAAACTCTAAAAGGAAGGGGATGAATCAGATTAGTCCACTTGATATCAATATTTTGACTGTAGATGATCATTCTCAGATAACTGCCAAACTAAATGAGTATTTTACATCTACATTCACACATGAGGAGTCATTCAAGGAGAAGAGGGCCAGATGTTTATCAAACTCTAACAGGGAGTTAAATGATTTTGTAATAACTGAGAGCAAAGTGGAGGAGAAATTGTTGAAGTTAAGCATAAGAAAGGCACCTGGGGGTGGATGGGATGTATCCAATTATATTAACGGAGGTGGCAAAGGAAGTAAGCAAACCTTTAGCCATAATTATGAAAGCATCCTTGGACTCAGGGGAAGTCCCCACAGATGAGAGGCGCAAATGTATCTCAAATTCATAGTGAGATCAAAGGGTGATATGAGTAATTGCAGACCTGTTAGTTTGACTTCTGTTCCTTGGAAAATAATGGAGTCACTGGTTAAAGAAGCATTGTAGGATATGTAGACAAGACAGCAGTAATAATTCACACAGCATGGGTTTTTAAGGGGAAGTCTTGTCTGACCAATTTGATCGGATACTATGACATGTTCACAAAGGAACTGGATGCAAAAAATTATTTTTATATCATATACTTGGATTTCAGGAAAGCTTTTGATACTGTTGCACATGGAAGACTACTGTTAAAATTTGAGTAATATGGCATTAAGGGCAAGTTGCTACAATGGATAAAAGGATGGTTGAGTGGGAGAAGACAAAGAATGGTAATCAGTGGATACTGCTCTTCATGGACTAATGTTATTAGTGGTGTCCCCCAGGGTTTGGTGTTTGGCCCATTGTTGTTTTGTATATTTATCAATGATATTGATGAAGGTATATCATGCTTAATGTCAAAGTTTGCAGATGATACAAAGGTTGGGAGGATTGTTAATAACAGTAATGACAATGTGCTGCTGCAACAGGATCTGGAAAAGTTGGGCAGATGGGCTGAGAAATGGCAAATGAAGTTTAACATTGACAAATGCAAAGTACTGCATATAGGCAGCAGTTACCCCAGAGTAATGTACGAACTGTTTGGTGATTCACTCAGTGTAGTGGAGAATGAAAGAGACCTGGGGGTAATCGTGCAGTCAGATATGAAGTTTTCTGAGCAGTGAAGACAGGCTGCCAGTGTAGGTCATGGAGTCTTGTCAATGATATACAGGAATTTTTCGAGCAGGGATAAGGAGTTTATTATCCCCCTTGTATAAGACAGTGTTCAGGCCCCTCTATATACAGGTCTGGGAGCTTCATTTTAGGAAGGATGTAGAGAGTTGTTAGAATGAGTACAGAGAAGGGCAACAAGGCTGGTGAGGGGAACAAAGGGGTGCTCTTGTGAAGAAAGGCTTAAGTTCTCCAAATTTCAGTGTGTTTGGGCAGATGGACCATCAGAGACTAGGCATCTGAGATGCAATCTGATTGAAGTGTATAAGGCCTTGAAAGGATTGAGCAGGCTGAATGCTGATGGGATTCTTCCTCTTGCTTGTTTTACAAAGCTGAGGGAGCATAAATTGAAATTGAGGAAAGATAGTTGTTGAATAGGTGTGCGGAAACTTTCCTTTAGCCAGTGGGTAGTTAATTGCCGGAACAAACTTCCATCTGTCATTGTGGAAGTTGATGGCTTAAATAAATTAAAGGCAAAGCCAGACAAACATTTGGAACAAATGGATGGGTGAAATGGGAAGGTTTTTTTTTTTTTTTTTTTCTGGCTGATGCTGTATAAGCTTGCTTTTTTGCTTCATATGCCTCTGACTGTCCTTTAAACCATGTAGAAATCACATCTCAGCAGCAAAGTGTTTTCCATGAAGAAAAATTTCAGGGTAGGAAAGAGGAAGCAATCTGAGGGTGCAAGGTTGGGTGGGGGGAATAAGCAGGATGCGGTAATACTTCAAACCCATATTTGTTATGCATACCTCACTAGCATTCAAGGAATGTGCAGGGGCATTATTGTGGAGCATGCACCCATCTTTTGGCAGCTTTCCCCATCTTTTTTTCTTTTATAGCAGTACATAGTTTTATGAGTAGGTTAGAGTAATACTTCATCATCACAATACAGCCCTTTTGAAATTGTTAGTGTTATACCATGCTGATCCCAAAAAACTGATAGCATCACCTTGCCAGCACTTGATTGTACCATTGCCTTTTTGGGAGTGGTGATCCTGTATGCTTCTATTGTTTTCACATTACTTTTGGAATCATAGCGATGGATCCAAGTTTCATCCATGGTGACTAGCTGTGAAAAAAAAAAAAAAAACACCTCTTGCTTTTCTTGGCATGTCAACAACATTTCATGTGCATATTTTGCCCTTTCCTTCTTCTGGTAAGAGGTCAGATGTCTGGGAACTTATCTAGCAGAACACTTTACTCATATGGAACTGTTGATGAATGATGTTCTCCACAGACCCTACGCTAATTTGGAGCACCTTCAGCCAGTTCTTTGATGCTAATATGGCAATCGTCCAGAATTAAAGCTGTGATTTTTACAATACTCTTTTCTGTTACAATAGTTGCTGGCATCCTGGGATTTCTTCATCATGCACTGAGGTTCTTCTGCATTTGAATTGTTTTTACCAATATGCGACAACACTATAACTTGGGCAGTCTTCTCCACGAACTGGAACAATTTCTTTGTTGATTGTTTTGGGTGTTTCCCCTTGCA
This sequence comes from Mastigoproctus giganteus, assembly GCF_048544385.1. Classification (NCBI taxonomy): domain Eukaryota; kingdom Metazoa; phylum Arthropoda; class Arachnida; order Uropygi; family Thelyphonidae; genus Mastigoproctus; species Mastigoproctus giganteus. The sequence continues at coordinate 160,536,964 of NC_143584.1, forward strand.
GAAAGAGAAACCAAATGACTAATCTGTATTCCACTTTATCTGTGGTGACACTTCATTCAGTGCTGGAACAAACTTCCATCTGTGTGGTTGCTATAGAGATTTCAAGGTATCAAACAAAGAAAATTTCATCTTTTATTCTATTTATGAGGGGAGATTCAAATATTTTTGAACCCCCCCCCCATAAATATAGCTGCTTTCAAATAGCTAGCCATCAGCCATTCCCCCCCCTCCCCCAGAGAGATTGGTGAATCCATGGCTACACACTATTTTCATTTACTTTCATGTATAAATTACAACAAACTGTTTATTATGGTTTATGTATGAAATTATATAATGTATAATAATATATGCTGATGAATATTGCAGAAAGGAAGAACAGCAGAACATTATATGAATAATTCTGCAAAGAGAAAGTATTCATTCATGTTAGAAAATAATAAAGTAGAAGTTGAATCCTTAAGAAAAGAAGAGATAGAGAAAACAGCAGCTGAAGAAATAGTAGAAAGTGAAAGTTCTAACCAAAATTATGATACAAATGAAGAAAACAAACAATCTGATGAAAGTGAAGAAACTTCAGAACAGACTGATGAAAATAAAGAAAATTTGAAACAGACACCAGAAGGAAAAAATAGAGAGTCTGCCAAAATTGTTCATCAGACTCCTGTTGAAAGTACAGGTAAGACATAACTTTATATTAAATTAATCTACCACTGATGTTAATAATAATAATATTTCTTGGAACTTGATTTAATCCACTAGCCAGCCATAATTGTTCCAGAAAGTAGCCTAATATTTAAAATCTATAAACTAAATAGATTTATTTGAATATATATTTTTTTTACATTAATGAAAGTTTATAAATTTATAAGCCCTAGACATGTGTGCAGGTTCCTGGAAGGGGAGGGAGAACCACTTTTTTCCCTCCTCCAGGACAGAAAAAAAAAAGTGCCCTAATTCTCATATATTAACTGTACTTAGTTTTCAGTATTTAAGAAAGCTGGTGGCAGTGCTTTTCTTTAAACCAGATAACAAAATTCCATCTTAGGATATACTGGATGAAATGGTACCCTCTGTTGCCATTGTGATTAAAATGGATGTTTTTAAAAATATTTTCCTTGTGTTCTGCTGTATGCAAAAATGAAAAAAGAGAAATCATTGCTACTTTTGGAACATTGTTTACAATGAATGCTTATAGCTGCTATATTTTAACTTTCTAAAATTGATGTAAATATCAGCTTATGCAAAGATATTGCTAGTTTAAAGCTAGATATAGTAATACATGGACTGGCAAAATATGAAATGACAATCATTTCAGACATTTTTGATGCATTTTAGGCAACGTATATTTGTATATAATGCATGATTTATGTACTTTACCTGTAACATATATAATATTGGCATACTTACACTGAGTTATGAAAACACATTAAATAAATTATTTTAAATATTTTAATTTAATATTTTTTATTCTCTTTAGGAGATCGATTAAATGAACTAATAAACAAATGGATTGATGAGAAAGATTTATTAAGACTGGAACATGTAGTTATTGCTGGTCAAGGAGAGAGATTGATTGGTCGAACATCTGAGGAAAGACAAGTTCAAGAATTCCTTGATTTGGTTCCTACTTATATGGTAAAAAATAATAACTTATAACAAATTTGCATGGATATTTAATATATGAAATGAAAGTTTCTTGTTAAATTTGATATTTCTAAAACTAATTAGACATATCTTTTTAGCCTACTTTCAAAAAGGGAAGGGGATGCCAGAAGTTTATCAAACTCTAATGGGAAGCAAATGATTTTGTGGTAACTGAAAGGAAAGTGGAAGAGAAACAGTTGAATTAAACATAAAAAAAAAAAAAAAAGTGCCTGGTGGGGTGGAGAGGATCTATCCAATTATATTAAGTGAGGTAAAAAAAAAAAAAAAAGGTAAAGTGCAGCCATTATCAACCCACTGCAGGATGGAAGCCTCCCCAACAATTCATGTTGAGGGAAATGGACCATAATCTGCCACGCTGCTCCAGTGCGGGTTGGCAGATCGACCGTATTCAGCAGTCAGGGGCTTGAACCCCGGTCTACTCAAAGAGCATGTGCTACTGCACTCCCGCTCCTGCCCACTCGGCTACGGAAGTGGGGTAAGCAAGCCATAATTATGAGAACATCCTAGGATTCAGGAGAGGTCCCTGTTGACTGGAGATATACAAATATATCCCAAATTCACAGAGGGGGGATCAAAAAGTGACATAAGTAATTAAAGACTTGTTAGCATAACATCTATTCCAGGAAAAATAATGAGTTGTTAAAGAAATAATGCAGGACTATCTAGACAATTATACTGCGCTCACATTGTGTTCTAGGAATGCAATTATACTGCACTCACAGTGTGTACTAGGAATGCAATTATACTGCACTCACAGCATGGATTTGTTAACAGGTGGTCTTGTCTGACCAACCTGATTGGATACTGTGATGCAGTAACAGGGAAACTGGATACAAATAATACTTTTGATATACTTAGATTTCAGGAAAGCTTTTGATACTGTTGCACATGAGAGACTGCCGTACAAATTGTAGTAGTGTGCAATTAAGGGAAAGTTGCTGCTATGGATAAAGTCCCATCCGTACATAGTGGTTATCGATGGACACTGTTTCTTCTTCGTGGACTAATGTTATTAGTGGAGACTAAGGGTTCAGTGCTGGGCCCATTGTTGTTTTCAATATTTATTAATGATATTGATGAACACCTATCAGGCTTAATGTCTTAAGTTTGCAGATGATACAAAGGTTGGTAGATGGTTGATGACAGTCAACAGTAATCAAGGTAAGCTACTACAACAAGATCTAGAAAAATTAGGCTGATTGACTGAGAAATGGCAATTAAAGTTTAACATTGACAAATGCAAGATACTGTACATGGATAGCATTAATCCCACATTAACATATCAACTGTCTGGTACTACACACAGGGTAGTGGAAAATGAAAAAGGGCTGGGGTAATTGTTCATTCAGATATAAAATTCTCTGAGCAGTGCACACTGGCTGCCAGGACAGCTCATTAGGTTTTGTCAATGAGATATAGGAATACTTTGTTTTCTGCATACTTTGCTAGCAGTGATAAAGAGGTGATAATTGCTTTGTACAAGATCTTGGTTAGGCTGTACCTTGAGTACTTCATACAGGTGTGAAGGCCTCATTTTAGGAAAGATATAGATCTGCTGAAACAAGATGGATTTTAGGAAGGATGTAGATCTGAGAAGGGCAAAGAGATTAGTGATGGGAGCAAAAGGGTACTCTTACCAAGAAATGCTTCAGTTCTGCAAATTGCAGTGTCTAGAGACAAGATACCTGCTAACAGTTCTGATTGAGTTGTTTAGGGCTTTAAATGTATTGAATAAGCTCAATGCTGATGGCAATCTTCCTCTTCCTGAGACTACACATGAAGGAGCATAAATTCAAATTGAGGAAGGATGGTTGCAGAATACATCGATGAGCCAAAACATTATGACCACCTACCTAATATGATGTTGCTCCTCCACATGCAGCCAAAAAAGCTCGTACGCAGTGAGGCATGGACACTATAAGATTTCTAAATGTCTTGTGGTATCTGGTACCAACATGTATCCAGCAGATCCTTTAAATCCTGTAAGGTCTGTGGTTGAGACGCTGCAGATCGCAGTTACTGTTCCAACACAAACCACAGATGCTCGATGGGACTGATATCTGGGGAATTTGGAGGGGCAATACCTGGAAGTCTTCCTCATGTTCCACGAACCAGTCTCGAACAATCCAAGCGGTGTGACATGGCACATTATCCTACTGAAAGGCAGCACCACCAGAGGAGAAGATCCTTGCCGTGAAAGGGTGTACCTGGTCAGCAATGATGTTTAGGTAGGTGGTAGATGTCAGAGTGCCTGGAACACATGGTTTAAAAAACACATGGTGTAACAGGAAACATGATTCATCAGACCAGACGACCTTCTTCCAATCACTCAAGGTCCAGTTTTGATGCTTGCGTGCCCATTGTAGGTGCTGTCGCTGGTGAACCGTGGTTAGCATGGACACTCGGAGTGGCCTGTGGCAACGTAGCCCATTTTCAGCAGAGTTCGATGTACTGTGTGATGTGACACATTACTCTCAGCACCAGCATTCCAAATACCAGCGAGTTGTGTCACAGTCGCCCTTCTGTGCCACGTACCATCCAGGAGAGCCTTCACTCATCTCAAGCATCGATGAGCCATGGTCATCCAACACCTCGCCGGTGGTTCATGGGTTTTTCCCTCCTCAGACCACTTTTGGTAGGTACTAACCACGGCTGACCATGAGCATCCCACCAGCTGTGCCATTTCAGATATGCTCTGGCCATTACAATTTGGCCTTTGTCAAACTTGCTGAAGTCCGCTGCCTTTCCCATCTGAAGAACAAGAGTATCACTGATTAATGGAGCTCAGGATCAAGCATTTTTATACCATGTCCTGACCCATGCACATGCTGTAGTTCACCTGTAGTTGCTTCAATTTGCATAACAACTTGCTGGTCATAATGTTTTGGCTCATCAGTGTAGATGTGCAGAAGTTTGCCTTCAGCTAGTGGGTCGATTGTTGGAACAAACTTCCATCTATTGTTGTGGAAGTAATTAGTTTGAATGAATTCAAGGAAGAAGTAGACAAATTCTTGGAGGGGATGGAATGGGTGAGATGGCTAGAGTGAGGTTTTTTTTTTTTTTTTTTTTTTGCTGATGATCTGTAAGCTTTCTTTCTTGCATCATTTGCTGCTACTAATACTAAAAGAGAAGGCAAATTGAAAAGAACACTTGTGTGAGTAAATTATGGAATATTATTTTCCACTTTCTCACGAAAATGTGGATTTTATTTATGATCAAGCAATAAAAAAATTTATTGCAATTTTAAATGCAATAAAAAAGTATTTTATTGCATTTAAAATACTTTTAAATGCAATAAATCACATATTTTCAGAAAAAAGAAAATTTGAGATATGTATAACAAAATTTGTTATACATATCTCAAATTATGTGAAAGGAATTCTGCATAAGTTTCTTCTCTCTTTCACATGGTGTTATTACCAATTTCGTTCATAAATGATGGTCAAAATAATATGAAGCAAGGTAAAATTTAATATGGCTGTGTATTACGACAATCAGAATTCCAAGGAGCATTTATGAAGGATGCGGGAGAGACTTCTTAGTAAAACTGTTCAGGAGAGAGCTGCTGCTGCTGTACCTTCTTTCTGCATCCAAACATGCCTTTAACATTACTTATTGAAACCATTTTCAATCTTAAAATTCTCATTTTGGAAGAATGGCATTATTTAACTTTGAAGTTGTATCTAAATTCTTTGTTTTATCAGCATTTATTCATTCATAAATATGTGCCCCATTACTATTCACACTTCCGTGTGGTACTTTAATTGGGCATTTCAAATGTTCAATTGATCATTGAATATTTGAAAGAAACTGCTGTTTTTAAGGCAAGTTCACAAATGCATAAGTATCTATTAGCTTCACCATGTCTCTTATGACATCCAGTTCTCTGCCCACATGTACCAATTTGGCTCCTAGTGAAATGGATTTACACTGAATTTTATATTGGGCTCTTCAGAAACATGTCAAGCTGTTTATAATTCAGAAAATTTTGACAAATAATTAAACAACAAAATTTGTTATACATATCTCAAGTTTATTTATTTTTTTATTACTATTTTTAAACGTATCTTGGATTATATTCAATGGATTTTCATTAAATTCCATAATTATTAATTAAATTATTAATTCACGAAAAAAAAATTGAACGCATCTGAAATTTAATGTGTACTTCCATTATTTAATCTGATTTTAAGTATTTCTGAAATGAAAAAGAACCCAGAATCAAAACATAAACAGAAATTAAACTTGAAATAGAGCATAATAGAAAATTAACAGAATGAACTGATGTAGTAATAGGGATAATGATAAGTTGGACTACTATTTACACACACACACACACACACACACACACACACACACACACACACACACACACACACACACACACAGTCTCTAACTAAGATCATCTTCATTCACTGCAAGCTCTGGAGCCTTTTATATAGGCTCCCTTTTTTTTTTTGTCTCCTGGTGTTTCTTCAGTTTTTGAACCTCACATTCAGTTTTCTTTTGCTGATTAGTCATCTGCATCAAGTGTCATTCTACAACTAGATTACTGCTTATTTTTTTTAATGCAGAAATTATTTTGTTATCTAATAGTAGTAGCAGTAGTAATGGTAAATAATGCAAGAAAGCAAGCTTATATAGCATTAGTGATGCATCTTCAATCTGGCGACCTTCTAATTGAAACTTCTAAAACACCTCATTCAGAAAAATTGTTAAAATTAACAACATTTAACAATATTCCAGTGTTGGATATGCTCCATAACACTCTGAATGCATCTAAAGGCATTATTAGTGAATGGGACTTACTGTCTCTGAAGAAGAAATAGTACGAGCCTAGTGAACAAAAGGTGACACATGCTCGGAGAATAATGACCAAAAAAGATGGCAACCTACTACCAACCAGGTCCAATATTTTGGCATTCAGCACTCTGAATCTTCCACCTTCTGTTAAAGCAAGTTACTTAAACTACAAGATTCAACCTTACATCCCGAATCCCATTCACTGCTTTAAGTGCCAAAAGTACGGCCATACACAAATGGCATGCCGTGTGTATTTTTGGCTCCAAGGAGACTGTACAGCTTCTTCTCCTACTTGCCCAAACTGTAAAGCTTCCTTTACAGAAGCCATCCTACATTTTCTAAAGCATGTGACCTTTGGAAAACAGGAAAAAAAATCCAGAAATATAAAGTGGAGCATAAAGTCACATATCCTGAAGCAAGAAAGCAAGTGCTGTTAACCATGCCTAGCCGATCATATGCATCGATCACCAGAAGTAACTGCTCAGTTCCAATGCAAACAGATGTCTCCATAGAACTGAGCAGTTCTTTTTCTACCTGGGCAAAAACTTTGCTGACATCCAAAAAGAAACTTAGTAAATGAGACCAGCAATACGCCGATCAGTATCTCAACTGATGCTATCTCAACATTGCCCGAAACAGCAAAATCACCAATTGTTGAAGACCAGGAAAAAGTGAAACCGTGCAATAGCAAAATGGAAATTGACATTTGACCAGAGTATTGAAGACTCAGTATTAAAATTGCATGCTAATGATACCATAGAAACAGAACGACCAACCTTTTCCAGGAATGAAAAATTAAAACAAAGCAGACTGAAGCCTTCTCAGAAAAAACAGATCAATCTTCCTCGATCAAACCCAAACAATGAATAAATGCCTACAATGGAGCTGTAGAGGATTACACAGTAATTTTGATGACCTGGGTGATTTACTTATTCAAACAAATACAGTAGGTGTATGCTTACAGGAAACATTTCTATCACCAAAAATTCTCTCTCAGATTCAAAAATTACACCGTGTTTAGCATTAGCATTAGTAGAGGCATATGATGCAAGAAAGCAAGCTTATGCAGCATCAGCAAAAAAACCCCCTCCCATTTCACCCCTCCATTCGTTCCAAATGCCTGTCCAGCTCAGCATTAAATTTATTTAGGCTATGAACTTCCACAACAAAAGATGGAAGTCTGTTCCACCAATCAACTACTCGCTGGATAAAGGCGAATTTCTGCACATCTATTCTATAACTGTCTTTCCTCAATTTGAATCTGTGCCCCCTCAGGTTAGACAAAACTGCCCCTTAGCATTTTCTTACCTTCTTTACTGCCTCTCTCAATATAATTGGATAGATTCCATCCACCACAGATGCCTTTTTTATTTCCATCTTCAACAAATTCTTCTCTACTTTCCTTTCACTTATCACAAAGTTATTTAGCTCCTCGTTAGAGTTTGGTAAATTTCTGGCATCCCCTACCCTAAAGAATTCCTCATATGTGAATGTAGATTCAAAATACTGATTTGATTTGTTTGCAATCTGAACAGGATCATCAACAGTTAACCCATAGACAGCAAGTGGCTCAATGTGATTCAACCACTTCTTCTGCTGTTAATATAAGCTTAGAAGTCTGTGCTGTTTTTCTTTACATTCTTTGCCAGAGGGCAAAGAAGGCAAAAAGATATCTTCAGGGCTGTGTTCAAGTATTGAAGACCTCATCTGAAAAAAGACATTGAGCTTCTTCAAATGGTCCAAAGACAGGCAACTCATATGGTGAGATCAGCAAAAGGGTGACCATATGAGGAAAGACTCCGTATGTGTGCTACAGAGCTTGGCAACCAGTTGCTTCAGAGGTGACACGATTGGGGTTTATAAGGCTCTGAGAGGGTTAATAAAATGAATGAATGATGAATTTTCGCTGTTATAGAGAATTCCAGAACTCATGCACATAAATTCAATTACAGGGAAGAGGTTTAGACTAGATTGTAGGAAGTTTTCTTTTGGCCACCAAGTCATTGATTGCTAGAACAGGTTGCCTTCACAAGTAATTGAGACTGACAGTTTGAATAAATTCAGAGGTTAACTGGATGGTTACCTATGTGAGGAGGGAAGTAAATTATTTGTATTTTCTTATCTGTTCTTTTTTTTCTTTCTTTCTTTATTTTTTTTTCAGCTATAGCAGCAAAAGCCTGTGGCTTCCTCATACTATATAGCTATTACTGTTACTATTACTACTACTATTGTCTCTTTTGATAATGTGAAAGACAGTTACAACTGACACTAAATTTTATTGACAGTTACCATGAAAGTGCCATACTAAGATCTGGCACTTTTATTGTAACTGTCAATGAAATTTAGCACCGGTTGGAAATACCGAAAAAGTAGCTTACTAAAGTGACAGTCAAGCTTAGGTCCATTCATTTTTTGAGATATAAAACAACACTGATTATTACAAAGTTATTAGTTATTAGCTCCCCCTTTAACTTGAGCAAATTATAAATTATAAAACTAAGGTCTAATTTGTATAACTTGGTGATATATAATTGATGTTACAATGATGTATAATGTGTTATCCCTTCAAGAGAGGGTGTCTCAAAAATATTGGTACAAATGTTTAGGGGAGGGAGGTAGGTAACATCTAAAGGAATGTGAATCGCATAGGAACCCATAACCGGAAACGTCACTGTAAGTCGGTACACGGCACTGTTCGTCAGTTCGCGAGAGGGAAAATTTCTGGTTTACTCATTCAAGCAGTAGTCGCTGCACGAAGAGCATGCATCGATATACGAACTGTGAGCTGGCAGACATGCACCTAGTGTATGGATTAACAGAGGGCAATGGACAAGCCGCTCAACGAATTTATGGAGAACACTTCCCAGACCGACATGTACCGAACCACCGTTTGTTTGCATATGTGCATCAAAATTTGTGCGATTATGGGTCATTTAGAGGTAACAGGAGTAGTGCGGGCAGACCACGTTCGATGCAAACTCCCGCCATGGAAGAAGTGTGTTGAATGCCGTCCAGAATAATCCTACTACCAGCACACATGCCATTGCCTCTGCCTTAGGAGTGTCTCGTTGCAGTGTACAGCGTGTCTGGCACGACGATTCCTTACACCCCTTTCATCTCCAAAGGATTCAGTTACTGCTCCCCCAAGATCATTCTGCACGTGTGGCTTTTGCGCAGTGGTTTCTCCAAGAAAGCGTTCAAGGTTTAGGCCTAAATGGTTATCAAATAAACAGAGAAGGGCAACAAGATTTGTGAGGGGAATGAAGGGATCCTCTTACCAAGAGAGGCTTAAGTTCTGCAAATTGCAGTGGCTGGAGACTAGGCACCTGCGCGGTGATCTGATTGAGGTGTATAAGGCCTTGAATGGGTTGAGCACGCTAAATTCTGATGGGATCCTTCCACTTGTTCATATTAAGAACCTAAGGGGGCATAAATGCAAATTATGAAAAGACAGATGTAGAATAGATGTGTGGAAATTTGCCTTTAGCCAGCGGATGGTTAATTGTTGGAACAAACTTCCATCTGTCGTTGTGGAAGTTGATAGGTTGAATAAATTTTAGGAGGGACTGGACAGGCATTTGGAAGGAATGATGTGATTTTTTTTTTTTTTTTTGGCTGATGCTGCATAAGCTCATACACATGCTTTCTTGCATCACATGCCACTACTACTACTACTACTACTTGAATTTTCCAGCCTATGTTTTGTTCACGGATGAGGCTTATTTCACTCGGGAAGGCTTATTCAATCAGCACAATGCCCATGTGTGGGCTCACGACAACCCATATGGTGTGTGTGCCCCCATGCTGCACAACATCGCTTCGCAATAAATGAGTGGGCAGGTATGGTCGGTGACTGCTTAGTCGGCCCATACCTGTTACCATCCCGCATGAACTCTGCTAAATATCGGATCTTTCTTGAACAAGTTCTACCAGGGTTACCTGACGATGTTCCAGCAAATGTGAGAAGCAACATTTGGTTTCAACATGACGGGACGCCTGCCCATTATGGAAGGCATGTTTGTGACCATTTGAACAGGCGTTTTGGGCGTCGATGGATTGGCCGTGGTGGACCCGTTGCCTGGCTCCCATGCTCACCTGATTTATTGAGCCTTGATTTCTTTCTGTGGGGGGCCCTCAAATCTGTCGTGTATGAATCGCCTGTGGAGACAGAAATGGATCTTGTGGCGAGACTCGTCTGCGCTGCTGCTACTGTCAAAGAAACTCCAGGTGTGTTCGACCATGTCCACCAATCCATGCTGCATCGGTGTCATGCATGTATCACGTCTCATGTGGAACCTTCAAGCATCTGTTGTAACATCATGAAATGCATCCATCTCGTATACTCCATTGTTAATATTATGTCAAATAAATGTTTGGCACTAATTACTGTCTTGTGTCATTTCTGCTTCTTGTGCCTCTGCTACTACTTTCTGGTTATGGGTTCCTATGCGATTCACATTCCTTTAGATGTTACCTACCTCCCCTAAACGTTTGTACCAATATTTTTGAGACACCCTGTATAGTGTGCTTTTGTTAGCACACTTATGATTAATATCTAAATTTAGTATTCATTTACACAAAGAATAAAATTTTTTAATTAGTATTTTTGTACTAATTAAAATATTTTAAATTATTTTCAGGTAAAAATTTTCAGGTAATAATTATTTTCAGGATATATTTTCAGGCAAAAATTCAAGAAGTCCATGGTGCTGTAGTAGGAGGACATTTAGGAGAAGTAAAAACTATCCTCACAAGAAAAAGATTTGCATTAAGCAGAGATCATCTTGGTGCAAGTCCTCTTCACCTTGCAGTTCTTCATGGACACACTGATGTTCTTCGGTATATAATTGCCAGCTTTCCTGAGGCTTTAGATGGACCAGACAATGTAAGTAAAATTAAATTTTTTTAGTTTACCAATATTTTTCTATATATATATATATTTTTTTTAATTCTTACCATTATTATTTTTTAGTAATTGTAGACTTGTGTTTGTTAGCAGGCAAAAATATACTTTTGTTTTGCATTTTGGAGTACAGAGAAAGTCAATTTCTTTCCATATGGTTGTTAAATTTATAAATATTTTTAAGAACTGGCATGATTTCCAGATCTAAATATCTTCACTGTTTTTCAGACTAGTTTACATAACTGTATTTGTGGTTTCAAATAGAATATTTTCTTCCTGGAGCATGTTATTCCGTTCTACCCATTGGATAATTGCACGAAGTGTATAGTGAATAGTAAGCCATGACATTTGTTAACATACATTATGAATTATTTATTTCTGTGTTTTTGCATGCGAAGCTTAATTTTTCCACGAAGAGAAACTGCCTGTACTAGGTTTTTGTAATACATGATGTTTAAAAATTGAACAACATTTTATCTCTTAAATAAAAAAAAGCAACAGGTATTAAATATCAAAGAAAAATGTCACACCAGAAAGTATTTTGGTACACAAAAGTCATCTTTCATTTTTTTGGGAAAGAAGACTAGAAATAATTCAAAATTGCACATTTTGCAATTTTCTTTATTATTTTAACTTTATAAAGGATATAATTACGAAAAGTCTATATATTTTTTTATTTCAACAGCGGAACAGAGTGCTAACAACAACAATGAACTTTCTTGGATTACAAGGTATTGTGTAAGTGGGCATGCTCATGTACAATATACACCATTCAGTATAAATTTTTTTAGAAAAAGCAGTTTTAAATTAAGGGGATTGTTTTTACTTCATTAGTTTAATTTTTTTTTATTTTAACATGTTTTATGAAATTATTTTTTTATAAAGTTAGTCATGCCAAAGAAAGTTGCACAATCAGACATATTTTTGCGCTATGTACACGGACAGTGAGAAATCCAGTTTTTTATAGCCATAATTCTCAGCTTTTAACACAAATAATGATTGCAATCAGAAGTTAAAATAACAGTAAAGGAATATTAAAATTGATGTCACTTTAATGGAATTTTTTTTTTAGTTGATAAATTTTACCATTGTTCTGGTTGTTGGTTAATAACATTTCAAGGTTTTCATCCAGATTAAACATGCAGATAAGCTGTTGCCTTAAAAGTTAAAATATAAATATGTAATAACTGAATAAAAGGAATGCTAGTAAAGTATAGATTTGAAAAAAATGAAATAATAAGAAATAAATTAATAATATACCACTAATATTTTTCTTGTTTTTTATTTTAGTAAAACAAAAATTCAATTTATTTGCTTTGAATATTTTCGTGATCAGTCTATAACAATTTGAAAATTAACCTGGCAGTGGTAGTATTGCCAGTTATTACAACAATGATAGCAACTGCTGTGAAAGTCTCCAATTTTCTTTATTTCTGGGAAAATTTTTTTTTCTTTAAAATTTTGCCTGAGGTATGTATATAATTGCCTGCCCTTTTGCTAGTGAATTGCATTGCAGTTCTTCTTAAATGCATATTTTTCATAAACACAAACTATCAGTCTCTTTCATTTTGAACTTTACAAAACTGTTAAGGGCAAAAAATTCAACATTATGCATGTATTTTTTGTCAAATAAATAATAGTAATAATCAAGACAAATTATTTTGTAATAAGAATTAAATATAAAATGAAAAGTATCTAACTTCTTTAGGGTAGTGGTAACTGTCCAGTGGGAGCATATTTGTCTGTGATATACACTGAAACCAAAAATAGCAACACAAATTGAATGGCAAAATTAGTAACATAAAGTTGTTGTTCTTGTTGCTATTTGGTTTTTAGGAGCATTAGCAACTAAGGCCATATTGCTCCGGGAAAATGCGGTGGTCATTCCCTGACCTTTCTGCATCCTCCATATTTGGTGGTGACGGGCTCGAACCCCGATCTAATCAAGAAGCGTGGGCTACGCACTGCTGCTCCTTCCCACCTGGCTACGGAGGCGCCAGTAACATAAAGGGTGGAAAAATCTGCCCTGCCAAACCCTTTTCATATATAACTCTGAGTAAACATAACAAATCACTTCAAAAATAATTCAAATAAGAATGTATTCATAATTAAGATAGAGAGAAAGGGAGAGCAGCCACTAATCACAAACTAGCAGATTAACACAATAGATATTTCACTGAGGGATCTGTCATCATTGTTGCTATTGTTTATATAATGCATTTTTATCAGAGAACATATTGTCTGTGTGCATTATATCTCTACAGTTGTGTGTTCATGGGGCAGTTGCATGTTCTCTGGGCTGAAAAATCAGAATAACTCATGGGGCACCCCCCTCTCTCTCTCCCCCCTTCCATCCCCCACCTGTGATTGATTAATTACAGCCTCAGTTAAACAGACTTTTAAGAATTTAAAAGCCTCTTCATTACACTGGTGCTTGGTGTCTGACTAGGCACCAGTGTAAGGTTAAAAGAAAAAATATGTCAAGTAATGTAGGATATCATGGGTAAACCATGTATACAGAGTTAACAAGCACTATAGAGGATTTGGCAATCTATGGCACCTATACCATAGGTGACAAACAAGATTATTTCATTTATTCCAATACAAGGTGTGCCAATTAAATAATGAGACTGCGCACACTGCCACTACACACCAAACACCACCTGTAAAACAAAGGCTCAGCAGTTTACCCTGAACCTTTTCCAAGTCACATTCCAACACATTTGTTCACTTTGCAAGACATGTTTTCGATTTTGAGACAGATTTTCGTTACCTTGTATTTTTGCAGTTTGATGGAAAAATGACAGACTAAAGAATCAAATAACATCAACCTCAAATTTTTAACAAAACTAAAGAAAACACTAACTGAAAGTTATGTCAAGTTTGTGGGGAAGATACTATGTCAAGAGCTCGCATGTTTGAATGGCATCAAAGATTGTTAGAAAGAAAAGAGAATGTGGAAGACTATGAATGACCAGACCCTCTGGTATCTGTGAATGCTGATGAAAATGTGGACTGGATAAGGACATTTATTAGAAGGTGATTGTCTTTTAAGCATTAGAATGGTTGCATCAGAACTCAATATGGAAAATGGTTGCATCAGAACTCAATATGGACAAAGAAACAGACAAATTTTAACTAAAATTTAGATATGATCATGGTTGAATACTCCATCAAAACATTGCTCCAGCACACAATATGTTCTCTGTTCACCAGTTTCTGGCCTAACAAATTGATGCGTGAGCATACACTTTACTCACCAGACCTAGCCCCTTATGACTTTTTTCTCTTCCCTAAACTGAAAGAATGTACTTAAGGGAACCCATTTTTGGTCCATTGAAAACATTCATAAAAAAACAACCAAAGTGTTGAAAGGGATTACGGAAGATGACTTCCAGAAGTGTTTCTGTGCTTGGAAGAAATGTATGAAACAGTGTGTGCAACCCTAAGGCAATTATTTTGAAGGGGATAACTTGTAAAGTACAAAATATATCATTATATTTATTTTATTGCATCAGTCTTATTATTTAATAGCTACACCTTGTAAGTTATTGTTATGAAATCTGTAATGAAAATAGACATATATTTTATTAATTTTGAAGTGAAACTTCTTAAATGTACACCTGAAAACATTTAGTTACTTTTTGTGTACAGGCAACCCGCATATAACACGGTACTTCCAGAACGCGGTTTTGCTCTAACATGATTAATAAATTGTGGCAATCCTCACACAGCACAGTACCTATATAACACGGTTAGAGAATTGTGGCAAACCTCGCATAACACCCTATTTTTGAGCTTTTGTGTGGCAAAAACCCTTCAATTATGTTGGATGTAATTTTTCAATGTTTCCGTTCTTTTTTGTGAATCCAAACTGTTGACTTGCTAGTCATTATAGAAAAAACAAAAAAAAATTCGGAAATCTCCATATTTTATTTTGTTGGGAAATATTTTGTTAGGTTCTATGCTTTAAACTTGTGCTTGTTTGAACGCATAAAAAATTGTAACTTTGAAGCATGCAGTTCATGACTTAAGGTTTTTGTGAGGTTATTTTGGTTTTTATTTGATTGTTTATAAATTTTTCTGGGTATGTACTATATTACTAAACCTTGTTCTTAAGAACTGTATTTGAATAATTTCTTTGTTGTGAATTAAATTTCAACCCTAAATTATGCCTAAGGAAAGTTAAAAAAAAAAAAAAAAAAAGCACCGCTAAAAACAAACTCTATTTCTCTAGAATTAAAGATACAAATTTTTGATCATCTTAAAAAAGGCAAAAAGGTATCATAAATTGCAAAAAGTTTAAATTTAAATGAAGCAACGATCTGGACCAAAAAGAAAAATAAACCGAAAATTAGAACTGCTGTTGCTGCAGGATCTTTAACTTCTGCAAATATGACAGCTTGTTTCCAAGCACCAATAATTGAGAAAATGGAAAAAGCACTCAGTATTTCGAATGACAATAGCAGTAAAAACAGATCCAATTAAACAGCAATGTAATTAAGCAAAAGACACTAAAATTTTATAACCATTTAAAAGAAAATGGAGAATCTTCTGTTAATCCAGAGTTTGTTGTCAGTAATTTAAAAACCACTTCCCATTACCTAACATAAGAATTCAGGAGGAAAGTGCATCTGCTGATAACGGAGCTGTCAAGAAGTATGCAGAGGAATTTCAAAAAATTATTGAAAAGCATGGATACACACCACACTGTTTTCAATGCTGATGAGACAGGTCTTTGGTGAAAAAGAAATGCCCAACAGAACACTTATTTCAAAAAAAGAGAAAACTGAACTGCATCAGGTTTTAAGGCATCACAAGATCGTGTAACATTACTTATATGCAGTAACACATCAGGAGATTACATGATAAAATCTATGCTAGTTTATGGATCCTCTAATCCTCGTGCAATGAAAAGTGTAAATAAAAGCATGTTATATATTGGAAAGCAAATAAAAAAAACTTTGGTAACTGCCGATTTATTTAAAGAATGGTTTCTAAATTGTTTTGTGTCAACTGTGGAAAACCATTTAAAGCAGAAAAATCTAGATTTAAAAGTTTTATTACTGTTGGATTATGCACCAGGCCATCCAAAAGATTTAACTCATCCAAATGTTGAAGTAATGTTCCAACCACCTAATACAAGTTATTAATTCAGCCATTATAAGGCATTATATCTACCTTTAAAGCACATTACATCAGAAAATTGTTACAATGGATTTTGGAAAACATTGATTCCAAATCTATTGAAGAGGTCTGTAACCAAGTCACAAAGGAGATCAGGCAGGCAAAAAGTGAGATTATGAGAAATCTTTGGCAAATGATGCAAAGAAAAACAACAAAGAGTTCTTTACCTATGTAAACTCTAGAAGGAAAGGGATGAATCTGATTGGTCCACTGCATATTGATGGTTCAACTGTTGATGATCCTGCTTAGGTAGCTAACAAACTAAATGAGTATTTTGCATCTACATTCACCCATGAGGAGTTATTCAGGGAGGGGAATACCAGAGGTGAGTTAAACTCTAGCAGTGAGCTAGATAACTTTTTAATAACTGAGAGGAAAGTGGAAGAGAAATTGTTGAAGATAAACATAAAAAAGGCACCTGGGGTGGATGGGATCTATCTAGTTATATTAAAGGAGGCAGCAAAGGAAGTAAGCAAACCCTTAGCCATAATTATGAGAGCTTCTTTGGACTCAGGAGAGGTACCCACGGACTGGAGATGTGCAAATGTGACCCCAAATTCACAAGGGAGGATCAAAGGCGACACAAGTAATTATAGACCTGTTAGTTTAACTTCCGTTCCAGGAAACTTAATAGAGGCACTGGTAAAAGAAGCACTGCAGGATCATCTAGACAAGACTTCAGTTATAGCTTGGACACAGCATGGTTTTGTTAAGGGAAAGTCTTGACTGACCAATTTGATTGGATACTATGATGTGGTCACAAAGGAACTGGATGCAGGGAATAACTTTGATATCATATATTTGGATCTTAGAAAGACTTTTGATACTGTTGCACATGGAAGACTGCTGAACAAATTGGAGCAGTGTGGCATTGGAGGCAAATTGCTGCTATGGATAAAGGGATGGTTGAGTGGGAGAAGATAGAGAGTGGAAATCAATGGACACTGCTTTTTGTGGACTAATGTTATTAGTGGGGTCCCTTAGGGTTCAGTGTTGGGTCCATTGTTGTTTTCTGTATTTATAAATGATATTGATGATGGTATATCAAGCTTAATGTCCAAGTTTGCAGACAATACGAAGGTTAGCAGGGTTGTTAAGGACACTAATGACAGTATGCTGCTGCAACAGGATCTAGAAAAGTTTGAGCAGATGGGCTGAGAGGTGACAAATGAAGTTTAACATTGACAAATGTAAAGTACTACATATGGGAACAGCAACCCCAGAGTGACATATCAACTCTGTGGTACAACACTAACAGTGGTATAGAACGAAAAGGACCTGGGGGTAATTATTCAGGCAGATATGAAGTTCTCTGAGCAGTGCACACGGTCTGCAAGAGTAGCTCATAGGGTCGTCAATGATATACAGGAACTTTTCTAGCAGGGATAAGGAGGTGATTATCCCCTTGTATAAGGCAATGGTCAGGCCACACCTTGAGTAGTAGTAGGAGTAGTAGTGGCATGTGATGCAAGAAAGCAAGTGTCTGAGCTTATGCATCAGCCAAAAAAAAAAAAAAAAAAAAAAAAACACCATTCCCTCCAAATGCTTGTCCAGTTCCTCCTTAAATTTATTTAACCTATCAACTTCCACAACAACAGATGGAAGTTTGTTCCAACAATTAACCACCCGCTGGCTAAAGGCAAATTTCCGCACATCTATTCAACGTCTCTCTTTTCTTAATTTGAATTTATGCCCCCTTACTTTCGTAATCTGAACAAGTGGAAGGATCCCATCAGAATTCAGCGTGCTCAAACCCATTCAAGGCCTTACATACCTCAATCAGATCACCATGCAGGTGCCTAGTCTCCAGCCACTGCAATTTGCAGAACTTAAGCCTCTCTTGGTAAGAGGATCCCTTCATTCCTCTCACCAATCTTGTTGCCTTTCTCTGTACATGCTCAAGCAAATCTACATCCTTCCTAAAATGAGGCCTCCAGACCTGTATGCAGTACTCAAGGCTTTGTATCATCTGCAAACTTCGACACTTGATAAATATAGAAAACAACAGTGGACCCAACACCGAACCCTGTGGGACTCCACTAATAACATTAGTCCACGAAGAGCAGCACCCATTGGTTACCACCCTCTGTCTTCTCCCACCCAACTATCCATTGTAGCAACTTACCCTTAATACCATTCTGCTCCAATTTGTACAATAGTATTCCATTCGCAACAGTGTCAAAAGCTTTCTGAAATCCAAATATATGATATCAAAATTATTTTTTGCATCCAGTTCATTTGTAACCACATCATAATATCCTATCAAATTTGTCAGACAAGACTTTCCCTTAACAAACCCATGCTGTGTCTGAATTATTGCTGCAGTCTTGTCTAGATGATCCTGCAATGCATCTTTAACCAGTGACTCCATTATTTTACCAGGAACAGAAGTTAAACTAACTGGTCTGTAATTACTCTTGTCACCCGTCGATCTCCCTTTGTGAATTGGGGATACATTTGCACATCTCCAGTCCGTGGGGACCTCCCCTGAGTCCAAGGATGCTCTGATAATTATTGCTAAGGGTTTGCTTAGTTGCTTTGCCGCCTCCTTTAATATAACTGGATAGATCCCATCCACCTCAGGTGCCTTTCTTATGTTTAACTTCAACAATTTCTCCTCCACTTTGCTCTCAGTTATTACAAAATCATTAAGCACCCTGCTACAATTTGATAACCTTCTGCCATTTTCAAACTTTAATAACTCCTCATGTGTGAATGTAGATGCAAAATACTCATTGTTGGTTCACTCTCTGAGCAGAATCATCAACAGTCGAACCATCGATGTCAAGTGGACCAATCAGATTCATCCCCTTCCTTTTAGACTTTATATAAGTAAAGAAATCCTTGCTGTTTTTCTTAGCATCCTTTGCCAAAGATTTCTCGCGATCTGCCTTCGCCTGTCTAACCTTCTTTGTGAACTGATTATAGACTAGCTTATATCTGCGATAGGCTTCTGAGTCTCTTGATAATTTATATGCATCCCATGCATTTTTCTTCTCTGTCAAGAGTCTCATTAGTTCATTTGATAACCATTTAGGCCTAAACCTTGAACAATATTTCTTAATAGGTATGAAACTTTTAGTAGCTTTTGAGTACTGTATACAGTCTGGAGGCCTCATTTTAAGAAGCATGTAGAGCTGTTGGAACGAGTACAGAGAAGGGCAACAAGATTAGTGAATGGAACAAAGGATTGCTCTTATGAAGAAATGCTTAAGTTTTGCAAATTACAGTGTCTGGAGACGAGGAGGTGATCTGATTGAGGTGTATAAAGCCTTGAGTGGTTTGAGCATGCTCAGTGCTGATGAGATTCTTGCTCAGAATAATCACCTGAGAGGGCATAAATTCAAATTGAAGAAAGACAGATGTAGGATAGATATGTGGAAGTTTGCCTTTAGCCAGCGGGTAGTTGGTTTGTGGAACAGACTTCCATCCTTTGTTGTGGAAGTTGATAGCCTAAATAAATTTAAGGCTGAGCTGGACAGGTATTTGGAACGAACAGTGGGGTGAATTGGGAGCATTTTTTTTTTTTTTTTTTTTGGCTGATGCTGCATAAGCTTGCTTTCTTGCATCATATGCCTATGCTAATGCTAAGTGCTATGATTCTCTCAGAATCATAACTTTATCACTCAAAGAAATAACCATCAACATTAAATGCATGTTGGAAAAATGTATGACCAGAGTCAATTCATTCAGGAGATATGGTGAAACTAGCAGAAAATGGAATTGGTGCAATAGTAGAACTTGCTAAGTCGGTTGGAGGGGAAGGTTTTGAGATATGACTATTGAGGACGTTGAAGAATTACTGGTAGAAGAAGAGGCTGGCGAAGAAGATTTGGTGGAAATGGCATCACAGGTAAACCACATCATTTCAGAGGATGATAGCTCAAATGAAGCCGACTGGGCTAGCCGGGTGGGTAAAGCGCCTGCCTGGCAACCCAACAGTCGTGGGTCCGAATCCTGCCTCGGGCTTGGATCAAAGTACTGGAAAAACCTTTGGAGGTGCATTATGGCTACAGAAGCCGATGCGCCAATAACTACAAAAAAAAAAAAAAAAAAGCTCAAATGAAAATTCTGAAGTTTCAAATTTTACATTAAAAAGCATACAGGAAAGCATAAACTTAGCCGAGCAATCAGAATCTTATTTTTTAATGCCGATCCTTTGACTGAAAGGAGCACAAATTTCAAAAGCGAGCTTCAAACATACTTAGCTCAAAAATACAACAGAAAAAATGTTATCATTTGATTGTGCTTAGCATAGATGAAGAGGAAGAAAATTAAATTAACGTACATTATCGACATATATGTATCAGAGTTTGTAAGATTACTTCTAATAAAAATTAAGTTTCTGATAGTTATAATAAAAAATGGTGTATTTTTGTTGGCTTTTGGAATGTTACACCCCTTTTTGTACTTGTTCTTAATCCCTTATATCAGTTTTGCACTACACAAGATTTTATAGGGACCTAACTACTGTGTTATACGAGGGTTACCTATACTTTTTTTTGTAAAATAGTTTTTTGATAATTTGATATATATTTTTAATATATGGATTTTAAAAATTTATTACTGTTACATGAGACTGTATTTGAATAAATTTTGCACACTCGACTTTTGAAATATTGTTGAATATGTGCTAATGTTTTATCAATATTAGTGCAAGGTTCAATAATAGAGGATAGGAAAGGTGCATTCAGACATGTCTTTTTCTCATCTACCACACTGAAACAAAATGCAAATATGGTACTGATAGATTTAAGAAGCCCAGAAAAAGACCAGTTGACATGTTAAAATTATATTATGTTTTACATAAATTGTCATAAGAATATACAGTACTAATTTCAAATTTTTATTTCTTCAGGAAGGAAGAACACCTCTACATTATTCTGCAGTTATCAAGGATGGAGGGCATTATTATAAAATATTGAAAACTTCAGGAGCAGATGAGAGCATAAAGGATAAAGTAAGAACAAAAATCAAATTTAAAAACTGAAGTGCTTCTTTCTACAACTTTCTGTTGTAAGAGCATTTATTTTAATGCTCCTATCTTTCAAGAGCATTTATTTTAATGCTCCTATCTTTCAAGAGCATTTATTTTAATGCTCCTATCTTTTAAGAGCATTTATTTTAATTTAACTATATTATATTCAATGCATAACTTGAATAATGAAGAAATAAAGAGTTTCTGTACTGAGTGACTAAATTATTTATTAGAAAATACTATCTGGAAGTTAACCCTCTAGCTGGCATATTATAGTATCTTAAAAGTTTTATGACTAATTTTAGTTTTCAAGTTTCAGTCTGCATCACTAATGATTATTTATAAATCAGTACTTTATCCCTGCACCTATTATTTTCCATGGAGTTTGGTTTTCAGCTTTGTCTTTTTTCTCACTTTGTGGTCCCAAGATTTGGCCATAAGTTAGTTGAGAAAGTTTTATCTTTTTATTTTTTTGGATGACAAGATTGCTGTTACTAAAATTATTTTTTCTTATTATCCGATATACTGTCAGTATCAAGAATAAAATTTAAAGGGCTTACTTTCTTACTTCATTTTAAACTTTTTCTTGTATTTTTTTCCCAGAAAAAAACTGATTGAACTAGTATACTACACGTCTTTGAGCAAAGCTTTTTTTATGAGACTGCTGGAGGGTTAATACATCAGGAAGATCAATAATAACATATACAAGGTGCCAACAGAAAGTTCCTATATTGTATTAAAAAAATATTGTTCCTTACCAAATGTTTCCCTGTTAAGATGATACTCAGACATTTTAATAGCATATCTTCTAGTACCCAAAATGCAGAACTGTTTTGTAGAAATGTTGACTGAAGGTGTGACTCAGAAGAATAAATTCTTTTTAGAATTTTCTGTAATGACATTGCCAGTATATCTGATCACTTTGACTTTTCTTCCTGAGTTGATCATATTATGCACCTCTGCCAAACTGTGCCACCACATCCATTCCATTTGATGTAAATTGTCTCAGATTTCCTCTTATATCTCTCAGTCTTACCTACTGACCTCACAAATACCGTAAATAGTTTCAACTTTGTGCTGTTATTAGTTATAACCAACTCCCCATGCTGTGTTGTTATGGCCACTAGTGATATTCTAAACTCACTTACAGACTTGTTAACTGAATTCTTTTTTTTAAATTGCTTTCCTCCAGATTGGTTATACTTTCATATCAAATCCAGTCCAAATAACAAACAATCATGGTGCATCCAGATTTTCATCCTGCTGTCATCAGCACTGTTATACTTAAAACTTTAAAAATCCCTTCTTGAGAAGGGATTTAAATCATTTATCCTTCCCACTATGGGTTATCACTCCACCTTTATACACTATGGCATCAGTGCATGGTGATCCACCATTTGCCTATATTCCTTTACTCATCAGATTTACTAGCCCTGGCACTTAAAAAGGAACCATCCAGCTTCTTTGACATTGACATTGCCATTGCCTTTGACTCTGTCAGTATTACTTCCCTTATTTCCTTACTTCAGCAGTTACTTAGTTGGTAGTCACATACTAAAGCTTGCTATTTATCTGTTTTTACACCCCTGTCTTTACACCTGTTTTATACGTTTGTTCACCTCAAAGAGTATTTTTCACTGTATAGCTTGTCTGTTGACCCCCCCTTTCCCAGGCAACTCCTTATCCACCATGTTGATTGTTGCCACCTTTATTTCATTTTTTTCAGAATGTTTCTGACTTCATATCTTATGTTGAAAATGTTGTTTCCTTCATCTCCATGTCCTCCATCACTGATGCCAATAGTACTTAAGTCATAAATGCTGTGATCATAGAATTGATTATCTACACCAAGTTCTTTAATCTTTACCTAAACAGTCTAAAATCCAATACATAATATTCTTACTCTTTCACTCCAACAAATCATTCATATTATCTGCCACGATGATTAGTAGGTGGCAAATTATGCAAGAAAGCAAGCTTATACAACATCAGCCAAAAAAAAATGCTTCCCATTTTCTATCATCCCCTCCAGTAGTTTGTCTAGTTCTTCCTTGAATTTATTCAAATTATCTACTTCCATAACAATGGATAGAAGCTTGTTCCAACAATCAACCATCTTTTCTCAAGTTGAATTGATATCCCCTCATATGTCTGAGCAAGAGGAAGAATCTCATCAGCATTGAGTTTGCTCAAGCCATTCAAAGCCTTAAACACCTCACAGGTGTCTAGTCTCCAAATGCTGCAATTTGCAGAACTAAAGCCTTTCTTGGTGAGTGCACACCTTTGTTCCCCCTCACCAGTCTCATTGCCCCTCTCTGTACCTATTCCAGCAGCTATACATCCTTTCTAAAATGAGGCCTCCAGAACTGTATGTAGTACACAAGATGTGGCCTAACCATTTCCTTATACAATAATAATTATCTCCTTATCCTTGCTAGCAAAATTCCTGCATATCATTGACAAAGCCCCATGAGCTGTTCTGAGCATCTCTGCACTAATCAAAAAACTTCATATCTGATTGCATAATTACCCCCAGATCTTTTTCTTTTTCTACTACCCTAAATATAATACCACACAGTTGATATGTTAATATGGAATTACTGCTACCCATATGCAGTACCTTGCATTTGTCAATGTCAGACTTTAATTGCTATTTATCAGTCCATATGCCTAATTTTTCTAGATATTGTTGCAGCAGCAGCATACCTTCATTACCGTCATTAACCACCCTTCCAACCTTTGTATCATCTACAAACTTAGACATTAAGCCTGATATACCTTCATCAGTATCATTAATAAATACAGAAAATAAAAATGGACTCAGCACTGAACTCTGTGGAACTCTACTAATAACAATAGTCCATGAAGAGCAGTGCCCATTGATAACTACTCTCTGCCTTCTCTCACTCAACCATCCCTTTATCCATAGGGATGGCTGAGTGATATTCTACCTTGCTCTTAATGCCACACTGCTCCAATTTGTACAGCAATCTTTTATGTGCAACAGTATCAAAAGCCTTCCTGAAATCCAAGTATCCTGTCCTGCAATTACCACGATAGAACAATTTGTATCATCATGTCCATGTACTGAAAGGGATCAACACCAAATCTACCAAGCTTTATACAGTGTCTAGAACACAAAACGAGATAAAAAAAAATAGCACTCTGGGAATGCTCTCAACTGTGGGTAAGTCTCTGAGAAACTACTTTGGAAGTGACAGAACAGAATACCCAGTAAGCAACTTTTTTTCCTCTTTTTTTTTTTTTTTTTGATTCAGTCTTATACATGCATGCATTGAGCACAGGTTAACTGACCTCAGAATTCAAAACACATGCAGTTTACAATGATATCTACATCTCATGATCTGAGTTGACATGTAACTAATCCAGAATAGTCTGGTCACACTACAATATTCCATTTTCTTATTCAAAGGATGGGAAAATGATAGTGTGATATCTTCTGAGGGGAAGATGTATTGGGTGAGATATCCTGGAGGCATGGCTCCGCAAGGTCTTGTGGCCTGCTACTGCTTCTTATGAGGTCATGTTAAATGTCAAAATCAAGTTCCACATTGACCAGTACAGCCATTCTATCAAATCTTTTGACATAGACACAAATTACAGTATTGTAAAGATATTGTAAAGTCTACAGGATATCTGTTATTGTATGAATGTTTGATCTAAAGACAAGTATGATATGAGGATCTATTGTGTATACTTCCATTGTAATCAATTTACAAAGTAGTTATTTATAGCAATCCTGTATATTATCTGGCAATCTTTTGCATGTACATTTTTTCTTTGTTTATTAGCTAGGGAACACCGCTCATTACTATTTAAAAAATCCTGGTGTGTTGACAATTCGGGATCTTTTGGAAGGTTACAGATTGCAAAACTCAAGCAATGGGGAACCCTCTACTGTCAACATTTGGCAACGACCACCTACTGAAGAGATTGAGAAACGTAAGTCAACAACATATACATTCTTTTGAAAAGCTAATATTGTAAAGTCTAAAAATTATATCAGGCTATATTAGATTACTTTGGGTATGTTTATCAGTATTTTAAAAACAAGAAATTAATATTTCCTCTAGAAATTTCTACGAAATCTGGTAATTGAATTATTTTTAAGTAGAATAGAAACTGCAGAGTATTTTAGAATTAATAAATAATGCAAATAGAGCTTTACTAAACTTAGAACTGATACAATAAACACTGTTATATACAAATAGAATGTAATGAATTTTCATTTCAAGAATTATATTACAAAGTCTCTAGGTGAGAAAGACCATCCAATTACATCAGTGTGTAAGAATTTTTATCAGATAAGCAAAACTTCAACTGACATAGCCTATTTATTAACCAATAGATTTCAAGGCAACGTAATTCACTCTGTTGAAAAAGCCTCGTAAAAAGTTTGATAAATTATTCATTTCAAAAATTCTATAAAATGCTGATCACATGGTTAAAAATGTCAAACTTTAATAATGTACTATAAAATAACATTGAAATCTACACCGAAAGGACAGAATTCATGAGATACCTGGTTCCTGGCAAACGCGGCACTGTGATCCCTCTCGCTAGTGGACAAATCCTCCGCTTGGCAGGTATATTGGTACACTGCATTCATGTAAACAGTAATTCGATGTCAGTATAGATAAACGTTGTGAGTTAACAAACTTTGAAAGAGGGATGATAGTGGGTGCCCGATGCATGGGTCTCTATCGTGGAGGCGGTACAGAAATTGTACTATCCCCCATTCGACAGTATCAAGAGTGTATCAGGAATATGCTATTTCTAGAATAACATCTCATCATGGACAGCGTTGTGGGAGGAGAAAGGTTGTGGATAAACATGGCCATCGACATCTGTCTCGCATTGTTTCAGCCAACTGGAGAGCGACAGTGGCACAAATCACTACTGACTTCAACGAGGGAGGTGCCAGAAATATCTCTACCAAGACCATTAGACGATCATTAGCCACAATAGGTTATGGGAGCTGCCGACCTATCACAGGCCTATTGCTAACACCACAACACAGGACTCTACACCTCAACTGGGTGAAAGAACATTGGCACTGGTCCTTGGATGATTGAAGACAGGTCTCCTGGTCCATTGAGTCCCATTTCCAGTTATTTCAAGGAGACAGGAGGGTGTGCATTTGGTGGAAACCGCATGAAGTTATGCACCCGTCATGTCAACAAGGAACTGTACAGGCAAGTGAATAGTCAGTAATGGTGTGGGGCATGTTCAATTCAACAGGCACATGTTGGGACCTCTGAATGGTTCAAGTTACGTGTCCATCCTTGCAGACCATCTGCATCTCTACATGGTCATCGTGCACAGGGTAATGGACTCTTCCAGCAGGACAATGCACCTCCCCCACAAAGCCATGATGACTAGAACATGGTTCAAAGAGCATTCTGGAAAGGTCCGTTTGAGCTTTGGATCCTCCACCCAGGAAATTCCTAGCTATGTGACTGCCCTTATCTGGGCGAAATGTGGGCCTACCCATTACTAGGTAGGTATCCCGTGATTTCTGTCCACTCAGTGTACTATATGCAGTTAAATTACTAAATTTGATCACATTTAAAATCTGAAAATATATACTGAAAGATGGTTTAAATACCTAAAATCACTGCAAAGCTTTCGTTAACGTATTACCTTCCTCAGTCCAAATTTGTATGACCTGCATTAGCATTAGTAGAGGCATATGATGCAAGAAAGCAAGCTTATGCAGCATCAGCCAAAAAAAAAAAAAAAAAACTCTCCCATTTCACCCCTCCATTCATTCCAGATCTCTGTCCAGCTCAGCCTTAAATTTGTTTAGGCTATCAACTTCCACAACAAGGGATGGAAGTCTGTTCCACCAACCAACTACCCACTAGCTAAAGGCAAATTTCCGCACATCTATCCTACATCTGTCTTTCCTCAATTTGAATTTATGCCCTCTCAGGTGATTATTCTGAGCAAGAGGCAGAATCCCATCAGCATTGAGCATGCTCAAACCATTCAAGCCTTTATACACCTCTATCAGATCACCTCACCGGTGCCTAGTCTCCAGACACTGTAATTTGCAAAACTGAAGCCTTTCTCCATAAGAGTAACTCTTTGTTCCATTCACTAATCTTGTTGCCCTTCTCTGTACTCATTCCAGCAGCTCTACATCCTTGAAATGAGGCCTCCAGAGCTGTATACAGTACTCAAGGTGTGGCCTGACCATTGCCGTATACAAGGGAATATCACCTCCTTATCCCTGCTAGAAAAATTCCTGTATATCATTGACAAGACACCATGAGCTACTCTTGCAGCCCATCTGCACTGCTCAGAGAACTTCATATCTGCCTGAACAATTACCCCCAGGTCCTTTTCATTCTCTACCACTTTCAGTGTAGTACCACAGAGTTGATACTTGCCACCTCTTGACCCATCTGCTCAACCTTTCCAGACCCTTTTGCAGCAGCATAGCATCAGTAGTGTCCTTAACAAACCGTGAGGATAGACGTGAGGAAATTTGCCTTTAGCCAGCGGGTGGTTGGTTGGTGGAATAGACTTCCATCCCTTGTCGTGGAAGTTGATAGCCTAAATAAGTTTAAGGCTCAGCTGGACAGGTATCTCGAACGAACAGAGGGGTGAAGTGGAAGTGGTTATTTTTTATTTATTTATTTATTATTATTATTATTATTATTTTATTATTTTATTTTTTGGCTGATGCTGCATAAGCTTGCTTTCTTGCATCAAATGCCTCTACTAATGCTAATTCTAACCCTGCCAACTTTTGTATCGTCTGAAAACTTGGACATTAAGCTTGATATACCATCATCAATATTATTTATAAATATAGAAAACAATAATGGACCCAACACTGAACCCTGAGGGACTGCACTGATGACATTAGTCCACGATGAGCAGTGTCCATTGATTACCACTCTGTCTTCTCCCCCTCAACCACCCCTTTATCCATAGCAGCAATTTGCCTCCAATGCCACACTGCTCCAATTTGTGCAGCAGTCTTCCATGTGCAACAGTATCAAAAGCCTTTCTAAGATCATCCAAGTATATAATATCAAAGTTATTCCCTGCATCCAATTCTTTTGTGACTGCATCATAGTATTCAATCAAATTGGTCAGGCAAGACTTCCCCTTAACAAAACCATGCTGTGTCTGAGCTATAACTGAAGTCTTGTCTAGATGATCCTGCAGTGCTTCTTTAGCCAGTGCCTCCATTAATTTTCCTGGAACAGAAGTTAAACTCACAGGTCTATAATTACTTGTGTCAGCCTTTTGATCCTCCTTTGTGAATTGGGGTCACATTTGCACATCTCCAGTCCATGGGTACTTCCCCCGAGTCCAAGGAAGCTCTCATAATTATGGCTAAGGGTTTGCTTACTTCCTTTGCTGCCTCTAATATAACTGGATAGATCCCATCCACCCCAGGTGCCTTTCTTGTGTTTATCTTCAACAATTTCTCCTCACTTTACTCTCAGTTATTACAAGATTATCTATCTTACTGCCAGAGTTGAATACACCTCTGGCATTCCCCCTCACTGAATAACTCCTCATGTGTGAATGTCGATGCAAAATATTCATCTAGTTTGTTAGCTACCTGAGCAGGATCATCAACAGTTGAACTATCGATATCGAGTGGACCAATCTGATTCATCCTCTTCCTTCTAGAGTTTACATAAGAAAAGAACTCTTTACAGTTTTTCTTTGTACCCTTTGCCAAAGCTTTCTCATAATCTGCCTTCGTCTGCCTAACCTCCTTTGTAACTTGGTTACTGATCAACTTATATCTATCATAGGCTTCTGTGTCATGTGTTAATTTATATGTATCCCAAGCATTTTTCTTCTCTGTCATATGTCTCATTAGTTCATCTGACATCCATTTAGGCCTAAATCTTGAACAGTATTTCTTAGTTGGTATGTAAAGCCTAGTAGCTTCCAAGATAAGTTCTTTGAATGCTTCCCATTTTGAATTTACTGTTGGTAACATCATCAGTTGGTCCCACCATATAGAATTTAAATACTGTCTCAGACCATTGTAGTCACCTTTATGAAAGCAATAACCCTTTCCTTTACCCCTGATGGTAGTTACTTCTTTGAGTAAATCCCACTTCGGCACACTGTGATCACTTCCACCTAGTTTACCACACGCTTCTTGATTAGACCGGGGTTCGAGCCCGTCACCACCAAATACAGAAGATGTGGAAAGGTCAGGGAATGACCACTGCATATTCCGGAGCAATATGGCCTTAGTTGCTAATGCTCCTAAAAACCAAAAACAACAACTGCCACTTAGTGGTTCCTCTATCTGCAGATTCTTAATGCGTGAAGAATCACTACTGATAATCAAAACAAGAGTATTACTTCCTCTAGTTGCCTCCCGAACATGCTGATGTAGAAAACAATCATCCAATAAATCCACAAAAGCCTTGCTAGTGTGTGAGTGACTAACCCACAAATTCCAGTGAATATCTGGTAAATTAAAATCCCCCTTTATAAGACTCTCTGATCTACTGGCCCACTCTATATCCCTGTACAGTTTCTTATTATACTCATCAGAGTCATTAGGCCTATAGCACACTCCTATTCTCAATTTTGATCTCCCAGTTGTTATGTCACACCAAACTGACTCGACACTGCACTGTCCAGCGATGTCACCTGGCTTCACTTCCTTGGAGTTTATGTTTCTTAACTAATAGCATAACCCCCTCCTCCCTTCCTATCCTCTCTATCCTTTCTGTAGACATTGTACTCCCCAAATTCCAGTTCTGCATTCCTTATATCTGTATGACACCACGTCTCTGATATCCCAACAATATCTGCCTTTGATGCTTTGAGCAATACCTCAAATTTATCAAATTTATTTACCAAACTCCTAGCATTGGTGTACATGCAAGTATACATGCACCTGTTCTTTTTCTTAGCTACCCTAACACAACCCATGTGTTTACTTGTACTGCAATGACTCCCAGCAGTCTCTGAAAACACACTAGAAAAAACTACATAACCCCTATCATACACCATCTACATGTTAGTTGATCAAATCCCACCTTCAGCTGTTTACATGTAAAAGACCCAAATCTGCCCCTCCTGCTGTTGGTTTCTGTATAAATTGATATTCTAGAATGGTGTGTGCTCTTATTTCACTATTTCAATTATTATTGTTTGCTATATTCAGACATACAAGGTTTGATCAAAACATTTGTTGAATGGTCTTATAATTCTTGAAAGTGCGGCAGTAGCTAAAAGATTGAGTGGGCTTACAGTGATATCTTTTGAGCATGCACATATCAAGTTTTAACTTATGTGCCAGTCTAGTGGAAAGTTGCTTTGGGTGAACACTGTTTTTCTCATTTGTTGGATGTAGTGAAAAGTAATGAAATTTGGATAACATATGAATATTAGATTTTATAGTAAACTTGAATAATCATCTATGAAACCCATGAAATGTTGTTACAGTTTACGGAGAGATGATGCGGTGATGAAGAAAGCAGTTTTCAAGTGTTATCAACAGTTTTACGAAGGAAATTTTTTGCTTTCAGATGAAGAAAGGAACAATCACCCATTTATATTCCAAAATTACCAAAACATCAATGAAGTCTGCATGATCATTTGACCAGTTGAAAACTTTTTGTGGAGATATCTCATTTGGTTTTGTTCAGGCTATTTTGACTGAGAATTTGGACGTGGCAAGTGAATGCCAGTTTTCTTCCATGTGCATTCTCATTGAAGATGAAAGACAGCATAAACTCCTCATTTCATATGTGTTGTTGAGCAGACTGTGTTCCTGTATCATTAACAGAACTATATGAGGTGTGTGTGTGTGTGTGTGTGTGTGTGTGTGTGTGTGTGTGTGTGTGTGTGTGTGTGTGTGTGTGTGTGTGTGTGTGTGTGTGTGTGTGTGACCCAGAGACCAAGGCAGAAAGCAATGTTAGCAATCATTCTATAATATTGTAAATGTGTGTGATACAGAATGCATTTGCAGATACAGAAATATAACAAAAACTTTTTTAATAATTACTTAGTAATATTGGAGGAAAAATCATTCACCACTATGATATAATCACCATTTCTGTTTCTTATTAAATTTCAAATAAACAGAGCGGTTATCTAGATTTGTTTTCCCACCTTCATTTTTCATACAAAAAATTACTATAGTTTTTGTTACAGACATGAATTTTTTTAGCCCCCTTCACATATGCATAAAACGTATACAGCCACTCCCCAACTTATGTAAATCGGAATTTCCCTAAATGCTTATGCAGCACTTGCAAATTTGATTGAAGCAAAAAAAGAAATGTTCAAGGAACATGTAAATAGAATTATTTATTCAGTTTTTTTCTCGTGCGCAGGAAAAATGACAAAAATGTACAAAATTACAAAAATTTTAAAATTATAAAATTACAAAAAGAGAGAGGAAACAGGCATAACGTCAGCAAGTTTTACCTTTCTAGCATCGTTGCCAGAATTAACTCTCCAGCTGATAAGATGCCACTGCAGAAGTTGAGGGCTGTGGAGATTTAGAGGGGGTTTTTTCCAACACATCACAATTTCTCTGCAGCTACAGAATCGGCACTGGTGACTTCACTGCATATTTTAATGTTTTGGAAACCAGCACTATGCTTGAACCTATTAAATCACCCGTTTCTTGCGATGAACTTGGCTTGGGGTTCACTGTACTTATCCTTAATATCTTCATAAATACTTCTTGCTTTTGCTTGAATGTCCATTGGACTAGGGCACTTGCTTCGGAATCTGATTTTCCATCCATATTATTAATAGCTTTTCCAGCTTCAATATAGCACCTGAATGCTGTTTTGTGATCACTGTTGATGCATTGATCCTTTAACGTGTTTTTTTATATGTGCACTGTCCCTTAAAATAGTATTCACTGTTGAAGCAGCGAGACCTAATTCTGTGCAGTAAATGACAAATTTTGTCCTGCTTCGTACTTCATAATCATCTTCACTTCTAAATCAATTTTGTTTTGTTTCCTAGCACTGCCAGCACTTGCACTTTCTGTTGGTTGCTTTGCTTTCCCTTCACTGTTGTAATAAGTAAATAGGAATGAAGAGAAGATTCTGAAATTTTATTTGTTTTTTATATGATTGAAGATTTCAGTGAAGAGGAACTCATTTCACCATAATACCATGATGTAAAAACCCACAGAATTCCAGTTATTGGTATTATCGCAAATGCAATAAGATCAAGTTTACTATCCATATATAATAAATTGCACTAACAGAAAACCCCAATAAATCAAAGTGCAAATTGTTTTTACTGTTTAATGGTAGTGACCTCCAGAAATGTGCTTTAGAAAAATATCACAAAGTCATTAAAAATTCCATTATTAAAATGACCTTTTACAGAGATAAATAGCTTAGTTATATAGCAAAAATTTCAACTTCTAAGGTCTTGGAACAAATTACCCAAAAAAAACAAATGTGTTATTGGGTTCACATTACGATATTTTCCCGATACCTCCATTTATTCCTACAGGATGGAAAATACGTTTCCAAGATTTTTTTAAGTTTGCACTGGCCAACAATAACTTACGTAAAGTCTAGTATTATGTAAGCTGGGGAGTGGCTGTACTGTCTTCACTGTGACTGTCCACATCTAACAACTTACCACCTCCCATTGGGTGGGTTTTCATAAATTTTTATATTTGACTCTTTTAGAGAGATTGCCAAGCTATCCCAAATTTAAATAAAATCAGAAAATAGAAATCCAACAATTATTATTCCTCTTTTTTTTTCATACATATCATATAGGTTATCTGTACACTGTTATATATTGTAAATATACAGTATAACTTCAGGAATGAGTTCCTCATATGTAGACAATAAAAATATTTTATATCAATATAGTTCCGGAAATGCTTGGTTCCCGAGTTATTAACCGGAATGTCTAATCTCCAGCAGGTGATTTCCTTCAGGGCAGGAGCAGCAGTGTGTAGCACACACTTCTTGATTGGACCGGGGTTCGAGCCCGTGACCACAAATACAGAGGATGCAGAAAGGTCAGGGAATGACCACCATATATCCCCGGAGCAATATAGCCTTAGTTGCTAATGCTCCTAAAAAAAACCGAATAACAAATAACCTTCATCACAAGGTACTGACAGAATCTGGTGGTTTTCCATTCCGACCATGTACTCAAATCAGGAGCAAGCGGATATGCACTTTATGTACGGTTTGGTGGACGGCAATGCTCTGGAGGCTCGTCGTTTGTAC
The DNA here is from genome assembly GCF_048544385.1 of Mastigoproctus giganteus. Classification (NCBI taxonomy): domain Eukaryota; kingdom Metazoa; phylum Arthropoda; class Arachnida; order Uropygi; family Thelyphonidae; genus Mastigoproctus; species Mastigoproctus giganteus. The sequence goes on from NC_143584.1 coordinate 160,570,742, forward strand.
CACAAAAGGTTCCCAGAACAAAGATGTCCAGACAGGAAAACGTTTGAAGGTATCCGTCACCGCCTTTGTGAACATGGGACCTTTACACCTGGTACTGCCAACAGAGGATGACCAAGATCTGTGACTCCTGAAGTAGAGGAGGAGATTTTGGACGTTGTGCATGCCACTCCTGGAATCAGCACATGCAGAATAGCAATGCAACTGGCTTTTCAACGTTCGACTATTTGGAGAGTGTTGCGAGAACACCAACTGATGTGGTAACTCTCTGCAATTGAATTGCTGGAGGTTGTGAGACAATATGAAACATTCCAGGAATTTGGCATCGTCTTCGTGAGTCCATGGGACATTGATGTCAGACCTGTATTCAGGCAGAAGGTGGACATTTTGAACAATTACTATAAGGTGATGTGAACAGTTGTGTCATAGACAGACCTTCAAAACTTGGAAACCAAGCATTTCTGGAACTATGTTGATATAAAATATTTTTATTGCCTACATATGATGAACTCTTTCCTGAAGTTATGCCATGTATTTTTGAGACACCCTGTATATTAGCATTAGTAGTGGTGAATGATACAAGGAAGAAAGCTATACAGCATCAGCCAAAAAAAAAAAAAAAATCTACCTCACCTCATCTTTCCATCCCCTCTAATAATTTATCTAATTCTTCCTTAAATTTATTCAAACTTCCTGCCACTTCCACAATACCAGATGGAAGTTTATTCGAAAAATTAGTCACCCTCTGTATGAAATCAAATTTTTGCACATCTGTCTTACAACCATCCTTTATCAATTTAAATTTATGGCCCCTTATATGAGTTGTCCAAGAAAGAGTAAAGATACCATCATTGTTCAGTTTTCTCAATCCATCTAAGACTCTAAGACCTTAAACACTTCAATCGGGTCTCCTCACAGGTGCCTAGTTTTGGAGAATTGCAGTTTTCAGAACAAGTCTTTAATGATGAGTACTGTTTTGCATCCTTTACTAATCTTTTTGCTCTTCTCTGCACCCAGCCCAATAGATTTACATCCTTCTTATAATGAGTGTCCTAATGTGTGTCCTAATTTATGAAATATATTTCCCATTTACCTGATGGTAGTGTCACCAACAATAGCTACTTCTTGTGGGGCCAGCACTTCCTGTACCATGGAGGATTTTGTTGTCATGTGATGCACAAGTGTAGTCTATAACTTTGTGCTTTGCAATCTTAGTGCTTGATGGGTTCCTCTTTTTAATTTCTTCAAGTGCATTAGCCTTATTCTTCAAGCTCTCGTATAAGCACATCAGAATGCTGAATTAATGCTTAATCTCCTCATACTCTGTGTCCAAAAAAGACATCTGCTTTGGCTGTGTCATGTCTCCTGCTACTCTAAGCAGCTGTGAAGGAAGGACAAGTCTCTGGTTTAGAACTGTGCACATGAAAATCATTAGTTGCTTTTTAGAAGGACTCATTTTGACTTTATTTCTTTATTATAGTAATCACAGCATAAATGTTAAATTTGTTTTGTATTTAAATTTTAGTAATGAAATACAGAAGCAAATAAATAAAATATATTAAAAAATATTAATTGCATATTATGATGTGAGGTATATGTTGCTATTTGTTTACTTTTACGAATCAGAGAAGATCCATGAAATACTTGTTGCATTTAAATTTTTATTAAAATCCAGTAGGAAATAAGTAAAGTATTAGAAACTTAAGTGAATATTATGTTAAAGTATAAAAGTGAGAAGAATTATTTTTATATATTATTAATTAATTAATTAATAATATATAAAAGAAATTAATTAGCAGTTAGGAAAGAAGTTAATTAGTTATTTACTTTTCACTTCTGTCAATCACAGAAAATGAAGGTGCCTCCGTAGCCAGGTGGGAAGGAGCAGCAGTGCGTAGCATACGCTTCTTGATTAGACCGGGGTTCGAGCCCGTCACCACCAGGTCAGGGAATGACCACCGCATATCTCGGAGCAATATGGCCTTAGTTGCTAATGCTCCTAAAAACCAAATAACTAACTAACTAACTAGCCTTCGTAGCTAGGTGGGCAGGAGCAGCAGTGCATAGCACATGCTTCTTGATTAGACCGGGGTTCGAGCCCGTGACCACTAAATATGGAGGGTGCGGAAAGGTCAGGGAATGACTACCGCATATCCCCGTAGCAATATGGCCTTAGTTGCTAATGCTCCTAAAAACCAAATAACAATAATAACAGAAAATGAAAATTCAATTATTTAAAAAAAATGAAATGCATCTGAAATGAATAAACAAGTTAAGCAATTGCATTGCTTAACTTGTTTATAAAGTCATTGTACACATTGGACGTAGCATCTTTATGTACAGAAAGAAGCTATGCCTGATGTGTATGATTACTTTATATGGTTTTCATAACTTGAGGTTTTTGCCCTAGAATGAGGATTTCAAACCATACTATAGCTTAACAACATTTTAATATTTTTATGTTTAATTTAATCCTTCAGAACTAACTCCTCCTTCACCAAATCATGAAGAGATGGTAACTACAGAGGTTACAGATATTAAAGAAGGAAGTGAGACGGATGAACCAACAGGAACAACTGATGAAACAGAAAGCAAAACTGAAAATGAGGATAATGCTATTGAAAATACCATTTATCCTATGCTCTTTGATCAGGACAGTAGAGATAGTAATTATTTAGCAAGTGTTTTAGGTGATGCTCTGATTCAAGGACTTACTGCTGTTACCCAAGAACGTCCAGCAGATCCTGTTGGTTATTTAGCTACTTGGCTTTATCATTATGCTAACAGAACATCTCGTGGAAGAACATCGTCAAGAGGACAAAGTAGTACAAGATCTCATCGTGTAAGTAATCTCTCAGATTTAAAGTTATTCTTAGTTACAAAACATGGCTTTTGTAATCAATAGCATTATTTAATTTTATCAATATATGAAGACTGTTAGCTGAATGCTTGTAATTGATTTTATTAAAATGAAAAAACCTAAAAAATTTAATTTCATTTCATTAAAATTAGAAGTAACTTTACCAATTCAGAAATGATTTTATTAGACATCAGCGACTGTTATTTGACTTGGTAATTGTGATAAATAAGCAAAAGATATTATAAGTGACATATAAATGCTTACAAGAGTTCTTTAGATCAGTGTTTCTCAAAAAATGGGTTCAGTCTCTCTAGAAAAAGAGTCACAAATGATATCTAATTAGAATAATCTTAAGAGAAAAATGGAAAAAACATTTGGGATATGAAAGGTGAAAATCCAAGTAGGAAACGAATAAACTGATCCAATAATTGAGATCACTTGTTCCTGTGAATTTTGAAACAGACTGTAATAGCATTGCCTCATTTTTAAACAATAATGCTAACCATTCAGTAATGTTATTTGTTTAAAAATAGTGCATTTAAAAGTTACCTGTGGGTAGTGAAAATCATTTTTTTGTGAGTAGCTTAAGGCAATTGGAAATGTCTCAACTGACAAACATGTTGAAAGATAAGATAGTTTACTAAAAATAATTGCAGAAAAACGGTTTTAACATAAAATAACATAAAAAAAAAAACTATTAAAGAATTAAATACAAAAGAATAAATTCTGGTTGTGAATTAAGTTTTTTGTATTCCTCCTTTAAAAAAGGAAATAAGTAAGACACATATGTATAGGATACATAGGAAGATAAATTATTTTATCTTACAGTTATATAAGATTAATTTCCAAATAATTAGTTGTTAATTTATAGGTACACCACACTCCTCCAGTGTAAGCATAATTCATACTCCTCGAGGTAGAGTAAACAGCCCTCTGTGATATCCAATTTATATCACCAGTTTTGGTGCTGTACCTTTGAAATTTGAACTAATTTTTAATAGCAACCTGTAGTTCTATGCCTAGAAAATACACAGATGAGCCAAAACATTATGACCACCTACCTAATATGATGTTGGTCCTCCACGTGCAGTCGAAAAAGCTTGTACCCGGTGAGGCACGGATGCTACAAGATTTCCAAATGTGTCTGGTGGTAAAAAAAAGGTAAAGTGCAGCCATTATCAACCCACTGCAGGATGGAAGCTTCCTCAACAATTCATGCTGAGGGAAATGGGCCATAATCTGCCACGCTGGTCCAGTGCAGGTTAGCAGATTGACCGTATTCAGCAGTCAGGTGCTTGAACCCCAGTCTATTCAAGGAGCATGTGCTACTGCACTCCCGCTCCTGACCACTCAGCTACCACATAACCTGCAGATCCGTTAACTTCTCTAAGGTCCGTGGTTGAGATGCCGCAGATTGGAGTTGCTGTTCCAACACAAACCACAGATGCTCGATGGGATTGATGTCTGGAGAATTTGGAGGTCAGGGCAATACCTGGAAGTCTTCCTCATGTTCCGCGAACCAATCTCGAACAATCTGGATGGTGTGGCATGGCGCATTATCCTGCTGACAGACGGCACTGCCAGAGGTGAAGACCATTGCCATGAAAGGATGTACCTGGTCAGCAATGATGTATAGGTAGGTGGTAGATGTCAGAGTGCCCGGCTCTTGAATGACTGGACCCAGGGCATTCCAGCAAAACATTGCCCAAAGCACGACACCACCGCCACCAGCTTGTTTTTGCCCCAAAGTTCATCCAGGCATCATCGCTTCCCCAGGTAAACGATGCACACGTACCTGGTCGTCCACAGGCAACAGGAAACGTGATTCATTGGACCAGAGGACCTACCAATCACTCGAGGTCCAGTTTTGATTCTCGCTTGCCCATTGTAGGTGCTGTTGCTGGTGAACTGTGGTTAGCATGTGCACTCGGAGCTGCCTGCTCCTACGCAGTCCCATGTTCGGCAGGGTTTAATGTACTGTGTGTGTTGTGACACATTACTCCCATCATCAGCATTTCAATTACTGGCGAGTTAATACACAGTCGCCTTTCTGTTGCCACGTACCATCCGAGAGAGCCTTCGCTCACCTCGAGCATCGATGAGCCATGGTCGTCCAGCACCTCGCTGGTGATTTGTGGGTTTCCCCTCCTTAGACCACTTTCCGTAAGTACTAACCACAGCTGATCGTGAGCATCCCAGGAGCCGTGCCATTTCAGATATGCTCTGATCCAGTTGTCTGGCCATTACAATTTGCCCTTTGTCAAACTTGCTTAAGTATGCTGCCTTTCCTGTCTGAAGAACAAGAGTAATACTCTTGTTCTTCAGATGGTGTTTTTCAAATAGGTGTTTTTATACCGTGTTCCAACCCACACATATGCCGTAGTTCACCTGCAGTTGCTTCAATTTGCATAACGACTCACTGGTCATAATGTTTTGGCTCATCAGTGTAGTTTATAACAAAGATAACTCTTCGAAAGATGATCAGATGACAGTGAATATTTTATGTATAATGGAAATTTTTGGATGGAAAGTCCAATCATAATTTTTTAAATGTATAAATTTTTCTGCAGAAAGTCAAAAATGACAAAAGTCAATTTTTTTTTGTTCTGCATTCTCAAGGAGCAAAGGGAAGAATATACATAAATATAGCCCAGTTATTGTATGAATAATTGTTTTTTTATTTGTATTGTAAACCACTTTGTTTTATTATACAGGGTGTCTCAAAAATATTGGTACAAACGTTTAGGGGAGGTAGGTAACATCTAAAGGAATGCGAATCGCATAGGAACCCATAACTGGAAACGTCATGGGAAAGTAGTAGCAGAGGCACAAGAAGCAGAAATTACACAAGACAGTAATTAGTGGCAAACATTTATTTGACATAATATTAACAGTGGAGTACAAGATGGATGCATTTCATGATGTTACAACAGATGCTCGAAGGTTCCACCATGAGACGCGATGCATGAGTGACACCGACGCAGCATGGATTGGCAGACAATGTCGAACACACCTGGAGTTTCTTTGACAGTAGCAGCAGCAGCGCGGACAAGTCTCGCCACGAGATCCACTTCCGTCTCCACAGGCGATTCATACATGATAGATTTGAGGGCCCCCACAGAAAAAAATCAAGGCTCGATAAATCAGGTGAGCGTGGGGCCAGGCAACGGGCCCACTACGGCCAATCCTTCAACGCCCAAAACGTCTGTTCAAATGGTCACGAACACACGTTCCATAACGGGCAGGCACCCCTTCATGTTGAAACCAAATGTTGCATCTCACATTTGCTGGAACATCATCAAGTAACCCTGGTAGAACTTGTCCAAGAAAGATCCGATATTTAGTGGAGTTCATGCGGGATGGTAACAGGTATGGGCCGACTAAGCAGTCACTGACCATACCTGCCCACACATTTATTGCGAAGCGATGTTGTACCGCGTGGGCCCTCTGCTAATCATAGTGCTGCAGGTCCAGATGGAGTTCATTACATTATGTTAAAGCATTTACTTGGAGAAGACTTGAGAACCCTATTAATTTTTTACAATCAGATCTTCTCTGAAAATGCCTATCCAACTTCATGGCGCCATTCGTTCATTATCGCCTTACCAAAACCAGAAAAAGATCCCTCCTGTGTTGAAAATTACAGGCCAATATCTCTTACGAGCTGCATGGGAAATTTTTTCAAAAGGATGGTTCATACTAGACTCACCTACATCCTGGAGTCAGAGAATCTACTTCCAGAACAACAATATGGCTTTCAGAAAAATAGATCAACGCTGTATGTGCTTATCAAAGCCGAATCTCATATCCGCAATGCCTTTGTCATGGTCAATTTATATTTTGAAAAGGCATTTGATACAACATGGCATCATGGTATTATTAGGGACCTTTATCATCTGGGGCTTCAGGGCCATTTGCTGGAAATAATTAAATTTCCTGCAATTGCGTTCTTTTCAGGTCCGATATAAAAACGTACAACTCACATTCAGGAAGAGGGAGTCCCGCCGGGATCAATACTTAGTCCAATACTGTTTTCAATCCAAGTTAGCAGCATGACACGAGATATCCCAAAAACTGTTCAAACTTATATGTATGCAGATGACCTTACCATTTCATGTCAATCTCAAACTATGAATACCATTGAACGGCAGCGACAACTTGCTATAACCAAAATAGAATCCTGGACTTTACGGAACGGTTACAGACTCTCAGAAAAGAAATGCACTGTCACTCACTTTTGCAAGAAGCGAGCTCTCCATCCCGAACCTGAACTACAAATAAACAATACTCCAATCCCTCTTGTTAATACTGTTAAATTTCTTGGACTAAAATTAGACAGAAAACTAAATTTCCAAGCCCATATCACTTATTTGAGAACTTCTTGTATGAAGCATTTGAATATACTTCGATTTGTCTTGTCGATGTCATGGGGAGCTGATCGATATACTTTACTGCATCTTTATAGAAGTTTAATCCGTTCACGGCTAGATTATGGATGTCCAGTGTATGACTCTGCCCGGAACACTACTTTAAAACAGCTAAATGTGATCCATCACAGTGCTCTGAGGATTGCGCTAGGAGCTTTCAGGACTTCTCCGATCCAAAGTTTTTATATTGAAGCGCATGATCCCCCATTACACCTGCACAGAAAAACGCTACTGCTTCAGTACACTGCTAAGATCCGGAGTCTACCATCGCACCCAAGTTGGGAGAATCTTTATAATACTCGTTGGGAAGCCTTCTTTGAGAGCAAGCCAAATGAAAATAGACCTGCTTCACTCAGGATCAAAGAGCTTGTTCACAGTTGGAATGTCAAATTAAATGAAATTTTTCAAGACACAACTGCACCTGTTCCACCTTGAGCATATGTGTCTGTCTCGCAAGATATACACTTCCTCCAGTGGGGGAAAAATATGATACCTGCCTGCGATAACAGACAGTTACATTCAGCTCATGCTGCTATGAATAGCTATGCCTGTAAAATTTATATAGATGGTTCAAAAACTGACAGTATGGTAGGTGCTGCTTCAATTTTTCCATTATGCACAATTTCATCTACACTACTGCTAGCTTGCAGTGTTTTCACAGCTGAATTGTATGCCATTAAGTTAGCGCTTAATAAGATTATTGAGCTTTCCATCTCATCTGTCATAATTTACACAGACTCCCTGAGTGCTGTCTCTGCCATAAGGAAGAATTTCTCATCCTACATTGAAACAGATTCATTCCCAGCTATTTTCTTGCAGTATGTCCAATCAGTCAATCAGTTTTTGCTGGATCCCTGGCCATTCAGGCATTATTGGAAATGAAAGTTCTGACTTTGCCGCTAAACATCCTCATCCTCAAGTTCCTTACACTGACTATAAGTCTGTCATATGCAAAGCTTGCTACCATAAATGGTCACAGATCTGGAAATGCGACACGAACAATAAACTTTACCAGGTAAAAGAAGATCCAAAGCTGTGGCCGTCTAGCTTCTGACGAAACATACGAGAGGAAGTGGACTCAGAATTGGACACACTCACCATACTCATCTCTTTTTATTATTGGGAGAAAACCCACCACAGTGCTCATCCTGTCAGACACAACTTACGGTCCGTCATTTTCTGGTTGATTGTCCCTTACATTCAACCATCCGGTCAAACACTTTTCAGTCACTCCACTTTGAATACATCACCTGATTTATCTCATTTCTTAGGAAATGAAGCGAATATTACAGAACTTTTATTATATTTAAAACATATTGGCTTGTACAGAAGCATATAATTTAAGCTCTCGAACGATATGCTTGTAAATTAACAATGAACAGACACAATTTGGCCTTAGTAGCCCTTGTGTCATTAAACCGAACAACAACACTCTGGTTATATATGATTTGTATGACATTTGTAGAAGACAGGCATTCCCCTTGTAGACTCCAGTGAATTCAGACAGTGTTCCTATTTGTCAAAGGCTGTAACATAACAGCCGAAGCATTACAGTATTATACAGTTTCTTTTGCACATTACTTATTTTAAGAATTAACCTAGCCTTAAATTTTTTGAATATTGTAATTATGCAGATAGATTAATATAGTGCAATTTAATACTAAAAAGAACAGTGTGTTTTCTTCTCAAATTCAAAAATTCTCTACTCAGTTTATTAAAATAGTTGATAAAGGGTCTTAGTTAAAAAAAAAAAAAAAAAATGTTAATTTCTAATATTAAAATTATTTTAAAGATTAAAAGAATTATTTTATTTTCTTAAATAATTAAATAGGCATATTTTTGAAATATAAAAATAAGCAGAAAAAAATCAGAAATAGTATTATTAAAAGGCTTGGGTGGATGATGTTGTTCCTTCTTTCTCATGAATAGGCATTAACAAATAAAACAATAGATGAAAGTGATGGAAAAAGTGAAGCTGTAGACGAAAAAAGAACACCCCTGGAAAAAACTGTTCAGGAGTCTAAACTGATTGATAATAAATCAGTAGTAGATGACAAACAAGGTATAAATGATGGTAAATTAGAATCAGGTTCAATTCAGAATGAAAATGAAGAAATTCAAAAAGATAAGGCAGATAATAAAGCAGAAACTGGGACTGGATTACGGCAAGTATAGACTTCTTACTGATTTCTTTTATGTTGGTTAGTTAGTAACGACCAGAATAGAAATTAATATTTTGTATCCTGTAATTTATTTATATTTAACAGTGAACTTTGATTCCATTTTTGAGATTCATCATATGCCCCGCTGGCATAGTATACTTTGGTATACACTGTTGACCAGTCGGTTGCATGTTGAATAGAAGATAGGTTTGAATAAGGACAAATTTAAAAATAAACTCAACACTTTCAGCTATTCAGATGAATTCCACAAAAATAATGATTCCCATTCCTATTGCTTTTCACATCTTATAGGTTTAAAAAGCAATGGGAATTCTTTAACTGGTTCTGTAAACCTCTTTTTGTTTTCTGAAGTCAGTTGCTAATTTTCTATTCCAATTGATATTCATTTTTTTTTTTTTTACTTTAATCAAGAGGAGAGAGAGTGGGATTCATTGTAAAGTTTACATTATATTTTATTTTAAAAAGATAAAATCACCAATCCAAATATGCTGGGCTTAACTGAAATACATATGCTTATCACATAATTTGTTATGTATATCTTTTGAGAAAGACTAACAAATTTTTATAAAATTTTAGAGAAATGTTACCTTCTCCTATGCCTTCCCAAGCGGGCAGTGAAATTGAATATGAGGATCACAAAATGAAGGTAAGTAATCTTAATTCCTTCTATTCAGAAAACTTGTTACTGTTATTTATCATAATGAAAAAAAAATGTATATAATTCTTGTAATTATATTTTAAGGATGTTTATTTATGATATATTACAAGAGCATAACACATACTAATTCAAGAAAATAAGAACAAAGAAATTCCACAAAGTGCAGTGCACAATAACTGTTTAAATCAAAATTCACGCAAACTATATAAAGCCAAGTAAGATATTTAAAATCTTTGAAATATAATACTTAATAATATTTATGTTACAGCAAATCCTTATTTTGAAGGTTAAAATTAAGAAATTCAAGCAAGTCCATACAGGTGTACATTTACTGTATTTCATAACAGCATCTAAAGGCACTGTTATGGTGTGTTGGAGAGGTGAAATAAAGTTGTCACTTTTTAAACACTAGATAATACAGTTTGTATAAATTCTTTATCCACTGAGGCAAGTTAGATGTAGCAGTAATAGTAACAATTTTTTTAATATTTTGTTGAGATAATTTATATGAAGAAAAGAATATTAAAAGTTTTACATTCAGTGTGAATAAATTTTTCAGATGTATTTGGATGTGTAATAAGTTTTTGTGCATATTAACATGGCAACAACAGTGAATGGAGATTCATTCCATAAATGTGTTAAGCTATGTCAAAAAATCAGGTAATTATTAATGTGTATTAATAATTATTAATATTAATTCTAGCATTCCGCTAGGGGCCAGAGAGTAAGCATGTCTACTGTATCAGCACTCTTAGAGTAAATCGGAAATCGTTGCCATTTGTAAGTTGTTTAATTCTTTCTTTTGTTATTCATTTCATGCAAGTGCATTAACAGAAACATCTTGTGTTAACTACGCCAAAGATTTACAAACATGAATCAAAATATATGCAAAAAGTGCAACCTACCGCTGCACGTGGTAGAATTGGTATGTCGTGGCTGCAACAATGGGTATCATTTTCAATGCTCATTGAAAGAAGCAACCTATAAAGGGATGGCGAAGCAGAAGAAACAACAGTGGAGGTGTATATTGTGCAGGAAAGAAGAGAGGGAAGAGAGAAGTGAAATTTCCTATTCAGCAGAAGAATTTCACGATTTGCTGAATTCAACAGCTGTAACAAACAAAGATTTAGCAAACCACAAATGCAAGCAAACACCCTAAATATAGAGGACGTACTAAGGAGACTATCCAGTAAAATCCATTTACTGGATTTACTAACAGAAATTGTACCGATAAAGAACAAAATGGAAGACCTGAAGACAGAAGTAGAAGATATCAAAAAATCAATTTCATTTGTCTCAGAATCCTTTTGACAAAATACAAAAAAGCATAAGCAAGCTGCAGGACTCCAACACAGCTATCAACAAAAGAATTGTCGATCTGGAAGCTTCATTCAATCAAAATGAGGAAAATTCCATTCTACTTAACTTAAGGATTACTTCGATAGAACAACAGTTATTAGAAAATAATGTAGAAATAGTAGGATTAACTGGATTAGCAGGCCAAATCTAGATCTTGTTATTCAGCAGCTAGCACTTGCATTGAACTTACAGCACAATAAGGAAATAGAGCACTACTACATACCTAACAATAAAAAAATAAACGATAAGCCTACTCTAATTGTGAAATTTACAAATCATGTGGAAAAGAAAAATGGATGAGAAAGGCAAAGGAAATTCGACTCACAGCAAATGATATTTTTCAGAACAACAGCAATATTCCAATCTACATAAATGAACACTTAACAACTCACCTCAAGAAATTGTTTTGGGAAACAAAACAATTAGTAAAAACTCACAATTACAAATTTTTATGGTTAAAACATGGAAGAATTTATGTGAAGAAGAATGAATCTTCAAGAGCCATCTTGAGTTCAAAGGAACTGCAGTATATAAAATAGACTCCTTTATTGTGGATAATTGTAGTTACTTGAAATCTGGTACTAAGGTAAAATTAAGACATCAGGTATGCTTTTTGAGGAATCACAAATTTTCACTTCACCTTTACATTTTTTAAATAATCCAAATGCTCAAGCTCTTTTAATTGATAAAAAAAACAGTTTTTTCTGGTAGCTCTAAATATCAGGTCATTAAGAAAAAATTGGTTTAACTTCTTACAATATATAAATGCAATGAAAGAATATATCTCATGTATAGTATTAACAGAGGTTAATATAAAAAGTGATGAAATTGCTAATTATAACATACAAGGTTATGACAAGGTCTATAAGTTGAGAGAGTTGAGAAGGGGGGAGGAATAATAATATACTACAGAACATGCTGTAAGGCAATACAAGCTTACCACTTGACTCAGTCTTGTGACTGAGTCAAGTGGTAAGCAGCTTTCTATAAACAGCTTTCTAATGGAATTAGATAACATAATTCTGCAATGGGATGACATACAAGTAGATAAGACCATACTAGTAGGAAATTCAATATCAATTTACTAACCGATGAAACAGAAAATGTAACACTCAGATACTCTGCAATCTTAAACAATTATGGATTTGAACATACCTTATTTGGAATAACTAGGCAACAAAGGATGGTGGGTGATACAACAGTAAGCTCATGCTTAGATCACATTATAACAATATAAAGTTGAAGTATGCAAATTCCTACATACTATTAAATCAACTTTCAGATCACAGAATGTGCATACTAATAATAGATATGCACTCAAAACAACATCCATGTGAAGATATAAAATTAACAAATGTTGTGAAGAAAAATTATTTATCAACAGGTAAACTGAAACAGAACATGGAAAACTTGTTAATACAAGAGCAAATATCCTACACAACAAATGTAAATGACTTTCAAATAAGATAGTACAAATGATAAACAATTCAAGGTTAAATACGGAGAGAAAAGTAAATCACTCAGATTGCAACATAAATCCTAGGAGTAACGGATTAAGCATAAGAAACCTTGGATGACAAAATAAATAGAAGAATTAATGGTACAAAGAGGTAAATACTTAAGGCAGTATAGAAATTGTCCATCAAAGATAGAACATTATCATAATTCTAAAACACTAAGAAATAAATTGACAGGTATGATTAGAAAACAAAAAAAACACTTATTACAATCAACTTTTTATGGATAAGCAGATAACTCAAAAGGAAAAATGGAACATTATAAATAACCTACTAAGTACAGGGGGGAAAAAAACAAGGGAAAATCAAATTAAAACATTATTAGAACAGATCTCTGGTACAAGCAAACAAACAATATGAGGCTGCAAATAGATTTGCCAAAGCTGTATTAGATCTCAGTAGATACAACATACACTATTGCCAAGACTCCTTTGCTCAAAAAGATAGTCCTCCTCAGATAGTGAACTCTTGTGTAGTCTTAGCTCCACAGTACATGGAAATTCTTAAGAACATAGATAGAACAGTTAAAGAACAAGAAAATTTACGGACTGGACTGCATTACAGTAATCGAAGTAAAGAGAAATAAAGAACAGTTCACTGTTCTCTTGGTGGAGCTTATAGCACGAATATTAGAATCGGGAAATTATCCTACAAATCTACTTTCCTTTAAAATACTCCCTATATAAAAAGGGACAACCTGATGACTTTTGTAATTATAGACCAATTACAATTCAGTCGGTTATAAATAAAATAATAGAAAATTATATATTTTCCCATATAAGCAAATATTTACATCAGTATGGACTGTTAAACAACTCTCTATTCTCATATCAGAAGGGCAAGAGCACACAGACATTATTAGAAAGTTTAGTAGACTCTTTTAACTTACATTTAAACAACAATAACTTCATAATGATTTTATTTATTGATTTGACCAAAGCATATGACTTAATTGATATTCCAATCTTGAAACAGAAATTACTGAAATATGGCATAAGGGGAAGAATCAATCAACTCTTAGCATCTTATTTAACCAAAAGAAAAATAACACTGGAAGTAGAGAATACAAAGGGAAAATCATATAATGTAAAGAGAGGAGTACCTCAGGGCACTCATGCAGGGCCAGTCATGTTCAACATCTATATAAATGACATATTCGAAGAAATAAAGAACTCCTTTTTAAAAATTTATGCAGATGATATAATCTTATATACAATTGGAAAGAACCTGACAAAAATGGCAAAAGATTTACAGCAGGATGTAATAAATTTACAAAATTGGTTGCATGACAATAAATTAGCACTCAGCTTTGAAAAAACAAAATTTTTGGTAATTAGACCTCCTCATCAAACCCTGGACATTCATCCCTCTATTAAATTACATGAACATAAATGCCTACATGTTCAGGATTTCCAGAATTGCAAATGTCTAACAGTGGAAGAAGTTTCAAATCACTGTTAACTTGGGTTATGGATTGACTATAGTCTAAGTTGGGCGATGCATATAACAAACTTGTACAAGAAAATGCGAATTTACGTTTACTTTTTTTATTACATTAAAAATAAGTTAAATCTAAGAACAAAAGTTACAACCTTATATTATGCATTAGTGGACTCCCAACTCAATTATTTAGTAAATGTATGGGCACGAGCAAATATAACTTGAAATAAGGGTAATAAACAACTTACTTAACAGGATTTTGAAACTTTTAATGGGGGCAAACTCTTGGAATGATCTGAATAAGAGAAGGCAATTTTTGTTGAAATATAAAATGCTTTATCCAATTCAAAAACTGAAATTAAATTTATTCTTGAAGAATCTTAACACTATTTATGAAGAGTCGAATCTTCAAAGGAACGTATCACATAACTTTAGGAACCCAAAAGCAATTGTTTTGCCTCACCCTAGGGTACTAAATAGATTTGGAGATAGGCACACAATGAACATAATAAATAACGTGTTGGCTAGTGTTGATTTCAGGCTCAGGAGAAGTTATTCTATCTCCAAATTAAAATTCCTAATAAGAAAATTCTTGATACTCAATGACACAGTAGATTAGAATTGATATGCAGATAAACTACCACCTCTGTTTACAGTGTGGAATATACTATGTGTAGTGGCTTCATAGTCTTTTCTGTAAGATAACAAATTTGTACAAAACTGTTGTAAAGGAAGAATTACAACTTGTTGTCAAGAAATTTACTTTTCTTAACAAGTTCATTTATTGTAAACGAATTCTCTTGATAAATAAAATTGTATTGTATTGTATTAATTAATAATTATTAATATTATTAATATTAAATATTAACAATTAATATGTACATTAATTATTATTAATGTACCTGTGTCACATGTGAATTTTTTCTTCCCAATGGAATAAGAGGATATCTTGATTTTTTAACCTTTGTTCAAGAGTGTATCCTGGACTGTTGAAAAAAAAATTTCCATGCGATAAATGAAACTCTGATTTTCATTCAAAATTCAATTGTAGTAATTGGTAATTATTCCTCCTAAGATTATTCCATTTGCCACTAACTGTCAGGCCCAAGGTTACAGAGCTTAACAAATTCAGCCCTTTTTTTTTTTTTTTTTACTTGACTGGTTTTTTATTTCTTAATGAAAATTTTCCAACAAACTGTAAACAACAATTTCTTTGCCACTAAAATTTCATAAACAGTGAAACCTATAAAAGTGATGGACAGTCACTTTCATCATGATAGTGATGAAAGTGACTCTTTCTATTGAACACATAGTGAAAAAGTAAGTTTGCCATAGTATATAGCAACATCACATTTTTCAGATTTTCTCAAATACAGATTTTAGTGTGTGTGTTTGTGTACTCATACATTTTGCAATGACAGTAAAGCAGTCGACTTTTATCTGACAGGCCTTTTACCTCTGTATAGTCCCTTAAATTGTGGTTTTACTCTACTAAGACCATTTGCAATATATATGCCATATTGCTATATGGCCTTTGCTTTATAAATATCATGAAGTTTACCTTCTCACTGCATAGCAGTTCACACAGAACAGCTTTTATCACTAAGTTGTTTTGGTTCACTAATTTAGATACCTGCTATCTGATGAAAGACTAGTAAATCCTTAAGTAGACTGTTGAAACACTATCTCATCTTTTTTAACTGGCAGTGGTGGTAATGATACCAGTTGTAACAATAATACTGGAACCAGGTCCAACAGGCTCCAGGTATTCTTTTTATTTCCAACAATTTTTTAATTTTTTGATTTTTTATAAAAATTTTAAAATGTTTTTTAAGGCTGTTATTTTCAGAAAAACAAAACTTAATTCTGATGGGAAAAAAAATATGTACTTAATATATAATATGACACTATCTTCTTAACTTAGAGATGAAGAAGGAGTTGAAAAGTGTTAGAATAGGAACATTGAACACTGGGACAATGAATGGAAAGAGCAGAGTGCCGACCCCATATGAACGTGGGAAGAAGGCAAGGACAAAGAAGAAGAAGTCTCTTCCATTTTCAAGTTTATAAAATCAAGTAAATTTAAGTGATCACACTGTTCAAGTCTTCACAGTGTCTACCCACCCACCGACACTATCCTGTTTGGGATCTTGTCAGTATTTTGAGTAGTGCAACATCAGGCAAAATCATGGCAAAGTGCCTCTACAATGACATTTCTAGACTAGCAAACCTAGTTTCCTCATTGATACATATAGAATGAAGGTGTGCCCTACTTGTGTAATAAGTTCTTAAAATAATTAAGTGTATTAAAATTCAGAATTATGCAAGCATATGTATTTCTGCTTAAAGTATACTTATGATATATTATTAAACTGTTCATATAAGATTGAATACACTAATTAAGAAAGTTGACAGAGTAACAACCAATGGCCTTGAACATGTGATTTACTTGCAGTAAATATTTGGTGAGGGGGTCTGTCTGATCAGTAGAAGAGTTTTTTGTTTTGTTGAAAATAACTTATAAAAGTACATTTTTAAATTTCCCAATTTTTTTCATTAAAATATTTTAATGAAAGATTGAATATCCATTGCTTAATTTAAGAAAAAGCAAATGCTTTACTTTTTTTTCCTTTTTTAAAAATTTTTTTTTTTTATTTCTGAAATAAAGAAAATTTGGAGCCTGACATATCATGCACCACCATTTGTATTACTTAAGGTGGGTACCCTGTGTACAATAAACAAGAAAACAATAATGTCCCTTCCACGTCAGACTATTCAAGTAAGACTGTATGGGTAATTATAAAGTTAAAGTTACTAACCTTGAACCAGCAAGTAATGTGCAACAGATATTTTGCTGAGGGGTCTGACAGACCAGCTACCTCCACTACCAGATTAAATAAATGTCAGACTAGCCTTTTGGTTATCCCATTTGTCTAAAAGTAATGCTATACCTAAGCAACTTGTAGTAGTAGTGTGTTCTACCGTGAGTAAATAAATGTCCGTTTATACTGTGGGTGACTTTGATAGTATGAACCAGAGCTGTAATTCTCAATACATTCTACGTTGATATCAATATTTGTAAAATAATAAGAGAAGTTTACCTCAATATAATACATAGAACACTTCTGTATGATACTCTCCAGAAATTAAAACGAAAAAAATCAAAAATCTTACATTACAGTAAAAAATAATTAAAAAACAATTGAACACAATTAAAAATAAATTCATCACAATTAATTAAGTAAAAAATTAATTAAAAGGGTTTAACGACAAAATTGCAAAACAATTTTCCTTCCTGATGCTGACAACGCTTTTCGACTGTATGCAGTGGTCACAGGAATAAAAATTACCGAAGAGGGGTGAGCATGAAACTTAAATAGTGATTATTTGTCTTCGTCATGCGCGTAAAAGCCCACGAATCAGAGATCAGATTTGGCCGGCGAACGTTCTCGTGTAATTTAATTTCCACAGTTTCTGCAATTAATAGTCGCGTATAATTATGTTGGACACTTAAGTATTTTGGCCTCATTAAATAAAAAAGTATATCTTTAATTAATGGCATGAAAGGACGCTGCTGAACGAGAAGCATGAACTGAGGCCGCGTGTTGATTAACACGAAAATTCAGAGGAAAACACGTCGAACCTTGGTAAGATGAGTCGCAATCACCAGAAGAAATGTTTTATACCAGGTCATTTATTTGTGTTGCAAATGAGGAAAGAACTGAGCGATTGTTCAGTATAGTGTGTAATTTCCATATTGGCATGGCCACAATTTTAAATTCGATATCTTTAAAGAATCTGTTAAGCTGTTTGTGCCACTGTTCAACATATGGATCAGAAATAAAGTATTTTTTGATATTACTATTGTTGGTTGGTGTAGTATTTTGTATCCTGTCCTTAGCTTGTACCCTAATTCTGTCTATTGTAGCAAGTGGGTAACCCCTGTTTAAGAATCTACTGGTTAATATTTGTATTTCTGAGCCCAAAGCAGATTCTGTCGTTGAATATTTATAGGCATTTAGAAATTGGTTAAAAATGATAGATCTTTTGTAGGTGAATGGGTGATGGCTGTTATAATGTAAAAGCATGCCGGTGTTTGTATGTTTTTAATAGATGTTAAATTGGATTTTATTCAAGTCCCAAGTAAGCATGAAATTTAGAAAATTTAAAGACTAAGTATCTGTATCCTCCCTTTACTATGTAAATTTGAGTCTAGAATGAACATTATTAAATGAATGTAAAATGTATGGGATAGTACTACTATCAGTAATAACTAGAACATCGTCTAAATACCTCCCGTAGTATGTGATATGGGATAGAAGAGGCATCAAATGTATATGCTCAATCGTTGAGAGATAGATCTCCGATATTAAGCCGCTCAGGCTCAATCCAATTGGCTCATTTAAAATTGTAGCCAGGCCAATATGGAAATTACACACTATACTGAACAATCGCTCAGTTCTTTCCTCGTTCGCAACACAAATAAAAGACCCGGTATACATTCTTACTGTGATTGCGACTTGTCTTGCCAAGGTTCGACGTGTTTTCCTCTAAATTTTCGTGTTAATCAACATGCGGCCTCAATTCGTGTTTCTTGTTCAGCAGCATCTAAATTAGCCTTTTGTGCAGTTAACCAAAAACATACTTTTTTATTTAACGAGGCCAAAATACTCAGTGTCCAACGTAATTTTGTACAACTATTAATTGCAGAAATCATTGAAATTAAATTACACGAGAATTCTGTTAATGTTCGCCGGCCATATCTGATCTCCGATTCGTGGGCTTTTACACACATGCGCGAAGACAAATAATTGCTATTTAAGTTTCATGCTCACCCCTATTTTTCATTCCTGTGATCACAACATGCGATCAAAATGCATTATCAGTTTCACGAAGAAAAATCGCTTTGCAATTTTGTCATTAAATTCTTTTAATAAATTTTTACTTAATTTTTAATTGCGGTGAATTGATTTTTAATTGTGTTCAATTGTTTCTTAATTATTTTTTACTATAATGTAATATTTTCGATTATTTTCATTTTAATTTCTGGAGAGCATCATACAGAAGTGTTCTACATATTATATTGAGGTAAACTTCTCTTATTATTTTACAAATACTGTGGATGACAGAAGCCAGAAGTGTTCAAAACTTTATTGTAACTGTTTTATTGCAGTCAAAATAATAGCATACCAACTAACAATAGGCTGTACACTTCTTACGGGAGCTTATGGGCTCTATCTTGCAGTCTGCACATGATATCCCAGGACTACAGCCATCCTTGCTAAGACCATTGCAATATTTGCTACAGTTTAAAATTGACTGTCCACAAAAATACATAAGTGAACAGAATAGTCCAAGTGCTTTTCCCTAAACATGTAGTTTCAAAACAGTTTCACAAGCTATAAATCATTTTGAAACATAGAATAAATGGTAAATTTTTAACAGTCATGTATGGCAGTATTTTGTGCTTTTGTCTCTATTTATGTCTTAATTTTAGTTGTTTGTGAAGTTTTCAATAGCATTATCATTAGTTGAGGCATATGATGCAAGAAAGCAAGCTTATACAGCATCAGCAAAAAAAAAAACCCTTCCCATTTCACTCACCCGGTCACTCAAAATGTTTGTCTAGTTCAGCCTTAAATTTATTTAAGCTGTCAACTTCCACAACAACAGATGGAAGTCTGTTCCAGCAATCAACTACCCACTGGCTAAAGGGAAACTTCTGCACATCTATTCTACAACTGTCTTTCCTCAATTTGAATCTTTGCCCCCTCAGGTTCTTAATCTGAACAAGCAGAAGTATCCCATCAGCATTGAGCCTGCTCCAAACCATTCAAGGTCTTGTACACTTCAATCAGATAACCTCACAGGTACCTAGTCTCTAGAAGCTGTAATTTGCAGAACTTAAGCCTTTCTTTGTAAGTGCACCCCTTTGTTCCTCTCACCAATCTTGTTGCACTTCTCTGTACTCATTCTAGCATCTCTACATCCTTCCTAAAATGAGGCCTCCAGACCTGTACACAGTACTCAAGATGTGGCCTGACCATTGCTTATAGAAAGGGATAATTACTTCCTTGTCTCTACTAGCAAAATTCCTATATATCATTGACAAAACTCCATGACCTGCTTTGGCAGCCCATCTGCACTGTTCAGAGAATTCATATCTGACTGCACAATTACCACAGGTCTTTTTCATTCTCCACCTGCCTGAGTTTAGTACCACACAGTTGATACGTTTCTCTTGGGTTACTGCTACCCATATGCAGTACTTTGCATTTGTCGATGTTAAACTTCAGTTGCCACTTCTTAGCCCATCTGTCTAGCTTTTCTAGATCCTTTTGCAGTAGTATACTCTCTTTAACAATCCTGCCAACCTTTGTATCACCTGCAAACTTGGACATTAAGTCTGCTATACCTGCATCAATATCATTGATAAATACACAAAATAACAATTGGCCCAGCACTGAACCCTGGGGACTCCACCAGTAACATTAGTCCATGTAGAGCAGTGGCCATTTATTACCACTCTCTGCTGTCTCTCACTCAATCATCCCTTTATCCATTGCAGCAACTTGCCCTGAATGCCGTACAGCAGTCTGCCATTTGCAACAGTATGGAGAACCCAAAGTTTTTGAAAGGTATGAATCACAGATGGGTGGATAATATGGTTGAAAAGTAAGAAAGCCTTTTATTTTAATAGTAGTTGGGCAGATTCTCATGCACCTGCTGAAGGATTAAAGTTACTTTTTTTGGCAGACCTTTTGTGTATGCATGGTAGGGGGGAATGAAGTTCAGAGGCAGAATATGGAAGCATTTCAATGAGCTGTCAGTTTCTGATAATTTCTTACATAAGTATTAAACGTTATGTGCAGCTGTTAGTATTACTTTAATTGAATTTTTAAATACTTGTGGCTTTTCAATGCTGCTCTTAGTACTTGCTCAGCTTTATTAAAAAAATAACTGATTTACATAATATAAGCTAAACATAAGCTTCTTGCTAAAGGTAATATGATACTAGTTGATACCAGACAATGAGTTCTTTCAGAAACTATCATCATTGTCTTATATCTTTCATGATATAAGATGATGATAGTATTTTCTTAAAGATGATACCAAATGATGATAATCTGTGATATGACATACAATAGACTGAACCTGATGGGACCTGGTGATTGGTTAGACATCTGTATAGTCTGTTTTTAAACATGTATTAAAGCTTATTTCAGTATTTTCTCAATACTGAAAACTATTATCGATATTATAAAATGACATATCGAAAGAGTTTAATTTATTATCAAAGTTAGCAAAAGTAAATATCGCTGAATAGCCAGAAAAAACAATCTGAGTATGCATACACAGCTGAATATAGCTTCCTTGGTGTCTGAACTTAAAAGATCAGCTGGGTTAAGAACCAATCCTGATTTATATTGTAGAATCCCATTAACAAATTTTTTTATTGTAAATGCTTGCAGTTGTAAAAATGATTTTTCCTAGTCCAGTTGCAGAGTTGTATAATAATATTTGCTCATATATATTTAAAATTATAAACATATTCTCTGTTAAATGAAACCATTACTTATATCTGTTTATTAGGATGAAGATGGACAAACAGTATTGCATTTTGCTGCTATGAGACCTCATCCAAATGGCAGTTTCTATGCACTGATAAGTCATACAGAGTTTTTGCTTGCTGAACGTGATTCAGAATATCGCACTGCACGTGATGTTGCTGAAGAATACTCCCTGAATGAAAATATTGCTGCCATTGATAGATATGTGTTAGATGCTTTCCTAAGTCAAAAATCAGCATTTTTGCAGATGATAGCACATGAGGGTTATGACCATATTCTTAACATTGCTGATTCCCAAGGACAAGATGTTACTAGTATTTTAGAAGTAGAAAAAATGGAAAGTGCACTTACATTACTGAAAGATATCTCAGACTTTCAGGTATAGTTTTATTTATTTTTTTTTTATTTCCATTATTTATAAATATAAAACTTTGTCTTAACCTTTTAGCATTTAACCCATTGTTGGTTGCATGAACTGATATGCAGCATATTTCCAACTTTGTAACATACTTTTACCCTGTTAAATTATTATCAAAGAAAGCAAAAGTAAAAATTACTGAATAACTAGAACAGCCATTCAAATTTTGAAAAGAGAAAGTGGTGCAAAAAATTAACCCATGAAGGCTGTACTGCCTTTGTTTAAAAGCTCCATGAATTATTTTCAAGTCAACGGAATGGTTTTTGTTTGAGAGTCAAATTGAAAGGACAAAAGTGGGATGGAGGAGATCCAAATGATCCTTACATGATGAACAGTGGGTTAAGTGGTACATTGAAATAAAAAAATATATTTCATAATAATGCACTAAATTTTAAAAAGTATGCTTTACTCTTTTATAAATATATTCTATCTGTAAGTGTATATGCGGTGTAGCATGCCTTATCAGCACATAGGAATAGTATATCTCTATGGAAAGATTTTCTCTACCCATAGAGATAGATCGTCCATAACAGCAACATATACTATACTCATATTTCCAAATAAATAAATTTTATATTCATATTCCAGGATAGCCACATAGTCACAGGAGTTTGAGATACAGACTACAAGAATATTAACACATTTTGTGGTATCACATGAATTCTGACATGCACTGTGAGTAATCCTGTATTTGTAGGCTGGACACTCGGCTTCTGTCAAACATGTAGTCAATCATAAATGTTCTAAAGCCATTTTCCTTTGTGCCAACTTTTTCTAGCTTTCGGATGATAGGAACTACATTCAGTGGTATTCTGTACTAATTGATTACACCACAAAATTGGCCCCAAATGCCAAGTGATAGTTTCCAAGCAATCTCTGTAGTGTGATTTTCTAAACCCTCCTCCACTTGCAATGTTACTTCCTTCCCAACTAGTGTTGTCACTGCTGTTCCCACTAACAATGTCACCTGCTGGAGATTAGACATTTCAGTTAATAACTTGGGAACCAAGCATTTCCGGAACTATGTTGATATAAAATATTTTTATTCTCTACATATGAGGTACTCATTCCTGAAGTTATGCCATGTATATTTGAGACACCCTGTATATGGACTCTGCTAGCATTTGTACATTAGTAATAACTCTAGATTCCGAGCTGTGAGGTCGTTGACTGTGCGTAAGCTGTACAAATATTTTTCGCTGTGTATATTTATTAAAGATTATTTTTTAAAAAATTACACCTTTATGTGCAAATATGGGTGGAAAGAAGGAATGTAATGACACTGAGTGTTCTTCTAAACGTAAATGGTTGACACTAGATGATAAACTAGAAATTATAAAACAATATGAACATGGTGCATCATATGCTAAGATAGCACGGGACAAGAATATGAATGAATCATCAGTATGAACGCCTCTAAAGAATAAAGATAAAATAAAAGAACATGGAATGGTAACAGCATCTTATATGTAAAAAATGATTGTTAAAAATCGTAGTTATGAAATGGATAATATGGTACATCTGTTAATGTTATGGATTGAAGACTGTAACCAGAAAAGAATTCCATTAAGTCTGATGACTATTCAAGCTAAAGCAAGCAGTCTCTATTCACTACTAACAAAAGAAAATGGAAAGGAAGAGGAAAGTTTTTGTGCAAGCCGTGGTTGGTTTTACAGGTTTAAAAAACGTATGGGGCTCCACATTGTTCAACTTAGTGGTGAGAGTGCCAGTGCTGACATTGAAGCAGCTGCAAGACTTCATGATGATCTAAAAAAACTGATTGAACCTCCACTACAAGGGATGGAAGTCTGTTCCACCAACCAACCACCCGCTGGCTAAAGGCAAATTTCCGCACGTCTATCCTACATCTGTCTTTCCTCAATTTGAATTTATGCCCTCTCAGGTGATTATTCTGAGCTAGAGGAAGAATCCCATCAGCATTGAGCATGCTCAAACCATTCAAGGCTTTATACACCTCTATCAGATCACCTCGCTGGTGCCTAGTCTCCAGACACTGTAATTTGCAAAACTTAAGCCTTTCTTCGTAAGAGCACCCCTTTGTTCCATTCACTAATCTTGTTGCCCTTCTCTGTACTCGTTCCAGCAGCTCTACATCCTTCTTGAAATGAGGCCTCCAGACCTGTATACAGTACTCTAGGTGTGGCCTGACCATTGCCTTATACAAGGGAATAATCACCTCCTTATCCCTGCTGGAAAAATTCCTGTATATCATTGACAATACTCCATGAGCTACTCTTGCAGCTCATCTACACTGCTCAGAGAACTTCATATCTGCCTGCACAACCACCCCCAAGTCCCTTTCATTCTCTACCACTGTCAGTGTAGTACCACAGAGTTGATACGTTGCTCTGGGGTTGCTGTTTCCCATGTGTAGTACTTTACATTTGTCAATGTTAAACTTCATTTGCCACCGCTCAGCCCATCTGCTCAACCTTTCCAGATCCTGTTGCAGCAGCATAGTGTCAGTAGTGTCCTTGACAACCCTGCCAACCTTTGTATCATCTGCAAACTTGGACATTAAGCTTGATATACCATCATCAATATCATTTATAAATACAGAAAACAATAATGGACCCAACACTGAGCCCTGAGGGACTCCACTAATAACATTAGTCCACGATGAGCAGTGTCCATTGATTACCACTCTCTGTCTTCTCCCCCTCAACCACCCCTTTATCCATAGCAGCAATTTGCCTCCAATGTCACACTGCTCCAGTTTGTGTAGCAGTCTTCCATGTGCAACAGTATCAAAAGCCTTTCTAAGATCCAAGTATATAATATCAAAGCTATTTCCTGCTTCCAGTTCTTTTGTGACTGCATCATAGTATCCAATCAAATTGGTCAGGCAAGACTTTCCCTTAACAAAACTATGCTGTGTCCGAGCTATAACTGAAGTCTTGTCTAAATGATCCTGCAGTGCTTCTTTAACCAGTGCCTCCATTAATTTTCCTGGAACAGAAGTTAAGCTCACAGGTCTATAATTACTTGTGTCAGCCTTTAATTATATGATATGATGAGAGCCTTGTCGATCAATTCGGCCCTGGAAATATTGTACAAGGCTCAATGGGTAGAATTTTTTTCAGCCTGGTCTGTACTTGTTAACGGGAGAGACTGCTTCTACAGGGATGCGATACACTTAAATAGAAAGGGTGCAAGAATAGCTGATGCTATCGAGGCAGTGTTAGGTGGGTCGGAAAACTGCTAGATTGAGGGGATACATGGACTAATAGATTAACAGTAGCCACTGGCAGAGGTGAAAGTGATTCTTGCACTGCTTCTATTGGAATGAGCAGAAGCCTGGAAAACAAGATGTAGGATATTTCAGAGACTGCTGGGAGTCATTGCGGTGCAGGTGAACACATGGGTTGTGTTAGGGTAGCTAAGAATAGGAACAGGTGCATGTATACTTGTGTGTACACCAATGCTAGGAGTTTGGTAAATAAATTTGATGAATTTGAGGTATTGCTCAAAGCATCAAAGGCGGATATTGTTGGGATATCAGAGATGTGGTGTCACACAGATATAAGTAATGCAGAACTGGAATTTGGGGATTACAACGTCTACAGAAAGGATAGACAGGATAGGAAGGGAGGAGGGGTTATGCTATTAGTTAAGAAACACATAATATCCAAGGAAATGAAGCCAGTCAACATCGCTGGACAGTGCAGTGTCGAGTTAGTTTGGTGTGACATAAGCATTGGGAGATCAAAATTGAGAGTAGGAGTATGCTATAGGCCTAATGACTCTGATGAGTATAATAAGAAACTGTACAGGGAAATAGTGGGCCAGTAAATCAGTCTTATAATGGGGGATTTTAATTTCACAGATATTGACTGGAATTTGTGGGTTGGTCACTCACACACTAGCAAGGCTTTTGTAGATTTATTGGATGATTGTTTTCTACATCAGTATATTCAGGAGGCAACTAGGGGAAGTAATACTCTTGATTTGATTATCAGTAGTGATTCTTCATGCATTAAGAATCTGCAGATAAAGGAACCACTAGGTGGCAGTGATCACAGTGTGCTGAAGTGGGATTTACTCAAAGAGGTAACTACCATCAGGGGTAAAGGGAAGGGTTATTGCTTTCGTAAAGGCAACTACGATGGTCTGAGACAGTATTTAAATTCTATACAGTGGGACCAACTGATGATGTTACCAACAGCAAATTCAAAATGGGAAGCATTCAAAGAACTTATCTTGGAAGCTACTAGGCTTTACATACCAACTAAGAAATATTGTTCAAGGTTTAGGCCTAAATGAATGTCAAATGAACTAATGAGACATATGGCAGAGAAGAAAAATGCATGGGATACATACAAATTAACACGTGACACAGAAGCCTATGAGAGATATAAGTTGATCTGTAACCAAGTTACAAAGGAGGTTAGGCAGACGAAGGCAGATTACGAGAAATCTTTGGAAAGGGATGTAAAGAAAAACAGCAAAGAGTTCTTTACTTATGTAAACTCTAGAAGGAAGGGGATGAATCATATTGGTCCACTTGATATCAATGGGTCAACTGTTGATGATCCTGCTCAGGTAGCTAACAAACTAAATGAATATTTTGCATCAACATTCACACATGAGGAGTTATTCGAGGAGGGGAATGCCAGAAGTGTATTCAACTCTGGCAGTAAGCTAGATAATCTTGTAATAACTGAGAGTAAAGTGGAGGAGAAATTGTTGAAGATAAACACAAGAAAGGCACCTGGGGTGGATGGGATCTATCTAGTTATAATAAAGGAGGCAGCAAAGGAAGTAAGCAAACCCTTAGCCATAATTATGAGAGCTTCCTTGGACTCAGGGGAGGTACCCATTGACTGGAGATGTGCAAATGTAACCCCAATTCACAAAGGAAGATCAAAGGCTGACACAAGTAATTATAGATCTGTGAGTTTAACTTCTGTTCCAGGAAAATTAATGGAAGCACTGGTTAAAGAAGCACTGCAGGATCATCTAGACGACTTCAGTTATAGCTCAGACACAGCATGGTTTTGTTAAGGGGAAGTCTTGCCTGACCAATTTGATTGGATACTATAATGCAGCCACAAAAGAACTGGATGCAGGGAATAACTTTGATATTATATACTTGGATCTTAGAAAAGATTTTGATGCTGTTGCACATGGAAGACTGCTGCACAAATTGGAGCAGTGTGGCATTGGAGGCAAATTGCTGCTATGGATAAAGGGGTGGTTGAGGGGAAGAAGACAGAGAGTGGTAATCAATGGACACTGCTCATTGTGGAATAATGTTATTAGTGGAGTCCCTCAGGGTTCAGCATTGTGTCCATTATTGTTTTCTGTATTTATAAATAATATTGATTATGGTATATCAAGCTTAATGTCCAAGTTTGCAGATGATACAAAGGTTGGCAGGGTTGTTAAGGACACTACTGACGCTATGCTGCTGCAACAGGATCTAGAAAGGTTGAGCAGATGGGCTGAGAGGTGGCAAATGAAGTTTAACATTGACAAATGAAAAGTACTACATATGGGAAACAGCAACCCCAGAGCAACGTATCAACTCTGTTGTACTACACTGACAATGGTAGAGAATGAAAAGGACCTGGGGGTGGTTGTGCAGGCAGATATGAAGTTCTCTGAGCAGTGCAGATGGGCTGCAAGAGTAGCTCATGGTGTCTTGTCAATGATATACAGGAATTTTTCTAGCAGGGATAAGGAGGTGATATTCCCTTGTATAAGGCAATGGTCAGGCCACACCTTGAGTACTGTATGCAGCTCTGGAGGCCTCATTTCAAGGATGTAGAGCTGCTGGAATGAGTACAGAGAAGGGCAACAAGATTAGTGAATGGAACAAAGGGTTGCTATTACGAAGAAAGGCTTAAGTTTTGCAAATTACAGTGTCTGGAGACTAGGCACCAGTGAGGTGATCTGATAGAGGTGTATAAAGCCTTGAATGGTTTGAGCATCTCAGTGCTGATGGGATTCTTCCTCTTGCTCAGAATAATCACCTGAGAGAGCATAAATTCAAATTGAGGAAAGACAGATGTAGGATAGATGTGCAGAAATTTGCCTTTAGCCAGTGGGTAGTTGGTTGGTGGAACAGACTTCCATCCCTTGTTGTGGAAGTTGATAGCCTAAACAAATTTAAGGCTTAGCTGGACAGATATTTGGAACGAATGGAAGGGTGAAATGGGAGCGTTTTTTTTTTTTTTTGGCTGATACTGCATAAGCTTGCTTTCTTGCATCATATGTCTCTACTAATGCTAATGTTCTCAAAAGTTAGTTTTTTATAAATTGTTCTGGATTTTATGTTTTAAAATTCATTTTGTCCCCAGTTGTGGCTGTCAGCATCTGGTCTGTTCTAATGTAGAACAACAGTGACTAACAGGCAAATTAAAATATAGTGATTTTGATTTGCCTGAATTTTACAATTGAGAAATTAAAATTAAACTGTTAAATGTTGATCTGATATGATCTTTGAAAGGCATCATGTGATACAAATAAATACAGAACAAAGTAGCACTCTCTTCTATGAAATGATTTCTGTTTGTAACTATGAATATGAGATATTAGAATATTATGAATAAATTGTGCATATTTTATGATTGGTTTGCATATTTCATGAGATCAAAACTCAGTTTTTTCAAAATACTGCAACTCTCACGAGTCTAACTTGACCATGATGGGGGGGGAGAAAGTCTAAGAGTTTCTTCTGTCTATACAAGATTCAAACTCAGACCTTTCCACAGTTGAAACTTACCATGAAGCGACGAGGGCCTTAAAGGTAAGTTGCAACAGATATATATTACTTACAGCAGTAATGAAAGTTTAAATCATATGTTTGCAAGCACAAATTGTGACCTCCTGTGTGATAAGAAATAAATTAAAATAAAATTTCACAAATCTCAATCTATGGCAAATAAAAGAGACTGAACATTTAATATAAATGTTTATTATCTTCTGCTCCATCATAGTTATGATGGTGAAATAACAATTGGCTCTTTGATACATGCTATAAATAGATTGTTTATACTTGTGAACAGTGTCTATACATTTCCCTGAGAAAATAAGACTGATTCTCTGTCACCCAAATAAGCATTGCTTAAAGAAATTTATGGAAATAAAGTTAAATTTGTATCATTGTTTTCATGGGCACCTCCGTAGCCACGTTGGAAGGAGCACACGCTTCTTGATTAGACCGGGGTTCGAGCCCGTCACCACCAAATACGGAGGATGCGAAAAGGTCAGGAAATGACCACTGCATATTCCCGGAGCAATATGGCCTTAGTGGCTAATGCTCCTAAAAACCAAATAACAACAACATTGTTTTCAGTAAGATCAGTGGCTGCTTCAGTGATCCGCAAAAGCAAATCACTTTGAAAAGAATCTTTTTTTTTTTGTTTTTTTTTTTTTTTTTTGTTTTTGTTTCTGCTGCACGTATCTATATATTTTGGAATTTACTGATTCTGTTTTTATTTACAGAAAACAAGAGAAGAGTTGCATACATTTATAAGGCATAACTATTTAGAAGGTGTATCAGAACTTTCCCAGAAGGATTCCTCTCTAGTTACAGCCAAGAATACAAAAGGAAGATGTTCTCTGCACATTGCAGTCTTGTTTCAAAATCTTGACTTAATCAAGGCTTTGATTGCTGCAAATACGTCTTCTGTGCATGTAACTGATAATGTAAGTATATCACCAATAATAATAAATAAAGAAAAGAAAAAAAATTTTTCACAATTGGTGAAATTTTTTTTTTTAATAGAACTAAAAAAGTCTAGCCTAATTATACAATATTGCAAAGTATGTAACATCCAATGCTGTACATTTTACAATACTGTTTTTCTCACTGATGCAGTAATCAGTATATACAGTAATTCAGTATTGTGTGTAAAATTTATCATCAATAAATTTTGTGAATGAACATTATTATATTAATACTACATTATACAATAATACTTAAGATATTTTAGTTTAATTTAACCCGTAATGGCCCCCCCTCTGTTTTGTAACACTGCAAGTCCACTTGGGTCAATTTTACCATAGTGAAATTAAATAATTAATTTTATAATTTATATTCTGTGTACAAAGTTAAAACTTGCAGATGAGAAGAGAACTGTTTTCTTTAATTTTCAAATTTCAGAAATCTCCATTAATTATTTTGCAGTCAGCAAAAGTGCATGATCAAGTATGCAAATTTAAGCCTTTGCTAATTATGCTCAATAAGAATAAGCAGGTGTTGCCCATGCTAATTGAAATGCAATATGATAGGGTTATCAAGGACACTACTGACACTATGCTGTTGCAACAGGATCTGGAAAGGTTGAGCAGATGGGCTGAGAGGTGGGAAATGAAGTTTAACATTGACAAATGTAAAGTACTACATATGGGAAACAGCAACCCCAGAGCAGTGTATCAACTTTGTGGTACTACACTGACAGTGGTAGAGAATGAAAGGGACCTGGGGATGGTTGTGCAAGCAGATATGAAGTTCTCTGAGCAGTGCAGATGGGCTGTAGGAGTAGCTCATGGTGTATTGTCAATGATATATATGAATTTTTCTAGCAGGGATAAGGAGGTGATTATTCCCTTGTATAAGGCAATGGTGAGGCCACACCTTGAGTACTGTATACAGGCCTGGAGGCCTCATTTCAAGAAGGATGTAGAGCTGCTGGAACGAGTCTGTACAGAGAAGGGCAACAAGATTAGTGAATGGAACAAAGGGGTGCTCTTACGAAGAAAGGCTTAAGTTTTGCAAATTACAGCGTCTGGAGACTAGGCACCAGCGAGGTGATCTGATAGAGGTGTATAAAGCCTTGGATGGTTTGAGCATGCTCAATGCTGATGGGATTCTTCCTCTTGCTCAGAATAATCACCTGAGAGGGCATAAATTCAAATTGAGGAAAGACAGATGTAGATAGACGTGCGGAAATTTGCCTTTAGCCAGCGGGTGGTTGGTTGGTGGAACAGACTTCCATCCCTTGTCGTGGAAGTTGATAGCCTAAATAAGTTTAAGGCTCAGCTGGACAGGTATTTCGAATGAACAGAGGGGTGAAGTGGAAGTGGTTATTTTTTATTTATTTTATTTAATTTAATTTTTTTTTTTTTTTTTTTTTGGCTGATGCTGCATAAGCTTGCTTTCTTGCATCAAATGCCTCTACTAATGCTAATGCTAATTTGCTTGAATTTCCCACGTGTGACTGCACCATGTGTGCAATTTTGAGTGATAGTGCACTACAGATCACCAGTGTGCGGATATACAGAAAAAAAATGCATCATGCAACTGTTTTTTGCCATAAGAAACATAACGAAAAATAGTGCAATGAATTGTTTTTAAAAAACAAAATGACCATACTTCCTTTCTTTGATGTGTATTGTATCTACAAACAGAAATTTGAGGAAATTCTTCTATTGGAAGCCATATTTAAAACTAAAAATTGATAACACGACATTGAGCATTTGATAAAAAAAAAAAAAAAAAAGGAAAAAAGTTCACGTTATTGTAAGTGTTTTTGAGAAACAACATCCATACAGCACGTTTTCTGGATGTATGTTTGACCTTCTGATGGAATTTCAAGAAAATATTTCACTAGTTTTGGTGTGACTCCTAGACTCCTGTTTCATGAGTTTTATTCCTTGAGAAAGATTATATTCCAGTTTGCTATTGCTTCTGTGTTATTATAATTGTGATAAACAATATTGGTACAGCATGTGGTCACCTCAGAGCATAAATAGAAGATTTATTATTTTTTTTTATTTGTTTATATTATTTCAGCAGCGGAGCTTCTTCAATGTATTTTTCTTTTCTTCACAGCAGTTTTGGTTTCACCTAGGTTTCTGTTTCACGAGTTTTATTCCTTCAAAAACAAAAAATTTGTACTTTGGGTTGCTGTTGCTTCTGCATTATTGAATGCAGAAGCAATAGCAACCCAATAGCAAGCAATTATGAACAATATCAGTAGAGCGTTTTCTGGCAAGTGTGGTGGCTCCGGAGTATAAATAGAAAAATTATTTATTTCTTTATTTATATTATTTCAGCAGCAGAGTTTCTTTGATGTTTTTTTTTTTTTTTTTTTATTCACGGCAGATTTGGTTGATGCAAATTTATGCTTCATGAGCATCATCCTGTGGGAATGTTCAGTGCAAGTTTGCATTGGTTCTTTTCCCCGCAATGGATCCAGACTTCTTGCTTCTGCACAATGCAAGAACTTTACATTGGTATATGACAACCATCAGGTTATAATTTCATACTCCACAATGGATAGGGAGCTTCTAATTGGAAAGCGACTTTTATGAAGAACTTGAACATCACAGCAGCACTGAAACTGAAGGAGATGACAAAAGTGAGGGAAATGAGTTGGAAGATGTTTATATCAGGAGGGATAAAAACACTGTGTGAGTGTGAGTAAAGTTGCCCCTTGTCCAAAAATTTAAACATCTCAAAATAACATTATCACACACACTTACCAGGTGTGACGGCTGCAAGCAAGAATGCAAAATCACCAGTTGATTGTTTTTTTATTGTTTTTCGACATAAACCATTTAGTGATACATACTAATGTGTAAATTAGTATTAGTAGAGGCATATGATGCAAGAAAGCAAGCAAGGTTTGTGGTGCTTATACAGCATCAGCAAAAAAAAAAAAAAAAAAAAAATCTCCCCATTTCACCCATCCATTCATTCCCTCCAAAAGTTTGTCCAATTCTTCCTTGAATTTATTTAAGCTATCAACTTCCATAACAACAGATGGAAGTTTGTTCCAGCAATCAACTACCTGCTGGCTAAAGGCAAATTTCCACACATCTATTCTACAATAGTCTTTTTGTAATCTCAGCAAAAGGAAGAATCTCATCAGCACTGAGCTTACTCAAACCATTCAAGGCCTTGTAGACCTCAACCAGATCACCTTGCAGGTGCCTAGTCTCCAGATGCTGCAATTTGAAAAGCTTTCCTTGGTAAGAGCACCCCTTTGTTCCCCTACTCCACAAGACTTGTGATAACACATACACAGATTACACATATAGCATCTAATTTTTGCAGGGGAAAAGGATGTTAGAAGAACAGATGAGGATGAAATGAATTCTTTTATTGGTTTATTAATCCTTTCAGGAATGTGTCGCACAGGGCAGAAAAACGTGAAAGGTTTGTGGTGTAAAGATGGACTTAGTTCTGAGATGTTTTCTATGACCATGGCCCTGAAGAGGTACTTATTTCTTCTTTGGTCCATATGGCTAGACTGCATCCATGATAGAAGCATTAAAAAAGAAACAGACCAACTTACAGCATTCCATTTTTTTGGACAGATGCTAGAGATATTCAGTTTCTAAATATGTAGATAAGCAGTTAGTGGCATTCGTGGGTAGATACTCATTCTGTCAATACATATCAAGTAAGCCATAAAAATATGGACCAAAGATTTTTATGTTATATGATGCAAGGATGTTATATGGTGCATGGAAGTTTGTGGGTAAACAACCTCCTGGGCCATATGCCTTTTCAAATGCACCCCTCAATGTGTTGATGCAGTTTGTTTGCCCAATCAAAGGAACCAGCCATAATTTGATCACAGATGGTTGGTTCTGCATTGTGCCTCTGACTTTGAAATTATGAGAAAGAAATATTACTCTGGCTGGCACACTTCAGAAATATAAATGTGAGCTACCAGCTGAACTGTTCAATGTGAAGGGATGCAAGCTAAACTAGTGTTTGTTTGTGTTCAAAGATCTGGCCACAACTGTGTGGTATGTGTCAAAAAAAACCCAAAAATGTGCTCCTAATAGCAACCATGCACTATGACAATGTGATAGATCCTGATAGTGGCAAAAACAAAAAGCCAGAAATTATTACATTTTACAATATGATGAAGGTTGGGGGTAGATGTCTTGGATGAAACGTGCGGAATGTATTCTACTTCTCGGAGAAGCAAAATGTAGCCAACGGTACTTTTCTTTAGGATTTTAGACATTGCTGGGATCAATGCATTAAACATTTTCTGTAGCAGTAATCCAGAAGTGATACTCTCTCGAACAGAGTTTGGAAAAAAAATTTTTGTGAAGCCACAGCTCTGTAAAAGAGTGGCCATGGTAACTCTTTCAAAATCACTTTGTGTGAAAGCTGCAAAACTAGGTTGTGTTCCTCCTGAAGAAATTCCAGGGCCCTCTGAGCAGTGTCTAACTAAGCAAGGAAGATCTTCTTGGTGCCCTTAGAAGATAAACTGAAAAACAATGCAATTCTGCAGAGGGTGTTTTCAGCTGATTTGTAAGGAGCACACACTGCCTCTCTGTGAAAGATGTGCTAAGAAGAAAACTAAAGAAAATGTTGGAAGTAGTGGTAGTGCTGAATAAAAGAGCATACTAATCTAATAGGTTTTTTTATTCAGCTATACTGTTTTATATTAGCATATATAAACTATGCTGTGTGTGTGTGTGTGTGTGTGTGTGTGTGTGTGTGTGTGTGTGTGTGTGTGTGTGTGTGTGTGTGTGTGTGTGTGGTTTGTAAAATATAGATAAATAGTCTGGGAAAATGGAAATGAAAAGTACACACAAGGTGCCTGAACTAAGAGAAGTTTAAGGGATAGTCGAAAATGGAAGTGAAGTAGTGGTTAAACAGGTGAAAGAATTTTAAAAACCTAGTACAAAAATGAACTGGGACTGAGAAAGAAAAAAATAATAATAACAAATAAATACATAACACTATATTCAGATATGGGAGGGCAATTTTAGCAAGAGGTCGAATCAGGGGATGGCAAATATGCAAAATCTGAATATAGTAGATGAAAACTGCATTTCCAAACTTTTCTATAGTATTAGAAAAAGGGGTGAGCAAATTCAAACATTCTCTACATTTTAATTGGTTTATTATTCATACTGTTTGCAGCCTTTATCATAATATTAATAGACAAGGTAGTCCCTACGCAGTGTAAAAATAAAGTTAATCATGTAAATTAAAATAAATACAAATTTACAAAAGTGTAAAGTGAAATATAATACAAATGTGATGTGTGGAAGGGGTGAAAGTTTGTTAAGTTAATGCAGTAGAAAATTAAAATTCAGAGAAATTTGAACGAAAAAGTTTAGACAAGCCAATGGTATAAGGAATGGTAAAATTCTTGGGGTAAGGGAAGGGAGGAAAAGATGGTCAAAAGAAGGTGAAAATAGCGATAGGATTGAGGATAGACAGAGTGTTTGTATCACCCTTGTATTACACTAATAGTGCTACGAATGGGAAAAAATAGCAAAAGACAGTACAGTTGGTCGTTGACTTACGACCGACTTCTGTTCTGACTGACAGGTCATAAGTCGATGTGGTCGTATGTCAGCCATATATTTATTAACAGTATTTTTTAACCTTACTAATCTTTTTATCATCTTTATAATTTATTTTTATCATCTTTATAATTTATTTTTATCATCTTTTATTTTTCATTTTAAATACAGTAATGTTTTATCTTTTAATTAGCGATACTGTACATACCTTCGTTTCTACGCCTAAGCTATCTCTCTCTCTATGAGGTTAAATTCAAACATTCTCTACATTTTAATTGGTTTATTATTCATACTGTTTTATAAAAGAACAAAACTACAATCTATAATTATATTGTACATAATGTAAAAAATAATACTGTACATAATGTACTGTAAACACAAAAATACAATCTAAAATTAATATAAAAATTAATACAAATGAAATTTACAAAATCTGTTTTTAATCTTTGCTTGTGCTGAGTTGTGAATCGTCAGGGTCATGTTCTTGGGTTGAGGTAGGAGATGTTTTCTCGATGAGGAACATGCTGAGCTTTGTTTGAACAGTTTGTTTTTTTTTTTCTTCATATATCTCACGATAGCAACGCACAGCATCTTGAATGATACGTTCAACCTTTGTAAATCGTTTGACATTCGGGTCTATTGCTTCAAAACTGGCGAGAGCTTTATTCAGTTGCGAAAAAGAATCTGATAAAACCTTTGCAGTGAATTTATTTTCTGGCTCTTCTTCTTCTTTCTCTTCTTCCTCTCTCGCTTTTTCTTGTGCCACTCTCTGTGCTTCCAATTCAATCAACTCTTCATTCGAAAGTTCTTTTGTCTCACAATCTAGCAACTCCTCTACATCTTCTATTTCACATTCTAACTTAAGATTTTTTGCAAGTTAAGCTATTTTTTCTGTAATCACTTCCAGCTCCTCTCCTTTTTCAGATCCTTCAAATGTAGTATTCGCATAACATTTTAGACACTTTTTCCAAATTCCCGACATACAATTCTTTGTTACACATTCCCATGCAGTCGAAATATTCTTGATACACTGAAGAATGTTGTGCTGCTTCCAAAAGTCTCGGAAAGATAAATCAGCATCAGAATCTGTCACTTCGATGGCTTGTGTGAATTTCGTTCTGAGATAGTGAGCCTTGAATGCTGAAATAGCACCCTGATCCAAGGGTTTGATAAGAACGGTTGTGTTAGGTGGCATAAAAACCACTCTTAACATCTTGATGAAGGTCATCCAGATGAGGGGAGTGGCCAGGGGCATTGTCCATAACCAATAAAATCTTGAACGGGATACCTTTCTTCGCATAATATTCACGAGCCTGGGGAATGAAGCAGTTCATGAACCAGTCTTTGAACAGTGCTTGAGTCATCCAAGCTTTAGGGTTTGAATGGTAGTAAATGGGCAGTGTGTGCTTGTTGATGTGCTTAAATTCATGAGGGTTTTCTGAATGATAAATGAGAAAAGGCTTCAGCTTAAAACCCGCGGCATTCCCACCAAGCAACAAAGTTAACCGATCCTTAAAAGCTTTGAATCCTAACATCCTTTTTGCTTCTTGGTGTACGTATGTACGATTAGGCATGCATTTCCTTGCAAGCCGGTTTCATCTACGTTGAATATTTGTTCCGGTAGACAACCTTCTTTGATTAAAGAGTCGAAACTATCAACAAATTTTTGGCTCCATCTTCATCTGCACTTCCTGCTTCTCCTGTGACACGTACATTATGCAAAGCAAATCTTTTTTTAAAACGCTTAAACCACCCAGTACTAGCCTGAAAATATTCTGCGTAATCGTCTCCGGCACGTGATTTTAAACTCTGAAACAAACTTCTAGCCTTCGCTTGCACTGTGTGAAGGCTCATGGGTGTATTTTTTTTGTATTAAATCTTCCATCCACATAAACAACAATTTCTCCATTTCATGGATGGGTCCCTGTCGTTGTTTGATTAAAATTGTAGACTTAATAGGTGCAGAACCTTTCACAACTTCCCGAATTCTTTCTTTGTCCTTAAGTATCGTCGATACCATGGAATGTGATAACTTCAAGTCACATGCTATCGTATTCACTTTCTTTCTGCCTTCATACTGCTGGATAACTTTCATTTTACACTCTAAATTAATAGTTTTCCTTGACTTCTTAGCTGGCGTATATGTAGATGAAGGCATTTTCCTTTTACTAAACATTTTATGTGTATTTCATTAGAATTTTAATTAAATACACCACATGCAACAGATGCTTGAAAGCGACTGAGTGTATGTGCCTGGTGGTGTCCTCAGACCTCCCGTCATCGATGTGCCTCCTCACCTGGGTTATGGGTGTCCTCAGTAGTGACTTCCTGATTTATTATTAATTTATTCATTTATTTATTATTTATTTATTTTTTGTGGTTGTAAGTGCAGCCAGTTGTAAGTCGACGACCAAGTGTATAAAGATAAAAAGTGTAGAAAAAGTCATTAAAAGTACTGAACTTACTGGGTGTGTAAGGCCCAACTTTAAAGAAAGGGTTCTGGTATAAGCAAGTGTTAGTAAAAATGGGTGTTAATACCACAGGCTGGTAGAGAGGAAAGGAAACCAAAACTAAAAGTGGGAGTTACCTGGAGTCATTAAGAACCCTCCCTAAGAATTTTACCATTGGCTTGTCTAAACTTTTTCGTTCAAATTTCTCTGAATTTTAATTTTCTACCATGTTAACTTAACAACCTTACACCTCTTCTGCACATGACATTTGTTTTATATTTCACTTTACACTTTTGTAAATTTGTATTTATTTTAATTTACATGATTAACTTTATTTTTACACTGTGTAGGGACTACCTTGTCTATTAATATTACGATAAAGGCTGCATATTTGCTCACCCCTTTTTCGAATACTATAGACAAGTTTGGAAACGCAGTGCCTGGTACATTGCCAGGAGTAGTCTCCTGATGAATTTCCTGACTGTGTATCATTTCTTCCTCTACTATATTCAGATTTTGCATATTTGCCATCCCCTGATTTGACCTCTTGGTAAAATTGCCCTGCCATATCTGAATATAGTGTTATTTATTTATTTATTTATTATTATTATTTTTTGCTTCCTCAGTCCCAGTTCATTTTTGTACTAGATTTTTCAAATTCTTTCCCCTGTTTAACCACTACTTCTTCCATTTTCGACTATCCTTTAAACTTCTCTTAGTTCAGGCACCTTGTATGCTTTTCATTTCCATTTTCCCAGACTATTTATTTTACAAACCACACATTATTTTATATCCTTCTGCTTTCTTTATTGCTGCACTGTGCATTTTGGAGCATTAGACATACTATAACTCTTGTTATTTTCATTTTTCTGCTTATTTTGCTTCTTAACAGTTGTATATTACTAATATATACAGCAATACCTTGCTTAGCACGGCTTCAAACAGCACGGGTTTCACTATAACACGGTTTTCAATTAAGTTTAAGTTTGTCATAGCCTAGGTACATATGCTGTGGTGCCAACTCTGTTGTCTACCATGCACATGTTTTTTTTTTTTTTTTTTTTTTTTTTGATTTGGTAGTTGTTGGCGCATCGGCTTCTGTGGCCATATTGCACCTCCCAAGGTTTTTGCAGTACTCTGATCCAAGCCCGAGGCGGGAATCGAACCCGCGACCTTTGGGTTGCCGGGCAGGTACTTTACCCACTCGGCTAGCCCGGTCGGCCCATGCACATGTGACAATAGCTCCCTTCAGGCAGTCAGCTGCAATGTGCAACAGTGTTGAGTATTCTTAATTCCATCCTGACAAGACGGCATGATAGTTTTTAAAACTTTTCATTTCAAAATTTATTTTTTACCCCTTTAAATATGATCGAAAATATATCTGCATCTTGGCTAGAAATCACTGCCAACAACATGCGTTCTGTTTGACAGAATGTTTTGCCATATTTGGTAAATGATTTCGCTGGTTTTGAATTGCAAGTTCAGATAACTGCCGAAGACATTGTGAAGGTTGGAATAGACTTGGGATTTGAAACGTTGGACACTGCCAATGTACGTGAGTGCATTGACTCACATGCAACTCTCCTTGAAATTGACGAGCAAACTGCATATGCAGAAGAGGAAAACAATTCTGAAGTGGATAACACTGAAGTGCCACCAAAACAATTTTCAATGAAAGAACTGGAGAAAGTTATTTGGGGGTTGACATGGCCTGTGAGGTGATTATGAATGGAGATCCAAATGTTGAATGTAGCATCAAGATACGGCAAATTTTACAAGATGGGATTCAATGCTAGAAAGACTTGTACGCTGAGAAAAAGAAGATGGCTTCACCGGACTTCATTATTGAAATACCTAAATAAACAACTGCTTTTTTAAAGCTTTTTTTTCTCATCTCTCATGATGTTACATCATGAGAGATGATGTTACCTTTTCATTAATAAAATTTTTGCAATATATTTTTTTTTAATTTCAAATCCTTTTAATTGGCTATCAGGTGCAAATTGTTTATAGATTTATTATGATTTGTTTATAGACTGTTTCTCTGGTATGCATTCAATTAAAACCCATTATAATTATACCTCAATCAGCACAGTTTCACATAACATGGAATAGTTTCGGTACCAATTATCAGTGCTATGTGAGGTATTGCTGTATATATATACACACTGTGTGTGTGTGTACACTCTGTAACCATATATATATATATATATATATATATATAGTTGAGATTTCTTTGCAATTATTTTGCGATTTCATTTTTTTATATGTCACTACTTCAACATTGTCAGCAGTTCACTTCTTAATAAGAAATATTTCAAGAAGTAAGATGCATATTCCTTGTAGTCACCGGATGTCATAACAAGGGTTTTTTTTTTTTTTTGACAGTGAACCAACACTGTAATATTTGACATAATGGTAGAACCAGTTATTATGAGGTCCCATTGTGATTATTTTCTTCAATAGGGCAAACAAGC
Organism: Mastigoproctus giganteus; assembly: GCF_048544385.1. Taxonomy (NCBI): domain Eukaryota; kingdom Metazoa; phylum Arthropoda; class Arachnida; order Uropygi; family Thelyphonidae; genus Mastigoproctus; species Mastigoproctus giganteus. Next base: position 160,611,353 of record NC_143584.1, read on the forward strand.
TGATTCACCACATCAAGACATGTTTGAAAAGTTTTCAGGCTTTGTCTTCTTATATGAACACTCCATATTCAGTGTGTAATAAGTCATTAGATTTGCATAATGTAGTGTGAATTTCCTATTTTGCCATTTTACTGGTATGTATTTGAAAAAAAAGAATGTCTCTTGCTGAATGAAACATGAAACTAACTGTTTACCTTTGTGAACTATTTCAAAACTAAGTACTTTCTTTGGCATCTATCTAAAAACAAAAAAAAATTCTGTAAATGCTGCTAATCAGGCTATTTTTCCCCCTTTTGAGTCTGTTACTAACAGCACATTCTTATTCCACAAAATTTTCCAAGTTTTGACTTCCTATATGATACATCCCAAAAATAGTTTGTTTAAAAGTTAATTTGATCTTTATCTATTCTTCTGAAATCTGGTATGAATCACTATGTGGGTTACCATTACATTTTCAAAAGGACAATCGTATAGTGATTAGTGTCTTTGCTGCAGCCCTCATACCTAGTAGATTACTTATAATATTCTGGGCTGTGGATATTTTAGAGGCCAGCAGTTTTGCTTCATTTGGTGAGTTTATCCTTTCTGATATTCTCACCCTTTCAGTTTGTGTTGCTGTGATGTTAAAGTCTTCATAAGTCAGCTTCATCAACTGATGAAATGATGACAAATCTACAGTTCCAGATTCTATGAACTGTTGTAAGTCCATTAGAACTAAGGAACCACTCATATAATTGGTGGAAAGTGCATGGAACTGGCAAATTCTTGAAATGAACAGGTGCCTTAGTAATATGTGATTGCCTCTGGAATTGTACTATCAGATAGAAAGGGGAAGAAAAGTGTTTTTACGTTTACAAAGATACTGGTGTGAAACTTCCAATAAACAACTGAAATCAGAAGTGGTAAAAAGGGGGAAAAAACGTGATTTAGAATCATCTATTCCCAAGAGGTTGAATGGTGATGAGTGTTCTCAAGGATGGAGAAAGAGAAGAAATAAATGCAAATCCAGAATTTCCTAATTATAAAGACAAAAGAAGTGTTATGTGAAAAATGTACAGGCAGCCATCCATCGCCTCATTCACTATACCAGTTATTCTCCAAAAACTGTATATAATGTAAAAATGTATTTTCCTTGAACACTGTTACAATGCTTTTGATCATATTTATCATTTCACAAAAAAAGTACTAGTCAGCATAAAATGTTTTTTGCATGTAATTAGAATACATTTTCATTCATATCAATTCTTGCAAATTCAGTTGTAAAAATTATTATGAACAGAAATGTCAGTTATGCTTTGTTATGATTTTAGAACATTTAACATCATATTATAAAATTAAAAGTAATTATTTGAACTTCCTTCTGTTTTACTGTGTTAAAAATATGACATTAGCCAAAATTTACTGATTTTAATAGAAAATATCAATAAAAAGCAGACCTTGCAAAGTCTTCCCTTTTCAGTTAAAACTCAGTAAGAGGTGACAACCATCTGCAAGGGTGGTTGTCACCAACAAATAACTTTCACATGCAATATTGTAATTCAGTTGCACAGGAACAGAATACACTGCACACAAACCTTTCATGACAGGATTATTTATTTATAAATTACTTCAATATCATGTATATTATAATGTAATATATTATTTACTTATAAATAATTTATTCAGGGGATAACAACAGTGGTGATAGAAGAAAGTCAGAAATTTTGCAATCAAATGTGGAATAGATTCACAGTTTAGGGAAAGGAACCAGTTAGCAGAAGTAAGGTTAGTATTGGGATAGATAAATATAAGAAAGGACATCACTGCAAGGGAATGTATGCAATCCAGCAGTTAGCATAGGTGAAAGAAAGGAAGGTTAATTTTTCTGATTTGTGTGATAAATAAGAAAAGAATTCTTCCCTTGAAATTTTGTAATTACATCAAATGCATATCAAGGAAATATTTTGTAACAATGCAAATTTCAAAAACCAGTCCATTATTCATAGCATTATATGTATTGTTGCAAAATATTTCAGTATTTTGTAACAATACAAATTCCAGAAAACCATCCGCTATTCATAGCGATTGCTTTTTCCTTTTTTTTTTTCTTTTACACACAAGGTAAAATGATTGAAGTTTTTTCAATACCAGATTTCAAAGTTAATAACACAGCTATGAATAGAAATTTCATTAGAAGATAAAATATACATCCAGAAAATGTGCTGTACTGATATTGTTTCCTAAAATAATTGCAATAATGCAAACTTTTTTTTTTTCTTTTTTTTATCAAATGCACATTGTACTGTTATCAGTTTTACACCAGTTTTTTCTGTTTACAGTGTGGCTTCTAATAGATGAATTTCCTTGAATTTTTGTTTTTAGATGCAATACATATTGTACGAATGAAGTAAGGTATTTTTGATTTTGAAAACAATTCGTTGTTGCAATTCTTTTGGCTGTGTTTTCTTTGTTTCTTTCATTGCAATTCTTTCACACAACTGCAGAGTATTGCACAGCGACCACCTTTTCATGATGATGCCCAGCTGTGTAATGTGTAAACATCATTCACTATGATATGCAGAGCGGACAGAAAGTCAAACAAATCAGATAGCGCTTGTTATTAGCATAGGCAATGCGGGCTTGTTTTACTTGGGAATAATTAGAAAAAGCTTATGAATATGCATACTTTTCATACATTTTTGCTGTTTTCGGGACAATTAATAGAAATTCTGAAATTTGAAGTAGGGGAAATCAAAGAAAACAATTCTGGCAGTAACTATTGCAAGTTTCAGCTCTGTGGATAGAGTATAAATTATAAAATTTATTAGTTGTAATTAATTTGAACCAAGTTAAAAAAAAACCCAGGCACTTCTTACAGGATTAATAAAATGTTTTCAAAAAATTTATTCTTTTTAAAGCATGAAAAGAAAGGTTTAAGGTGCCAAAATATCAAGCATAGTACTTTAAGTGCTCATGATTTAAACTTATTTATAAATGCTATATTTAAACTTGCACATCATTGTGTTGTCTACCACACATCAATGAAAAATAAAAATAAAAAATCTCGAAAACAGTCTTTAGGGCCAATCCTTTCAAAAGTGTTATGAAGCTAATTGTGTTACCTGCCAGGAATTGTGTGCTGTAAGCAGCTATTTCATTGTATTATTGATTAAACCAGCTCTGTCAATAGACTAGAGTGCTTCTGGGTGTCTGTAAATGCCTCATGATTTGCAAAATCCCTTGGTTCTGATGAAAACACCTGCTTGAAAGAATTTCTTTCATCTTGAGAAAGGGATTAAGGTCACAGGAATAAATAAATTGGTTACTAGTGTGTCTCCAATTGCACCAGTCTAGAGATTCACATTTTGTCAAATATAATGAGTCAGTTAAAAAAAAAAAAAACTTCCTCTCTGTAGTACTGTTTCATTTATATCCTTGCAAGTTCAATGGTGCTACTTTTGCTTATTTTTCAAATGGTGAAGAATCCAATATAATGTGTTTTTGCACATCCTTTTAGGGTGTCATTAAATATGTGAAATACTGGTTTTGGCTCATCTTCATTGTTTAGTGCATTGTCTACCATAGGTATACTTCCAACAGAGAAGCAAAGAGTTGCATTTGTACTACTATTGCAGGTCAACAAGAAATATGGCAAAAGCTCTTCATCCATCAAGCAACAGTTAAAAATACAAAAAAAAAAAAAAAGCATTACTCTCTATATGCTTCGCTCCAGCACTATGTAGCATGACATTCTTAAATTTGATTTGCAGCTGCTTTTGATTTTGCAGTCCTTCAATTTGTTGGAGTACATTGTAGATAATTTTTAAAAGGTCTTCATGAGTTATTTCAGTGTGCTCTGATTACTCTACTTACTTTGGTTATGCACAGTAAGTAGGGTTGTCTAACATTTACAGTATGAAGTTTCTAATGATTAAATACTTACTTGGTACCATTAGCTGGATGAGGATGTAATGCAGCAAGATAATTTATGAAGTACTATATATGAAATTTTTGAAAATACTTTTTAAAAATGTGGCTATTAAACATTTTTTAAACATACAACACAAAAATTTAAAAAGAGGAATAAATTTTTGGTTGTTTTCTTAATTTGTTATTATATTCCTAGTTGGGTCGAACTCCTCTTCATTATGCGATGGCTATGGGTAATGTTGCTCAAATTGGAAAATTGTTAATCGACTCCGGAGCCTTGAGAACAGCTAGAGATGTTGTAAGTAGAAATACTTACTAATATAGACCATACTAGTTAAGTATCACCATATTTGACATCTTTGCATAATTCTAAGTTTAATTCATTAAAGAATATATCCACGAATAATCTGGAAACAAACTATATAAATACCTAGAGAAATCATTGTTTTGCGTGTTAAATATATATAAGCATATAGGCTTACTGCACAGCCCATTAATATCAACCATTTCTATAATTAAACATAGTGGTCTTTATGTGCATTGCATTATATTTGTAAAGGATAGTAATACCACCATCGCAATGTATGGTCAGTATGATTATTTTTTTTTAATTTTTAGGTATTTTTTTTAATAAATCAGCTGATTTTCTTAGATTAAAACCATGAAAATTGCAACTAAACACTCTTATGGAGGTAATATATACTGTATCATTGCAAAATAGAAATTTGTTAAAAGTATTTAGGCACCAGTTGTAGATGTATTAGTAAATGTATGAACCCACCTTTCATCTGAATGACAGTAGTGATCCTTTATGGAAGACTTTCAACCAGTTGACAATAGCAGCTAGCTGGAATTTGGCACAATTCCTCCTTCAGTGTAGTTGATATTACAGTAGTTGAAGATGAATTACATATCACAGCAGATGTACTGGTCTCAGAAGCATTCTGGTGGATTCAGATCAAGACTCTGCAATGGTTTGGTCAACTGTGGAATCTTGTTTTCCTCAAACTTGGTGCCTGCAAGTTTGATTTTACAGAATAGAGCATTATTTTGTTCTTGAGGTTCACAGACATTCTTTCGAGTATGACAAACTGGTCTTTGTTACCTGGAAGTCTAACACGCTGATGGAATTGATATTCAGGTGATACCTGAGTTGAGTGGAATGAATTTCGGTAAAGTGTGGCCATTCTTCAACACATCTGTAGGAGCAAAACACATCACACCATTTATACCTCATAATAAAAAAATACTGGATAATCATAACCCATACTGGAAGTAGTATTTGAACTTGCAACCATTATTTCTTAGGCAAGCACATTATCCACTAAACCAATACAACAGTACAGGTTAACATTTTGGTTTAATACTGGTGACTGTCATTCTGTCAGAATTATACGTACTATGTTATCTAATAAAAATAACAAATTACCCCTGAATACATAAGCTATATGCATAACCTTCAAAAAACTGGAATTTTTAAAAATCTGGCATGTGCTAGATACCAAACATGCTGGATGTATGAAGTTCTACTGTATATGATGGTATTGGGGGAGGGCCTGACATAGTCAAATGGTCAATGGAATGGGGGATATGTATTTAAGTTGACCGTGGCTCAAGCCTATCTCACTGCTAAATACTCTTTTCTTTATCTTATAATCCTCTGACCTTATGTGGCCATCCCTGAGTATAAACAGAATATTAATTTATTTGTTTGTATACTTACTTAGCACCATATTTATTTACTTAGAACAAGACATAAGAAGCAGTTCCCTCCCACACACTCTGATGCTTGTTCTTTTTATGAGCTTCATTATTTGGACAATACACATGGTAATAAGCATTCAATAGATATTCTCTAAATCTGAACTTGACTATCATACCAAAGCCTTTTGTAGCGCAATTCATTGCTTCTTAGAATCTCTTTTTCATTGTTCCAGCATCCATGAATATGGGAAACACACACCAGACAACATTTAGTGTTCTTTGATGTTATGTGTGATTTGTAATCTGCAGTTTTCCCATGAAAATCAAGTCCTCGAAATTCCCTGTAGGCAGTGCATGCACTAATTAGCCAGGTGGGCAGGAGTAGCAGTGCGTAGCACATGCTTCTGGATTAGACCGGGGTTAGAGCCCGGTCACCACCAAATACGGAGGATGCAGAAAGGTCATGGAATGACCACCGCATATCCCGGAGCAATATGGCATTAGTTGCTAATGCTCTTAAAAACCAAATAACAAACAGCATGCACTAATGGGCAGTCTCGTTGTTATGTGAAGTTTTGATATTAAGTTTTGTAGGAATGCCTTCAGGGATAATGTTACTTTGGGGTTGCCACTCCTTATCCATCTTATCCTACCAGATTGTGGCTTTGCATTATTTTCAGCATTCGAACTTTGGACAGTGTGGTTGACAGACAAACTAGTTTATTCTGCTGTAGTATGCACTGATAAATTACTGATTTGGCAACTTACAATCATACCTCTTTGGAACTCAATAAGTTCATTACTGTGGCTCATACTGGTGTTTTCTGCCTAATTTTGTACTTGTTCTTTATCTGTATATGCCTAACTTGGATCATTCGCTACTTTTGGCAGGTCTGAATACTCTTGAGAGGATAGTGTATCTGTTCTGTATAATATCCAACACAGAAAGTCACTATAAAAGAAAAGCACCTCTGAATTAAAAATATACAAGATTGTTAGTAACCTAAGAGGAATTTTAATAATCAATGGTTAGCACTATGAATAAGCTTGATAGTTATTTTTATCCAATCATTTTTCTGTTTTCTTTTATCTTGTACAGATCTATCTGACTCAATTTCTGAATAGCTGCAATTAAAGAGAAAATAAATAAACTGTCAGCTGTGATTAGCTAAACTGAAGTTTTGTGCAGCCATGAGCCACAAGATGGATACAATATAACAAAAATCACAAAAACTCTACCATCTTAACTGAAAGAAGCCAGATTAAGAAATTTAAACAGAGATTCGGTGATTCACAAACTCCATTCTGATGAACCAACTGCCAGTGAAGAGAGTATGGCATCCCTTTGAAATTCATTGTGGAAAAAGCCAGAAGGTCAACCTATTATTCTGAAGAAATTAACATTCCCTACCTCAGAAATCCTTGAGAATTTAAAAGTAAAGTTATGCTAACATCTCTACAAAATTTGGGTTCAAGATCTAAAGGACTGGAGCTAGAATTCTGGAGCTAGAATTCTAGGCAGAAGCACAAAGAATCAAAGATGATCTTAACTATTTGACAACAATTAACATTTCAGAAGCCTTTCATCTCAATGGAAAAGTTAAATTGCAAAAACTTTTGAATATGAGAAAATCATAAAACATAGGAGCCACCTCATCTCTCTGATGTAACTTGTACCATACACTAACAGTTAGTGTGTTTTCCCTTCAGTAAAATCAGATTACAGCATTGGAAAACTTCCAACACTGTAAACTGATCATAATCTGAAATATTTGGCTGAGAACAACGAACCACTATTGTTGAAACACCGTGTAGTTTTGGATGAAATATTCAAGAGCATTATTCTCCATAGATGATTATTATTTGACTAAACTGAATATGAAGTGAAACCTACAGGAACCCAAAATTGTACAGTAAGAATTAAAGTAACAATTACAGGGGCATAAAAATTGTACAATAGAAACTTTATGCAAGGAAATGCATAGACTCCACTTGAATTCAAATTTTAGGTTATTATTTCATAAAGTAGAGGATACAGATCCCACAACCTAGCAACAAAATTCTAAAGTTTGGTTTACTATTACATTTCTGGTTTTGTGGTGAATCCTATCTTCAAACCAAGAAGTGGGTTGATAATTCAGTAATTGTGCCACTCTGATTTTGTCAACATCCTGCAATAGCCCTGATGGATACTCTGATGCTGATGGTGAGTACTTTGTAGGACATTGAACTGAAACCAATTTTAATGCTCTCTCCCACTCTCTTTATAATAATTCTGTACATGAATAATATGAAATTGGAACTGCTAAATATATATATAAAAAAACTTCTGAATGTTATAAAACAAAAGCTTGTAGCTTTTGTTTATTTGTAAATATGATCTCTTTCATTTTCATATAGTGCATTAAGAAATGGAAGATGATATGAATAGCAATTTGAACTTATATTTTATATACTGTACTTCATAAAAACGAATGTTGGAAAAAATCATGCCTACAGCATGATTTTTTTCCAACATTAATTTTTGCTAAGAAATAACAGATTTCTTTACAAAATAGTAGAAATCTGTTAATTTTTTTTTAAACAAGATTTGAAATTGATGGCAAAGTATTGTAATTTAGAAGTCATGTGTTTATAAAATACCATTGCACTAAAAATTGCAAAGATAGTTTGCATTTTTACCAAAAATACAACTATAAAATTCTTGTTATATGAATACTTTTTCCTTTCAGAAAATGAGGACACCAAGTTACTTTTTCATATATCATCAAGAGATAGAAAGTATTTATGAAGATGAAACAAGTTTGGCTTGATCATGAAACCCAGTCTTTGATAAAGGTTACAGCTGAAATTTGGACATCCTCTAGCCTTCAGAGGATAGTTACACAAAGGAGAAAGCTCAATGGTCAAAACAGAGGGTCTGCAATCCATGGCCTGAAAGCCTCACAAGATCCACAGACTTTGTGCAACTTTTGCCCAATCATTAAAAAATAAAAAAGCTAAGCTGACACATGATTAGTTACTTATAGTTCTAACTTTCCTGAAAGAAGGAATTATTAACTTCAAATTTCAGAGAAATTAAGCTAACAATATACTTAAAAAAAAATAGAATTTCAACTTCGTCAAAAGGTGTTTTATTGGACTTCATGTATCTTTAAAAATTTGACTGTTTTCTATGGGGGGGGGTGTATTGATTTAGATTTCTACATTAAAGTTTAATTTTTATATTAAATTTTCTGATTTCAGCATTTAGATTAGTAACTAAGTATATTATTCAATTTTCTGTTTAAAGCTGCAACCCCAACCACACATTTGTCTTATGTGTGGTACTTGCCACACATTTGACCATTCGATATGGCCCACTAATGCAAAAAAAGGTTGGAGACCACTGATTTAAATATATGATATTGAAGAATTTACATATAGTAATAGAAGTTTGATTGTGCCTTCTGACAGCATGTATTATTTACTATCATCTGTATAAACTGATTATCTTGTTTATTTATTTACTGTCATAACTACTAATACTACTCCTTAAAATTACCTCTTACGACTTAGTAAGGTAAGTAAATCATGCGAAGCATTTAATGATTTGGTAAACCCACCGATTAAGATTTTAGGTTTTGTTTCTTTAATCGCCTGTTTAGAAATCAATACTGTATATTCTAAATTAAGATAAGGTAACATTATTTACATTGAAATAACATCACAAATTAGAATATTTAAAAAATAATTATGTAACTCTTTTCTAATTAGCATTAGTTATTAATAATAAACATTACAGAATAGTTTATGGCTAAAGCCCCAGGTTATGTAGGGAGTTAATTAGTGTACAAGTTAGTGCAATTGCATAATTTCTGTACGTAGCAGTAGTAGTAGTAGTAGTAGTGGCACTTGATGCAAGAAAGCAAGTGTAGGAGCTTATGCAGCATCAGCCAAAAAAAAAAAAAATCACACCATACCCTCCAATTGCCTGTCCAGTTCCTCCTTAAATTTATTTAACCTATCAACTTCCACAACGACAGATGGAAGTTTGTTCCAGCAATTAACCACCCACTGGCTAAAGGCAAATTTCCGCACATCTATTCTACATCTATCCTTTCTTAATTTGAACTTATGTCCCCGTAGGTTCGTATTCTGAACAAGTGGGACGATCCCATCAGAATTCAGCGTGCTCAACCCATTCAAGGCCTTATAGACCTCAATCAGATCACCGCGCAGGTGCCTAGTCTCCAGCCACTGCAATTTGCAGAACTTAAGCCTCTCTTGGTAAGAGGATCCCTTCATTCCCCTCACCAATCGTGTTGCTCTTCTCTGTACACGCTCAAGCAAATCTACATCCTTCCTAAAATGAGGCCTCCAGACCTGTACGCAGTACTCAAGGCGTGGCCTGACCATTGCCTTATACAGAGGGACAATCACCTCCTTTTCCCTGCTAGCAAAATTCCTATATATCATTGACAAAACCCCATGACCTGCCCTAGCAGCCTGTCTACATTGCTCAGAAAACTTCATATCTGACTGCACAATTACTCCCAGGTCTTTTTCATTTTCTACCACCTTAAGTGTAGTACCACACAGTTGGTACGTTTCTCTGGGGTTACTTCTACCCATATGCAGTACTTTGCATTTGTCAAGGTTAAACTTCAGTTGCCACTTCTTATCCCATCTGCCCAAATTATCTAGATCCTGTTGCAGTAGCACACTGCCATTATGTGACATTAACAACCCTGCCAACCTTCGTGTCATCTGCAAACTTCGACATTAAGCCTGATATACCTTCATCAATATCATTGATAAATATACAAAACAACAGTGGACCCAACACCGAACCCTGTGGGACTCCACTAATAACATTAGTCCACGAAGAGCAGCACCCATTGATTACCACCCTCTGTCTTCTCCCACTTAACCATCCTTTTATCCATTGTAGCAACTTACCCTTAATACCATTCTGCTCTAATTTGTACAGTAGTCTTCCATGCGCAACAGTGTCAAAAGCTTTCCTGAAATCCAAGTATATGATATCAAAATTATTTTTTGCATCCAGTTCCTTTGTGACCACATCATAATAACCAATCAAATTTGTCAGACAAGACTTTCCCTTAACAAACCCATGCTGTGTCTGAATTATTGCTGCAGTCTTGTCTAGATGATCCTGCAATTCATCTTTAACCAGTGACTCCATTATTTTACCCGGAACAGAAGTTAAACTAACTGGTCTGTAATTATTCGTGTCACCCTTCGAACCTCCTTTGTGAATTGGGGATACATTTGCACATCTCCAGTCCGTGGGAACCTCCCCTGAATCCAAGGATGCTCTCATAATTATGGCTAAGGGTTTGCTTAGTTGCTTTGCCGCCTCCTTTAATATAACTGGATAGATCCCATCCGCCCCAGGTGCCTTTCTTATGTTTAACTTCAACAATTTCTCCTCCACTTTGCTCTCAGTTATTACAAAATCATTAAGCACACTGCTACAATTTGATAACCTTCTTCCATTTTCAAACTGTAATGATTCCTCACGTGTGAATGTAGATGCAAAATACTCATTCAGTTTGTTTGCTATCTGAGCAGGATCATCAACAGTCGAACCATCGATGTCAAGTGGACCAATCATATTCAGCCCCTTCCTTTTAGAGTTTATATAAGTAAAGAAATCTTTGCTGTTTTTCTTAGCATCTTTTGCCAAAGATTTCTCGTAATCCGCCTTTGCCTGCCGAACCTCCTTTGTGACCTGATTACAGACTAGCTTATATCTGCTACAGGCTTCTGCGTCGCCTGATAATTTATATGCATCCCATGCTAACTACTTAAGTAGTTATAAATTGCATCATGCACTATTAGTTATAAATAGTGCATGATGCAATTGCACTAACTTGTACACTAGTTAACTCCCTACGTAACCTGAGGCTTTAGCCCTAAACTATTCTGTAATCTAAATTACTCCACACCATCAGGCATCTCATATTGTGAAGTTATACTTTGCAATTGGGTTGTCATTGGGTTGCAACACCAGGGTACCTGCCCACCCACTGATAAGGAGCCAATAAGCTCCAAAACAGTGCCCTATGGGTGATGGTATCCGCTGAGAATAAGTAACAATAGTCTTCTCTATGGTGAAGCATTACTTATTCAAGGTAGTGCAATATCATGGCAACTCGTTATGAAGGTATTCACAATATGAGATATACTTAATGATGCCAATTTATAACTACTTAAGTAGTTGGCTACATACAAAAATGATGCAGTTGACTAATTTGTACACTAATAAACATTACATGTTGAGACTCCTCCAAGGTCAGAAATACAATACATGTTAAATTTTTTCACATATTGACCAAACTGTATTCAAACTTCTTTAATATCAATATTGCAATTATATATAATATAAAAGTTATGTGCAATTTAAATATTAAAAGAAACTAATAAAATGCCGAAGCTTTTGAACAGGGATTTTGTCTTCTTCAGTTATACTGATTTGCATTTGGCAGGATACTTAAGTAACTGAAATGACATGGGGAATTGGCCACATGCTCTCTGTTATCATGTGATTGATGTGATATCTTAGATCTCTTAACAAGTTAGAGAGGCAACAAGAGGAAGCAATACTCTTGATGTGGTTATTGGCAGTGATTTTTCATGCATTAAGAATCTGTAGGAAAAGACGTACTGATCACAGTGTATTAATGTGGAATTTAATTAAAGGCATAACTTACTGTAAAGGGTAAAAGGAAAGGCTTTTGCTTTTGTAAGGTTGACTACAGAGGTCTCAGACAGTTTCTAAATTGTGTGCAGTGGGACCAACTGATAATGTTACCAACAGCAAATTGTAAATGGAAAGTACTGAGGGAAGTAATCAAAGAAGCTACTAGGCTTTTCATACCAACAACGAAATACTGTTCAATACCTAAATGGATGTCAGATAAACTATTGAGACATATGGCAGAGAAGAAAAGTGCATGGGATGCATATAAAATATCAGGAGGTTAGGCAGGTTATGGGACGTCTCTGGCAAAGAATGCAAAGAAAAACAGCAAAGACTTCTCTGCTTATATTAACAGTAGAAGGAAGGGGTTAAATCACATTAGGCCACTTGATGTCTGTGGGTTAACTGTTGATGATCCTGCTCAGGTTGTGGACAAATTGAATAGGTATTTTGCATCTACATCTAAGTCATTTAGATACAAAGTCAGATATGAAATTCCCTGAGCAGTGCAGACATGCTGCCAGGACAGCTCATGGCATTTTGTCAATGATATACAGAAACTTTGCTTGCAGGGATGAGGAGGTGATTATCTCTTTGTATAAGTCCATGGTCAGGCTGCATCTTGAGTACTGTATACAGGTCTGGAGGCCTCACTTTAGAAAGGATGTAGATCAGTTGGAATGGGTACAGAGAAAGGCAAACAGATTGGCAAAGGGAACAAAAGAGTGCTCTTATCTAGAAAGGCTTCAGTTCTGCAAATTGCAGCATCTTGAGACCAGGCACCTGCTGAGATGTCTGATTGAGTTGTTTAAATCCTTGACTGGGATTGAGTAAGCTGAATATTAATGCTTTTCTTCCACTTTCTGAGACTACACATATGAGGGTGCATAAATTCAAGTTGAAGGATGGTTGCAGGATAGATGTGTAGAAGTTTACCTTCAGCCAGAGGGTGGTTGATTATTGGAATGGGCTTCTATCTGTTGTTGTGAAAGTGGATGGGTTGAATAAATTCAAGTCTTGGAGAGATCAGCTCACCCAAATTCTTGGGTGAATTGGTTTTTTTTTTTTTTTTTTTTTGGCTGGCTGATACTATATAAGCTTGCTTTCTTCATCATTTGCCATCACTACTATGTACCTTATCTTCATTATCATATGTAACATCACACCAACTAATTCATTTCCTCTCTCCTGCTCCTTCTAATAGATATCACATCAGTCATAATAATATAGAGGGCACATGGTGAAATTCCATGTCTCATTTCAGTTATTTAATCACAGTGCAAGATGTAAATCAGTATGGCTAAAGAAGACAGTACTATAAGTCAAAAGCTTCCATATTTTATTACAGTTTCTTTTTAATTGTATATAACTTTTATTTTATATTTTGAATAATTGCAATACCAACATCAAAAGAAATTTGAATATAGTGCAGTCAGTGTGTAAAGGAATTAATATGTAATAAAAGTTACAGTTGCAGACAGGAAGTTGTCAGGAGGTATGTTAAAATTACAAAAGAAAGTTTTGTATTACTTATAAATTCAACAGTCTTCACTTAGGCAGTTTATTTTGTACTGTAGATATTTCTATTTTTAATAAAAAAAAAATTCAGTGTTATCTATTTAAAAATTCACTTTAGTTTTTCTTTATCCTTGTAATCACAGAAATTGGACTTAAACTGAAAATAGCATCTAAATGATGGAAAAAGACTAATCAGATTTTCTTTCATAGCCACAAACAGAAAATATGGTTAAGTTTTGGTAAGTGCTTAAAATTATTATCAGATAAATTGATTTATGTAAATAAGAAATAAGAGAAAAAAAAAGCAGGAAGGTTTTTGCAATGTATCATTGGTTAATGAAAAGAAAAAAGTGAATTCAATCTGTACATAATTGCAAAAAAACATGTAATCAGCTATGGGATAGGAAAACAGGTGCAGATAAATCCAAATTCATAGATGTCATAACTGATTGTTCTTAAATCTCCACTGAGAGAACTGATGGCTGCCAGTATAAGAAATAACTATTGGAAGACTGTGCCTGTAGTGCAGTTAACAGACTACTCCACATTATTGATGAACTTGCTTCCATTTCTATTGTTGAAATGTTTTCAATGGACATGAAACAAAGGAGATGTAAAGATGAGATGCACTGTAGAGAGTTGTTAAAGAGAATTCCATTTCATGTCATTATTTTACAAATGTATAATTCTCGGTATATGTTAATAAGATTATTCTCATTTAGAGTATATTGATATATCTTTTGAGTAGGCTTGTTGCTTGGAATGGAACAAAAACTCTTTACGTCATCTTTTTATTAGATTTCTGAATAAGAATGTCTGATCTTCCAAAGAAAGTTACATTTTGTGAATGTTTTGGAATGGGGGGGAAAGTACTGTCTTTTTCACATGTGTATATATACAATACTAGCATATTTTTTTTAAGTTGTGCCATTTGTGAAAGTGAGCAAATGAAGTGAATGAAAGTGAAATTTTTTTGTAAAGAACCATGTATTGCACTTTTGCCAAAACCAATTTTTAAACTGGTGCTCTTGCATTAAAATATACTTTGGGTATAAAAAATTATGATTTATCTAGAAAAATATTTTCTAGTAATAATTCTTGTAAGTAATGCTGTTTACTAAAACAGCTATGTATGGCCCTGTGATAATCGATAATGTCTCACTGTATATTTATTGTAATATTATTGTAATAATAAGAAAAATATCTGTAAATGACTTTTAAGCACAAATACAATACAAAAAATTCTTTTTCAATCATTCCAGTTTAAGAAGATATGTAAGCTATTTATATACTTTTAAGCACAAATACAATACAAAAAACCAATACAAAATTAAGTTGAGAGCATTCTGTTAAAGTAAAAAATGCTCTTTATTATACAAGAAAATAAACAGTGCTGTTGTATAAGCCCTTCATGACCAGAAGGTCAGAAGTTAAAATATTCCAAATTAATATTAATTAAAAAAATTAAAATAACATTCCTGAAAAATGTTTAATTACACTTACAGTTTGAGTACATTCAAACCATAAGTGTAATCAATCATACCAAGAAAATGCCAGAACTAGTAAGAACTGGTGTATGATGTTTGCATGATGCATCCATGTTTCCTTGATTATTTATTTATTTTTATACAAATCTTCACCTTCACAGTATGCAGACCTGAGTACCATGGTACAGAAACACAGCAGTAATGGGGAGAATAAAAGAATTAAGAATAATTAGTTGGTTGCAAAGCACTGGTACTAAAAATAAGAAATTATACCTGTGAGTGGATTCAAATTTGATTCAGAATTTTCATTTCTTGCAAATAATGTTGTGAATCAATATTTTTGCAGTTATTCATATTTTTCTCCTCCTTACATTAATTGTACCTATGCATGTGTGCTTACTGATAATGAAGAGTCAGTAGTTTGAGAATGATGTGCTGTTGAAAACACAGGTTTATGAGTGATGTACTTCGTTTGAGGCTGTGAGTAATTTCCCTTATGCAGCATAGCTGCAAAAAAGCAGTCAGTTATGTGAACATTAACAAGTCGAAAAGCTTGTTCTGAACAGCTGCTGCATTTCTGCATGTAAAATCTCACATGAAGTGATAACATCAGTAGTGTAAAGACAGTCATTTATGAGAACCATCACTTTTGAAAAGTAAATGTGTGTTGGATGGGTTTCATATGCATTTAGAACATCGCAGAAACAAGAGAAATGCATTTCTTGACCAGATCGTGACATAGTCAAGAAATAGTACTAGTAGTAGTAGTGGCATGTGATGCAAGAAAGCAAGTGTATGAGCTTATGCAGCATCAGCCAAAAAAAAAAAAAAAATTACAAAACAATCCCCTCTAAATATTTGGCCAGTTCCTCCTTAAATTTATTTAATCTATCAACTTCCACGACAGATGGAAGTTTGTTCCAACGATTAATCACCTGCTGGCTAAAAAAAAAAGGCAAATTTCCGCACATCTGTCCTTCCTCAATTTCAATTTATGCCCCCTTAGGTGTGGAAGAATCCCATAAGAATTCAGCGTGCTCAACCCATTCAAGGCCTTATACACCTCAATCAGATCACCTCGCAGGTGCCTAGTCTCCAGCTGCTGCAATTTCCAGAACTTAAGCCTCTCCTGGTAAGAGGATCCCTTCATTCCCCTCACCAATCTTGTCGCCCTTCTCTGTACACGCTCAAGCAAATCTACATCCTTCCTAAAATGAGGCCTCCAGACCTGCACACAGTACTCAAGGTGTGGCCTGACCATTGCCTTATACAGAGGGACAATCACCTCCTTTTCCCTGCTAATAAAATTCCTGTATATCATTGACAGCACCCCATGACCTGCTCTGGCAGCCTGTCTGCATTGCTCAGTAAACTTCATATCTGACTGCACAATTGCTCCCAGACCTTTTTCATTTTCTACTACCCTAAGTGTAGTAATACACAATTAGTACTTTTCTCTGAGGTTACTTCTACCCATATGCAGTACTTTGCAATTTCTCAATATTAAATTTCAGTTTCCACTTCTCTGCCCAAATTTTCTAGATCCTGTTGCAGTAGCACACAGCCATTACTGTCATTAACAACCCTGCCAACCTTTGTATCATCTGCAAACTTCGACATTAAGACTGATATACCTTCATCAATATCACTGATAAATATACAAAACAACAGTGGGCCCAAACACTGAGCTCTGGGGGACTCCACTAATAACATTAGTACATGAATAGCAGCGTCTATTGATTACCACTCTCTGTCTTCTCCCACTCAACCACCCTTTTATCCATTGTAGCAACTTACCCTTAATACCACATTGCTCCAATTTGTACAGTAGCCTTCCATGTGCAAAGTGTCAAGAGCTTTCCTGAAATCCAAGTATATGATATCAAAATTTGCATCCAGTTCCTTTGTAACCACATCATGGTATCCAATCAAATTTATCAGACAAGACTTTCCCTTAACAACCCCATGCTGTCTGAATTATTACTGCAGTCTTGTCTAGATCATCCTGCAATGTATCTTTTACAAGTGACTCCATTATTTTCCCCAGAACAGAAGTTAAACTAACTGGTCTGTAATTACTCGTGTCACCCTTCAATCCCCCTTTGTGAATTGGGGACGCATTTGCACATCTCATTCCGTGGGGACCTCCCCTGAGTCCAAGGATGCTCTCATAATTATGGCTAAGGGTTTGCTTACTTCCCTTGCCGCCTCCTTTAATATAACTGGATATATCCCATCCACCCCAGGTGCCTTTCTTATGTTTAACTTCAACAATTTCTCCTCCACTTTGTTCTCAGTTATTACAAAATCATTAAGCACCCTGTTACAATTTGATAACTTTGTGGCATTTTCAAACCTTAATAACTCCTCATGTGTGAATGTAGATGCAAAATGCATTCCTCTTGCTTCTGTTACCCATAATGAGATATGGGTATATGTGCACTGTAAATCTTAGAGCCCTGGTTTTCAACCAGAGGGTATCCCTCGGGCAAAGCAGCCAAAATGGGTGGCACACTATGGCCATAGATGCTGATGCACCTAAATCCCACAACAAACAACATCCATAATGGCAGATTTTTACATGCTTAGTTTTTAATAAAATATTTATCAGCTAATTGGGGAAATTTTACCATTTATTTATATCTGATACTCTAGAATTTATCATGTTTTGAGAAAACTAAATCAAAACCAAACTGTCCGGTCTATCCATGCTGAAGTGAAGTCACATGATTATTTCATAAATCACTTGTCAGTTTGTATATATTTTTGTTTAGATTTAGCCCCTAGCAGTTTTTGCTATCCTAAGTATAACCTCTAGTCGATGAGGGGATGTCATATGCTGTTGTTTACAAAAATTTACTTTGTAACTAATGTACCACACTTGATGAATGGTAGCTGTATTCCCAACTCAGATGAGAGCTACCGAGCTACTACGCTACTGATGTCAGTAGAGTAGCTGTGCTGTTAGTATTTGTTTGATACCTGTATAATAGTAAGCTGTGTGAAGACATTCTTATCTGTGATGATTTGAAAACCACTACAACAGGAGCTGATATTTTTGGAAAAAATTGGCAGCTTTTTTTGTGCTTATGAACTCGACTGGAAGAAGTGTATTGATGCAGGATCCCATTTCGGGCAATGCAGGATCCCAGGTTGTTATGAGAATCAAGGCAGTAACACATCCTTCTTGTTCAAGTAGTCACTGTGTACTCCACAGAGAAAATTTAGCTGTGAAAAACATTCCTGCAAAATTGAAAGATATTTTTAAGACACTAATAGAAATTGCCAATTATGTGAAATCTAGTGGGTTAAATACAAGGCTTTTCTGGAAGATTTACGACAAAATGGGTAGCGACTACAACTGCTTACTTTTTCACACTGAAGCACATTGGTTGAGTCAATGTAGAGTGCTGATGAGATTCTCTGAAATAGTGATGTTTCTTACTGAAACATCACAATTTTGTAAAGCTGAAGCCACAAAAAAAGACAATTCGAGATAAACTGCAGAGATTCATCTCCTTTATGTCTAGTTATTATAATTCACAAGGTGTTGCATACCTTGCCGATATAGTTGAAAAACTGAATGCACTGAATCTGTCACTTCAAAATAAAAACACAACACTTTTCGTAGCTAATGATGAAATCTCTGCATTCAAAGATAAAATTACTCTTTGGAGAAAGAGAGCTGAAGCATGACAATATGATACATTCGATACTTTTACTACGTCTTGAAAAAAATATCTTCGCAGTCAGACTGACTTACAGAAAGCAATAATTGACCACCTCACACAGCTGTCAATCTCTTTTGAAAAATACTTTCCTGTCAATACTGACATTGAAAATTACAGGCAGATGGCTAACCCTTTCTTGAAAAACAAAAACTCTTCTGACCTATCCACAAAAAGAAAAAGAACTGATTGATATCTCTTATGACATGTCACTCTAAGAAAAGTTTTTAGTGTTCCACAGTCTTCATTCTGGGATAGTTTGTTGGACTCTTTCCCTAATATAGCAGGCAAAGCAGTTCATAAACTTTTACCATTTGCACCATTTACTTATTTATGTGAACGTGGATTTGTCAAATATTGTGACACAAAATCAAAAAATAGAAATAGACTTGATGCTTCAGCAGAAATTCGCTCTCACTTATCAGCTTTGACACCTAATTTTAGCAAAATTGCTGAAAATCTGACAGATCACTTATTAGATTCACTGAGTAAGTCTATTTTTTAATTCGGAACCTTAATAATGCATTTTTTTTAGTTTAAAATTTTAAGACCAGAGATTATTTTTTGGTTCCACTATAATACAAT
Source organism: Mastigoproctus giganteus (assembly GCF_048544385.1). NCBI lineage: Eukaryota > Metazoa > Arthropoda > Arachnida > Uropygi > Thelyphonidae > Mastigoproctus > Mastigoproctus giganteus. The sequence goes on from NC_143584.1 coordinate 160,630,993, forward strand.
ACACACATGCAAAAAAAACAAAAAATGTGCCTTTCTTAGCATTCTATACCTATGATAATCTTATAAGGTACCCAAGGACCTTGGCCAAAAAAGTTGAGAACCATTGCCTTGGTGCCTCCATAGCCAGATGGGAAGGAGCAGCAGTGCATAGCACACGCTTCCTGATTAGACCAGGGTTCAAGCCCATCACCACCAAATACGGAGGATGCGGAAAGGTCAGGGAATGACCACTGCATATTCCTGGAGCAATATGGCCTTAGTTGCTAATGCTCCTAAAAACCAAATAACAAACAAACCATTGCCTTAGAGCAAACATGGAATGGCATCACAAAAACTCACCACCCAAAAAAAATTAAACCCAGAAAGTCTGCTGGCAAGGTCATAGCTTTGGTCTTTATGGATTTTGAGGAGTTTATTTCTGCTGATTTTTTTGAGCAGGTGTCACAGTAAATGCCAGTATTATTCTGATTGCCAGACAATGAAAGTGAAGACAGTATTAAGGAAAAGGTGTCACAGGAAGGTCAAGACAGAATCTTTCTTTTCTCACAATAATGCTGAACCATGTACTACTGATAAGGTAACCAATGGAGATAATGCACATGTATTATCATCATTGGTACAAACTTATCCTAAAGAATTCTGTACTGAAGGAATTCTTAGAACTCCTACATTTATGGGACAATGTAGGGGATATAGCATATCTAATATAAAACAGGTAAGATGATTTATCGGCACACTGATCCAACTTGTAGATAAAATTTGCGAACCTTTTTCTGCAAAGTGATTTGAGTGAGAATTGTATGCCAAAATTGATCACATTACGAAAAAAAAAAGTTACCATAATAAATTATAGAATTCAAAGGAGAAAGTTTAAAACAGTAACAAAGATTCATAGTCATGATAACAGTAAATGAGACTAGTGGAAAAACAAAAATCTAATAAATTTAACTTGAATATGCACCCCCTCAGTACTCAGTGTACTTGATAGGAAATTTTTACATAGAACATGTTAACCTGTTTAACATTTCTTTTGAGTAGTGGTGTGTGTGTGCAACATGCTGCTAATCAAAAGATGATAATAATAGTGTGAAACACAATTTCAGTACGATATCATAATTACAATACAGCCTCATAAATCCAGCATGCTCAGGACCCAGCACATTCCAGATTTTTGAAAATTCCTGTTTTTTGAATGTTATGCACATAGTCTATGTGTTCAGGGGTAATTTTGTTTTATTGGATAATACAAATCCCTATCACCTCCACAAATCGATAGTCACTAGCATTAAGCCAAAATGCTATACTGTTGGAGACTAGTGCAGTGGGTAACACACTTTCCTAAGAAATAACAGTCACTGGTTCCAATGCTGTCTCTGGTATGGGTGTTGCAATTGCCTAATTATTTATATAATTGCAAAGTACCAGAGATTTCAAGGCCTCCTGAAAGTCATGACGGAACAAGTAAATACAACAGCTCTGTTAGGGTAACTAAGAGTAAGAACGGGTGCATAGTAAACAAATTCAATGAATTTGAAGTGCTGGTCAAGTCATTAAATGCAAACATTGAGGGAATATCAGAGACAGGGTGACACTCAGATATAAGGGATGCAGAATTTGAATATTGGGGGGAGGGAGTACAATGTTTACAGAAACGAGAGACAAGTAGGAGGAATTATGTTGTTAGTTAAAAAGCACATAAAATCTAAGACAGTGCATCTAGTTGATATGTGTGGCCAATGCAATGTTCAGTCAGTTAAGTATGACATCAGCACTGAAAAAGCAAAAATAAGAGCAGGAGTATGTTATAGGTCTAATGACTGTGATTAGTATAACAAATAACTGTACAGAGAAATAGTGGACCAGTAAATCAGAATGTCTTATAATGGGTAATTTTAACTTTCCAGATATTGACTGCAACTTGTGGGTTAGTCACTCACACACTAGCAAGACTTTTGTGGATTTACTGCATGACTGTTTATTACAGCAGCATGTTAGAGAGGCAACAAGGGAGAGTAATACTCTTGATTGAATTATCAGCAGTGAAAATTCATGCATTAAGAATCTGCAAATAAAAGAACCAATAGGCGGCAGTAATCACAGTGTATTGATGTGGGATTTACTTAAGGATGTAAATACCACCAAGGCTAAAGTTAAGGGGTTTTGCTTTCATAAAGGAGACTACAGTGGTCTCAGACAGTTTTTAAATTCTATACAATGAAACAAACTGATGATATTACCATTACCGAATTCTAAATAGGAATTTGCAGATGATACAAAGGTTGGCAGGGTGGTTATTGACAGTAATGATGGTATGTTACTGCAACAGGATCTAGAAAAATTAGGCAGATGGACAGAGAAATGGCAATTGAAATTTAACACTGATAAATATAAAATACTGCATGTGGGTAGCAGTAACCCCAGAGTTATGTACCAATTGTATGGTACTTCACTCAGGATAGTGAATCAGATTGCCATGCAGGTGCCTAGCCTCCAGATGCTGCAATTTGCAGAACTTAAGCCTTTCTTTTTAAGAGCACCACTTTGTTCCCCTCACCAGTCTTTTTGCTCTTCTCTGTACTCATTCTAGAAACTCTACATCCTTCCTAAAATGTAGCTTCCAGACCATTGCTTTATACAAGGGGATAATCACCTCGTTATCCCTGCTTGAAAAATTCCTGTATATCATTGACAACACCCCATCACCTACTCTGGCAAACCTCTCTGCACTGCTCAGAAAACTTTATATATGACTGCACAATTACCCCCAGGTCTCTTTCATTCTCCACTACCCTGAGTGTAACACCATCTGGTTTGTACATTTCTCTGGAATTACTGCCACCATATGCAGTACTTTGCATTTGTCAATGTTAAACTTCAGTTGTCACTTCTCCAGACCATCTGCCCAACTTTTCCAGATCCTGTTGCAACAGCAGCATACTGTCATTACTGTTATTAACAATCCTCCCAACCTTTGTATCATCTGCAAACTTGGACATAAAGCTTGATATACCTTCATCAATATCATTGATAAATATACAAAACAACAATGGGCCCAACATCAAACCCTAGGGGACACCACTAATAACATTAGGCCACAAAGAGCAGTATACATTGATTACCACTCTGTCTTCTCCCACTCAGCCATCCTTTTATCATTGTAGCAACTTGCCCTTAATGCCACACTACTCCAATTTGTACAGTAGTCTTCCATGTGCGTCAGTATCAAAAGCTTTCCTGAAATCCACATATATGATATCAAAATTATTTTTTGCATCCAGTTCCTTTGTGACCACGTCATAGTATCCAATCAAATTGGTCAGACAAGACTTCCCCTTAACAAACCCATGCTGTCTTGTCTAGGTGATTCTGCAATGCTTCTTTAACGGTGACTCCATTAATTTCCCTGGAACAGAAGTCAAACTAACAGGTCTGTAACTACTCGTGTCACTCTTTGATTTCCTTTTGTGAATTGGAGATATATTTGCACATTTCCAGTCCATGGGGACTTCCTCTTTATGACATGGTGAAGAAACATGATGAAGACAATTTGAGACATAGATCAGGCATTATAATCCAGAAACAAAAGAACAATGGAGTAAGCTTTCCAATTCGCAACACCCGAAAAAGTTGAAAACTGACCCCCCTGCTGCAAAACATATGGTAGTGATCTTCTTCAATTGGAAAGATATTCCTGTCACAAACTGTGTGCCATGTGGTATAATCATTAATAAAGAAGCTAAAGGATATTTTTGCCTAGCTGCAAAGGAGTTTACTAACATATGGGTTAGTGCAAATGCATCATTTTTATACATAATAAACAACGCATATAATGATCGTCTACCAAAGAAGATGGATTGGCATCGTTTTAATTATATCTCATATTGTGAATACCTTCACAATGAGTTGCCATGGTATTGCACTACCTTGAATAACCAATAGCCTAACCAATGGAGAAGACTGTTACTTATTCTCAGTGGATGCCACCACCCAGATGGCACCGTTTCAAGGCTATTTGGCCTCTCTTTGGTGGGTTGGCAGGTACCCGGTGTTCAATAGTGACAAGCCATATGTCAATAAACCTTGCAGTCTAGGCAAAAATATCCTTTAGTCTAATTCAGTGCACACCACCAGGCATCTCATCTACCAAGGTAGATGGGATGTGGAGTTATACTTCATAACTGGCTTGTCACTATTGCAACACCAGGATACCTGCCCATCCACTGAAGAGAAGCCAGATAGCCTTGAAACTGTGTTGTCTGGGTGGTGGTGGTGGTATCTGGTGAGAATAAGTAATAGTGTTCTCCATTGGTGAAGTATTACTTATTCGAGGTAGTGCAATACCATGGCATCTGGTTGTGAAGGTATTCACAATACAAGATATAATTAAAACGATGCCAATCCCATCTACCTTGGTAGATGATCATTATATGTGTTGTTTATTACATATAAAATGATGCATTTGCACTAACTCATATGTCAGTAATGAAGCTTATGCTGAAATCTTGTGGGAAAATCTGTTCCATGAGATTCATGACATTTCCATGAGATTCATGACAACTGTCATGAATCTCATGGAGGCTACCAGGCTTTACATAACCAACTAAGAAATATTGTTCAAGGTTTAGGCCTAAATGGTTGTCAGATGAACTAATGAGACATGTGGCAGAGAAGAAAAATGCATGGGATACATACAAATTAATGGGTGACATGGAAGCCTATGATAGATATAAGTTGGTCTGTAACCAAGTCACAAAGGAGATTAGGCAGGCAAAGGCAGACTACGAAACATCCTTGGCAAAGGATGCAAAGAAAAACAGAAAAGAGTTCTTTACCTATTTAAACTCAAGAAGGAAAGGGATGAATCAGATTGGTCCACTGGATATTGATGGTTCAACAGTTGAGAATCCTGCTCAGGTGGCTAACAATCTAAACGAGTATTTTGCATCTACATTCACACATGAGGAGTTATTCAGGAAGGAGAATGATGTAGGTAAAGTAAACATTGGCAGTGAGCTGGATAATTTTGTAATAACTGAGAGGAAAGTGGAGGAGAGATTGTTGAGGATAAACATAAAAAAGGCACCTGGGGTGGATGGGATCTATCCAGTTATATTAAAGGAGGCAGCAAAGGAAGTAAACAAACCCCCAGCCATAATTATGAGAGCTTCTTTGGACTCAGGGGAGGTACCCATAGACTGGAGATGTGCAAATGTAACCCCAATTCACAAAGGAGGATCAAAGGCTGACACAAGTAATTATAGACCTGTTAGTTTAACTTCTATTCCAGGTAAATTAATGGAGGCACTGGTTAAAGAAGCACTGCAGGATCATCTAGACAAGAATTCAGTTATAGCTCAGACGCAGCATGGTTTTGTTAAGGGCAGGTCTTGCCTGACCAATTTTATTGGATACTATGATGTAGTCAGTGTTAGGTGGGTCGGAAAACTGCTAGCTTGGGGGGAGACAAAGACCAATAGATTGACAGTAGCCACTGGCAGAGGTGAAAGAGATTCTTGCACTGCTTCTATTAGAATGAGCAGAAGCCTGGAAAACAAGATGCATGGTAATTCAGAGACTGCTGGGAGCCATTGCGGTACAAGTAAACACATGGGTTGTGTTAGGGTAGCTAAGAATAGAAACAGGTGCAGGTATACTTGCGTGTACACCAATGCTAGGAGTTTAGTAAATAAATTTGATGAATTTGAGGTATTGCTCAAAACATCAAAGGCAGATATTGTTGGGATATCAGAGACGTGGTGTCGCACAGATATAAGGGATGCAGAACTACAATTTGGGGAGTACAACGTCTACAGAAAGGATAGACAGGATAGGAAGGGGGGAGGGGTTATGCTATTAGTTAAGAAACACATAAAAACCAAGGAAGTGAAGCCAGTCGACATTGCCGGACAGTGCAGTGTTGAGTCTGTTTGGTGTGACATAAGCATTGGGAGATCAAAATTGAGAGTAGGATTGTGCTATAGGCCTAATGACTCTGATGAGTATAATAAGGAACTGTACAGGGAAATAGAGTGGGCCAGTAAATCAGAGAGTCTTATAATGGGAGATTTTAATTTCCCAGATATTGACTGGAATTTGGGGGCTGGTTACTCACACACTAGCAGGGCTTTTGTGGATTTATTGGATGATTGTTTTCTACATCAGCATGTTCGGGAGGCAACTAGAGGGAGTAATACTCTTGATTCCATTATCAGCAGTGATTCTTCATGCATTAAGAATCTGCAGATAAACGAACCACTAGGTGGCAGTGATCACAGTGTGCTGAAGTGGGATTTACTCAAAGAGGTAACTACCATTAGGGGTAAAGGGAAGGGTTATTGCTTCCGTAAAGGCGACTACGATGGACTGAGACAGTATTTAAATTCTATACAGTGGGACAAACTAATGATGTTACCAACAGCGAATTCAAAATGGAAAGCATTCAAAGAACTTATCTTGGAAGCTACTAGGCTTTACATACCAACTAAGAAATATTGTTCAAGGTTCTGACCAAAATGGATGTCAGATGAACTAATGAGGCATATGGCAGAGAAGAAAAATGCATGGGATACTTACAAATTAACACATGACACAGAAGCCTATGATAGATACAAGTTGATATGCAACCAAGTTACAAAGGAGGTTAGGCAGGCAAAGGCAGATTACGAGAAATCCTTGGCAAGGGATGCAAAGAAAAACAGCAAAGAGTTCTTTACTTATGTTAACTCTAGAAGGAAGGGGATGAATCAGATTGGTCCACTTGATATTGATGGGTCAACTGTTGATGATCCTGCTCAGGTAGCTAACAAACTAAATGAATATTTTGCATCGACATTCACACATGAGGAGTTATTCAGCAAGGGGAATGCCAGAGGTGTATTCAACTCTAGCAGTAAGCTACAGAATCTTGAAATAACTGGGAGTAAAGTGGAGGAGAAACTGTTGAAGATAAACACAAGAAAGGCACCCGGGGTGGATGAGATCTATCCAGTTATATTAAAGGAGGCAGCAAAGGAAGTAAGCAAACCCTTAGCCATAATTATGAGAGCTTCCTTGGACTCAGGGGAGGTACCCATAGACTGGAAATGTGCAAATGTGACCCCAATATACAAAGGAGGATAAAAGGCTGACACAAGTAATTATAGACCTGTGAGCTTAACTTCTGTTCCAGGAAAATTAATGGAGGCACTGGTTAAAGAAGCACTGCAGGATCATTTAGACAAGACTTCAGTTATAGCTCAGACACAGCATGGTTTTGTTAAGGGGAAGTCTTGCCTGACCAACTTGATTGGATATTATGATGCAGTCACAAAAGAACTGGATGCAGGGAATAACTTTGATATTATATACTTGGATCTTAGAAAGGCTTTTGATACTGTTGCACATGGAAGACTGCTACACAAATTGGAGCAGTGTGACATTGGAGGCAAATTGCTGCTATGGATAAAGGGGTGGTTAAGGGGGAGAAGACAGAGTGGTAATCAATGGACACTGCTCATCGTGGACTAATGTTATTAGTGGAGTCCCTCAGGGCTCAGTGTTGGGTCCATTATTGTTTTCTGTATTTATAAATGATATTGATGATGGTATATCAAGCTTAATGTCCAAGTTTGCAGACGATACAAAGGTTGGCAGGGTTGTCAAGGACACTACTGACACTATGCTGCTGCAACAGGATCTGGAAAGGTTGAGCAGATGGGCTGAGAGGTGGCAAATGAAGTTTAACATTGACAAATGTAAAGTACTGCACATGGGAAACAGCAACCCCAGAGCAACGTATCAACTCTGTGGTACTACACTGACAGTGGTAGAGAATGAAAGGGACTTGGGGGTGGTTGTGCAGGCAGATATGAAGTTTTCTGAGCAGTGCAGACGGGCTGCAAGAGTAGCTCATGGAGTATTGTCAATGATATACAGGAATTTTTCCAGCAGGGATAAGGAGGTGATCATTCCATTGTATAAGGCAATGGTCAGGCCACACCTAGAGTACTGTATACAGGTCTGGAGGCCTCATTTCAAGAAGGATGTAGAGTTGCTGGAACGAGTACAGAGAAGGGCAACAAGATTAGTGAATGGAACAAAGGGGTGCTCTTACGAAGAAAGGCTTAAGTTTTGCAAATTACAGTGTCTGGAGACTAGGCACCAGCGAGGTGATCTGATAGAGGTGTATAAAGCCTTGAATGGTTTAAGCATGCTCAATGCTGATGGGATTCTTCCTCTAGCTCAGAAAAATCACCTGAGAGGGCATAAATTCAAATTGAGGAAAGACAGATGTAGGATAGACGTGAGGAAATTTGCCTTTAGCCAGCGGGTGGTTGGTTGGTGGAACAGACTTCCATCCTTTGCGGTGGAGGTTGATAGCCTAAATAAGTTTAAGGCTCAGCTGGACAGGTATTTGAAACGAACAGAGGGGTGAAGTGGAAGTGGGTTTTTTTTTTTTTTTTTTTTTTTTGGCTGATGCTGCATAAGCTTGCTTCCTTGCATCAAATGCCTCTACTAATGCTAATGCTAGTCACAAAAGAACTGGATGCAGGGAATAACATTGATATTATATATTTGGATCTTAGAAAGGCTTTTGATACTGTTGCACATGGAAGACTGCTGCATAAATTGGGAGCAGTGTGGCATTGGAGGCAAATTGCTGCTATGGATAAGGGGATGGTTGAGTGGCAGAAGACAGAGAGTGGTAATCAATGGACACTGCTCAACGTGGACTAATGTTATTAGTTGAGTTCCTCAGGGTTCAGTGTTGGGTCCGTTGTTGTTTTCGGTGTTTATGAACGATATTGATGATGGGATATCAAGTTTAATGTCCAGGTTTGCAGATGATACAAAGGTTGGCAGGGTTGTTAAGGACACCACTGACGCTATGCTGCTGCAACAGGATCTGGAAAGGTTGAACAGATGGGCTGAGAGGTGGCAAATGAAGTTTAACATTGACAAATCTAAAGTACTGCACATGGGAAACAGCAACCCCAGAGCAACGTATCAACTCTGCGGTACTACACTGATGGTGGAGAATGAAAAGGACCTGGGGTAATTGTGCAGGCAGATATGAAGTTCTCTGAGAAGTGCAGACGAGCTGCAAGAGTAGCTCATGGTGTCTTGTCAATGATATACAGGAATTTTTCTAGCAGGGACAGGGATGTGATTATTCCCTTGTATAAGGCAATGGTTAGGCCACATCTTGAGTACTGTATACAGGTCTGGAGGCCTCATTTCAAGAAGGATGTAGAGCTGCTGGAACGGGTACAGAGAAGGGCAACAAGATTAGTGAATGGAACAAAGGGTTGCTCTTACGAAGAAAGGCTTAAGTTTTGCAAATTACAGAGTCTGGAGACTAGGCACCGGCGAGGTGATCTAATAGAAGTGTATAAGGCTTTGAATGGTTTGAGCATGCTCAATGCCAATGGGATTCTTCATCTTGCTCAGAATAATCAGCTCAGAGGGCATAAATTCAAATTGAAGAAGGACGGATGTAGGATAGATGTGCGGAAATTTGCCTTTGGCCAGCGGGTGGTTGGTTGGTGGAACCGATTTCCATCACTTGTTGTTGAAGTTGATAGCCTAAACAAATTTAAGGCTCAACTGGACAGGTATTTCGAGCGAACGGAGGGGTGAAATGGGAGTGGTGTGTTTTTTTTTGGCTGATGCTGAATAAGCTTGCTTTCTTGCATCATATGCCTATGCTAATGTCCTCGGTTTTCTAAATACTGGTTCTTTAATCAGAACAATGTAAAACTGCACACTACCACTATTCTTCAAATTGTTATCCAGTCAATGGGTGCAGAAATACTGTTAAATCTCTACTGTCTTAATCTCACTCTCTGATTTCTTTTTATTCCCCAAGTTGAAGGTTGCACTGTAGGACCAGCATTTTTATTGAAAAAGGAGGCTCAAAAAACCACGACTACTCTCAAAGACTTACCAAGAAGTATCTTCCAGGTGTGTTTCTACAAGTGGGTTAATCAATTGCACCAATGTATACACTTCAAAGATTTGGAAAAGGAAAGTGCACCAACAGACTTCGGTGATTAAAATTAAGGTAGGTCCATTTTGTGAATTAAATGACTAACCTAAGTATAAACATTGCTTCAGTAAAAAAAGCATACTATTTCAACATAGGTATTGAAATAATTTGAGAAAATAATACCATTCTACATTATGTTTTTTGTTTACCAATTAGGGATACCTTTGTTCTTCTAGTGGCAGTGCTTGGCTTGCACTCTATAGAAATGACTATGTTTATCCACAAGTCAGCCTAAAGTTACCAATATTTTTAAATTGAATAACATTGCTAAGAAGGTGAATCCGTTATTTGTTAAAAAATGGTAGTAAAGTTGACCTGTGGATAAATAGGCATTGTCAGTAGGACAAGAGTGTCCCAGACAGTGACAGTGCTTTAAATGTTAAAAGTTACATTTCTATACCACATCTAGCCTACAACTGCATTGACCCTAACTTTTCAGTTTATCCTCATGGTTTTTTATTTTATTTTGTGACAATCACTGCCACTCTCAAGGAATGGCTTAGGACCTACAGTTTTCATAACACACCTCCAAAACAGCCAGGCTGATTGCCTAGCTAATAATTCAAAACATCTTCAGCCTGCAAATATTACTTTCATAACTTTTTCCAAAAAAAAGGGAGAGGGGAGGTTCTTAAAGAGATCAAAAGCTCTGATAATTTTGCAGTATTACCAAACTTGGATATAAGAAATATTCATACACAGCCACCCTATTAGCTTTAGTTTGAGTGATATGAAAATTACACCTCACTTAGGTTATAAATATTTTTACAATGAAGTACAAATGAACTAACACAAGAAAATAATAATAATATCATACAACTGCAACAATACACCTTACAAAAACAGTGCATTACAGTTTCCTGGTTAAATGTCAATCTCCAGAGAGGGATAATACTTGTAATTTAGTTAACTTCAAATCCCAAACTCAATCATTACCTATTTCTCTGAAATAACCTTAATCCTTTCTTGACACAAATACAGTTGAACTTAGTTATAACAAGCATCAAGGGACCAAAAAAATTTCCTTGTTATAACTGTTACTTGCTATATCCATGATAGCAGAGATGGGGAACCCCTGGGGCCATTAAACAATGAATACTTATATATCAGTGATAAGTTAAATCTACCGCCTATTTTTTTTTAAATTCTCAATAACTTGATTAAAAAGATAGATTAAAAAAAAAAAAGAAATATTAATATTAGAGAGAAAAAATAATATAAGTATATGACTACAATACACTTAAAAATAAACACAATTTATTTGTCTGTAATTTTAAAATATACACTTAATACTAAATGCAATTTATTTCTCTGTAATTAAAAACAATACTATTTAATAATAATATCTGTATAATATTGGTGTAGTTACACCATAGGTAACTCTTAAAAAACTAATGATGGTAGTGTGGGAGGCATCATTTGCTCTGTATCTCATATTGTGCTCTTCCTTCACGAGTTGCCATGGTATTGCACTACCTCGAATAAGTAATTCTTCACTAATAGACAAGACTATTGTTACTTATTCTCAGTGAGTACCACCACCCAGACGGCACTGTTTCAAAGCTATTGGCATATCATTGGTGGGTGGGCAGGTACCCTGGTATTGCAGACATGACAACCCAGTTGTGAAGATAATCACACAACCGGGTACCTGCCCACCCACCGATGATAGGCCAATAGCTTTGAAACAGTGCCGTCTGAGTGGTGGTACTCGCTGAGAATAAATAAAACTCCTAATGTATTATGCCATGTGCATTTAGTTATTTTTAAATATTTAATAATAAACACGATTTCAGTCTTTATTTATGAACCTTAAAATTGATGTTTGTTTTAAAGATTTCACTTTGATATTTCTTAAGTTTCCCCTTAAAACACTCAATGCATTAAAAGTCTCAGTACTTGCCTCAGTTCCTTCAAAAAAATTGACTAATGTGTCTATTGCACCTTGAGCTTATGGGCACTGATTTTGATTCACTTTCAATTGTCATCATAATCATCGTCGTTGTTGAGCACAGCATCTATAATGTCACTCTCTGTAGGAAGACCACTAGTTAATAAGTTGTCATCGACTCGTACAAATTTGTCGATGTTATCTGTAATAAACAACTTACAATGTTGTTAAGTAGCAACCATTCGGATAATGGTAAGTTGTTTTCTTCTTTTCCAACATCTTTATCTACAACTGAAATTTCATTCGAATTTAATTTCGATTTCTTGAAGCAATTCGATATGGTTGTCGAAGTAACGTTGTTCCATGCATTCAATAAATTTATAGCATCCAGTACCGATACAGACTCAGTAAGTTTCTGTTCTCTTTGACTGATCAGATGTAGAACTAGAAATCTTTTATAAAATCCTTTGAAACTGTTGATTACACCTGTGTCCATTGGTTGTAAAATTGATGTCACATTGGAAAGCAGAAACACTAGCTTAATGTTGGACAAATTTTGAATCTGGAAATGTGCAGAACAGTTATCAACTAACAATAAAATATTTTTGAATAGCTTCTTATTCCAATCATTTACATGTTCCAAAAAATATCTGAAGTCATCCAAGCTTTCTTGTTTGCAGTAATTCACAGGAAGTTTCCTTACATTTTTGAAACACTGAGATTTTAACGATTTTCCAATAAGTTTTTTTTTTTTTTTTATCAGTTCTTGTCATATTTGTGTATATGAGCACTGTCAAGCAAGCCTTTGATTTTTTTCCACCAACACATTTTCCCCCTTTGAATTAGCATTAGCATTAGCATTAGCAGAGACATATGATGCAAGAAAGCAAGCTTATTCAGCATCAGCCAAAAAAAAAAAAAAAAACCCACTCCCATTTCACCCCTCCGTTCGTTCGAAATACCTGTCCAGTTGAGCTTTAAATTTGTTTAGGCTATCAACTTCAACAACCAGTGATGGAAGTCGGTTCCACCAACCAACCACCCGCTGGCCAAAGGCAAATTTCCGCACATCTATCCGACATCCGTCCTTCCTCAATTTGAATTTATGCCCTCTGAGGTGATTATTCTGAGAAAGATGAAGAATCCCATTGGCATTGAGCATGCTCAAACCATTCAAAGCCTTATACACCTCTATCAGATCACCTCGCCGGTGCCTAGTCTCCAGACTCTGTAATTTGCAAAACTTAAGCCTTTCTTCGTAAGAGCAACCCTTTGTTCCATTTACTAATCTTGTTGCCCTTCTCTGTACCCGTTCCAGCAGCTCTACATCCTTCTTGAAATGAGGCCTCCAGACCTGTATACAGTACTCAAGATGTGGCCTTACCATTGCCTTATACAAGGGAATAATCACCTCCTTATCCCTGCTAGAAAAATTCCTGTATATCATTGACAAGACACCATGAGCTACTCTTGCAGCTCGTCTGCACTGCTCAGAGAACTTCATATCTGCCTGCACAATTACCCCCAGGTCCTTTTCATTCTCCACCACTGTCAGTGTAGTACCGCAGAGTTGATACGTTGCTCTGGGGTTACTGTTTCCCATATGCAGCACTTTACATTTGTCGATGTTAAACCTCATTTGCCACCTCTCAGCCCATCTGTTCAACCTGTCCAGATCCTGTTGCAGCAGCATAGCGTCAGTATTGCCCTTAACGACCCTGCCAACCTTTGTATCATCTGCAAACTTGGACATTAAACTTGATATCCCATCATCAATATCATTCATAAACACCGAAAACAACAACGGACCCAACACTGAACCTTGAGGAACTCCACTAATAACATTAGTCCACGTTGAGCAGTGTCCATTGATTACCACTCTCTGTCTTCTGCCACTCAACCATCCCCTTATCCATAGCAGCAATTTGCCTCCAATGCCACACTGCTCCAATTTGTGCAGCAGTCTTCCATGTGCAACAGTATCAAAAGCCTTTCTAAGATCCAAATATATAATATCAAAGTTATTCCCTGCATCCAGTTCTTTTGTGACTACATCATAGTATCCAATCAAATTGGTCAGGCAAGACCTGCCCTTAACAAAACCATGCTGCGTCTGAGCTATAACTGAATTCTTGTCTAGATGATCCTGCAGTGCTTCTTTAACCAGTGCCTCCATTAATTTACCTGGAACAGAAGTTAAACTAACAGGGTCTATAATTACTTGTGTCAGCCTTTGAACCTCCTTTGTGAATTGGGGTCACATTTGCACATCTCCAGTCCATAGGTACCTCCCCTGAGTCCAAGGAAGCTCTCATAATTATGGCTAAGGGTTTGCTTACTTCCTTTGCTGCCTCCTTTAATATAACTGGATAGATCCCATCCACCCCAGGTGCCTTTTTTATGTTTATCCCCAACAATCTCTCCTCCACTTTCCTCTCAGTTATTACAAAATCATCCAGCTCACTGCCAATGTTTACTTTACCTACATCATTCTCCTTCCTGAATAACTCCTCATGCGTGAATGTAGATGCAAAATACTCGTTTAGATTGTTAGCCACCTGAGCAGGATCCTCAACTGTTGAACCATCAATATCCAGTGGACCAATCTGATTCATCCCTTTCCTTTTCGAGTTCAAGTATGTAAAGAACTCTTTTCTGTTTTTCTTTGCATCCTTTGCCAAGGATTTTTCATAGTCTGCCTTTGCCTGCCTAATCTCCTTTGTGACTTGGTTACAGACCAACTTATATCTATCATAGGCTTCCATGTCACCCATTAATTTGTATGTATCCCATGCATTTTTCTTCTCTGCCACATGTCTCATTAGTCCATCTGACAACCATTTAGGCCTAAACCTTGAACAATATTTCTTAGTTGGTATGTAAAGCCTGGTAGCCTCCAAGATTAGTTCCTTGAATGCTTCCCATTTTGAGTTTGCTGTTGGTAACATCATCAGTTGGTCCCACTGTATAGAATTTAAATACTGTCTCAGACCATCATAGTCGCCTTTACGAAAACAAGAACCCTTCCCTTTACCTCTGATGGTAGTTACCTCCTTGAGTAAATCCCACTTCAACACACTGTGATCACTGCCACCTAGTGGTTCATTTATCTGCAGGTTCTTAATGCATGAGGAATCACTACTGATAATCAGATCAAGAGTATTGCTCCCTCTCGTTGCCTCACGAACATGCTGATGTAGAAAACAATCATCCAATAAATCCACAAAAGCCTTGCTAGTGTGCGAGTGCCAACCCACAAATTCCAGTCAATATCTGGGAAATTAAAGTCCCCCATTATAAGACTCTCTGATTTACTGGCCCACTCTATTTCCCTGTACAATATCTTATTATACTCATCAGAGTCATTAGGCCTATAGCACACTCCTACTCTCAATTTTGATTTCCCTATGCTTATGTCACACCAAACTGACTCGACGCTGCCCTGTCCATCGATGTCGACTGGCTTCACTTCCTTGGACTTTATGTGTTTCTTAATTAATAGCATAACCCCTCCTCCCCTCCTGTCCTGTCTATCCTTTCTATACACATTGTATTCCCCAAATTCCAGTTCCGCATTACTTATATCTGTGTGACACCACGTCTCTGATATCCCAACAATATCTGCCTTTGATGTTTTGAGCAATACCTCAAATTCATCAAATTTATTTACCAAACTCCTAGCATTGGTGTACACGCAGGTATACATGCACCTGTTTCTATTCTTAGCTACCCTAACACAACCCATGTGTTTACTTGTACCGCAATGACTACCAGCAGTCTCTGAAATATCCTGCATCCTGTTTTTCAGACTTCTGCTCATTTCAATAGAAGCAGTGCAAGAATCACTTCCACCTCTGCCACTGGCTACTGTTAATCTATTAGTCCTTGTATCCCCCCCCAACTAGCAGTTTTCCGACCCACCTAACACTGCCTCGACAGCATCAGCAAAAATTCTTGCACCCTTTCTATTTAAGTGTATCCCATCCCTGTAGAAGCAATCTCTCCTGTTAACAAGTACAGTCCAGGCTGAAAAAAATTCTACCCCTTGAGCCTTGCACAATCCCTCCAGGGCCGAATTGATCGACAAGGCTCTCATCATATACTCCCTCCTATCGTGTCTGGGCAGAATTGCAGACACTTTCAAGTTCAACCCTAATTCACGGCTTTTTTCAACAGTGACCTGTACTTGCTAAGTAATTCCGCCGGTCTCCTACTCTTAATATCATTAGTGCCAACGTGTACAACTATATCACCTTTTGTGCCCTTAAAAGATGATATCCGTTCTACAACGTCATCAACCTTTGCCCCTGGCAGACATACCCTGGTCCTATTCCACCTATCCTTTTTACAAAGGATGTTCCCCGTTTCCCTGACAATAGAGTCACCAACAACTACTAGTTCCTGTGGGACCAGCGCATTCTGCCTAGGGGGCTGCTTCTGTGTTGCCTGATGACCAAGTGCAAGCTCTGGCGTTGATGTGGGCAGCTGAGAGCTTGATGGGCCCCTCAATTTATTTCCTTCGAGGGCATCCACCCTGTCCTTCAAGCTCTCATAAAGGCCCATAACAACGCTGAGTTGTCGCCTGATTTCCTTGCACTCCTTACATCGTGCACACACAAAGACATCCCCCTTGGCAGTATCATGTCCCGTACCCGACTGCTCCGCAAACATCAAGCAAACAGTGCATTTTAATAGACTGTGATTCAGAGGGCAACTGCCCCCCTCAGTTCTCCCCTGAACCACAGCACTCCCATTAGCTTGAGCCTTTTGCTTTGCTGCTCTGGTCAGAGTCATGATTCCGATTTAATTCAATAAAATTCAAAACAAAAATTAAATCCTTAAGTTATATCCCAAAACAGTTATGTTATATATATATTTTGTTCGGTATCTAGTGTTTTCTACGAGTTCCCTTTATACAACTTCCGTATCACGTGTACCACTATAGTTATGTATTAATTATTTGTTAGATTAAGTCGTTACATATATATATATATATATATATCCATTATTTTAAATTAAACAAAACATAAGCCAGCAGTATGGCAAAAACTGTAGAGCGAAAATTAACATAAAAATAACCCAAATAAACAATCGAACGAAAAGAAAAAATAGATATAAATAGTAGCCCAAAAACCCTAATATAATTTCGATCTTTAAATCCAATTAACAAATACTATACAAATTTTAGAATAATGCCAATTAGTTATTAATTTAGCGGTACCCCCCCGAGAGGTACCAGTTCCGAAAGACGTGAAATATCACCCAAAAAGGGTTAAAGGAACTACCAAACGATAACCAAATCAAAATAAACTAAAATAAAATAGACTGACCATCATGCCCCATATCGACAGAGGACCACGAGGCCAATAATGGTCATGGAATCGCTGCATTTCAATCGACATACAAAACATCGCAAAGGCGGAAATATCGAAGAACCAAACCACCCTACCATTCTCCGATAGATCAACCAATGCAGAGGATTTGCATGGTCCTTATGCAGCGAAAATAAACTATAGAACAGACAGCACTCTAAAGCAGAGCCACACTACTGACATACTGTAAGCTGAATCAGCTTATATTGAAGAAAAAAGAAAATAGATGGCGGCACTGGCGTTGCTAAATTAGCATATCGACCCATTACTATTGAATTATATTAAATGTTGACGAAAATTAAATTATAATAAAAAATTAAAATAATTAAGCATTCATTAGAGGCAGCAAATTGCAATTCCTCCATATGAAGCCGAAATATATACTATCATTGAATTATATTAAATAAAATTAAATTATAATAAATAAATAAATAAATGATTAAGCATTCATTAGAGGCAGCGACATGCAATTCCTCCATATGAAGCTGAAATACATCCATTATTTTAAATTAAACAAAACATAAGCCAGCAGTATGGCAAAAACTGTAGAGCGAAAATTAACATAAAAATAACCCAAATAAACAATCGAACGAAAAGAAAAAATAGATATAAATAGTAGCCCAAAAACCCTAATATAATTTCGATCTTTAAATCCAATTAACAAATACTATACAAATTTTAGAATAATGCCAATTAGTTATTAATTTAGCGGTACCCCCCCGAGAGGTACCAGTTCCGAAAGACGTGAAATATCACCCAAAAAGGGTTAAAGGAACTACCAAACGATAACCAAATCAAAATAAACTAAAATAAAATAGACTGACCATCATGCCCCATATCGACAGAGGACCACGAGGCCAATAATGGTCATGGAATCGCTGCATTTCAATCGACATACAAAACATCGCAAAGGCGGAAATATCGAAGAACCAAACCACCCTACCATTCTCCGATAGATCAACCAATGCAGAGGATTTGCATGGATTTGCATGCTTAATTATTTTAATTTTTTATTATAATTTAATTTTCGTCAACATTTAATATAATTCAATAGTAATGGGTCGATATGCTAATTTAGCAACGCCAGTGCCGCCATCTATTTTCTTTTTTCTTCAATATAAGCTGATTCAGCTTACAGTATGTCAGTAGTGTGGCTCTGCTTTAGAGTGCTGTCTGTTCTATAGTTTATTTTCGCTGCATAAGGACCACCGCCATGCAAATCCTCTGCATTGGTTGATCTATCGGAGAATGGTAGGGTGGTTTGGTTCTTCGATATTTCCGCCTTTGCGATGTTTTGTATGTCGATTGAAATGCAGCGATTCCATGACCATTATTGGCCTCGTGGTCCTCTGTCGATATGGGGCATGATGGTCAGTCTATTTTATTTTAGTTTATTTTGATTTGGTTATCGTTTGGTAGTTCCTTTAACCCTTTTTGGGTGATATTTCACGTCTTTCGGAACTGGTACCTCTCGGGGGGGTACCGCTAAATTAATAACTAATTGGCATTATTCTAAAATTTGTATAGTATTTGTTAATTGGATTTAAAGATCGAAATTATATTAGGGTTTTTGGGCTACTATTTATATCTATTTTTTCTTTTCGTTCGATTGTTTATTTGGGTTATTTTTATGTTAATTTTCGCTCTACAGTTTTTGCCATACTGCTGGCTTATGTTTTGTTTAATTTAAAATAATGGATGTATTTCAGCTTCATATGGAGGAATTGCATGTCGCTGCCTCTAATGAATGCTTAATCATTTATTTATTTATTTATTATAATTTAATTTTATTTAATATAATTCAATGATAGTATATATATATATATATATATATATATATATATATAGAGTTAAAAGTACAATTTAATTGACAATAAAGTTTATCAAGATTAATAGATTTACTGATTAATTGGCAATATTATATTATGCACTATACGACACTAAGCTTATGCTATCGTGTAAAAATGGCGGGAATTCACGAACGGTATTTCTACGGACTCGTAAGTATTGATTAGCTTCCAAATCTCGCTATCTCAATTTAGAATAAACTAAGGCTCCTGACTAGGTCTATAATCTACTTATAGAAGATAATTTGATATAACAGTTGGTTAATAAATCGACTAAATTTGGTTAAAAAAAAAAAAAAAATTTGGTTTGTGACACGTCGATTTGATACCGTTACCGATACTAAGTAATATCTACAAAATCTCTGTCTAAGTTAAACTTTAAACTAAGTATCGTAACTAGGAATATAAAGCTACTCTAGAAAATAAGGTAATATGACAATTTAAACTAATAAAGCAGAAAATAAATCAGGAAAAACTTCTCTGTTTGAAGAGCTTTAAGGAGCAATGTCCGCACAGGCTAACCTCGCACTCAGGCGTCAAATTATAAAAAAGTCGTTTCTTTGGTGTTGTTGTAGTAGCACTAATAGAGGCACATGATGGAAGAAAGCAAGCATATGAGCTTATGTTGCATCAGCCCCCACCACTAAAACCAAAAAAAATATATTCACACAACCATTTTCCTCTATAAGTTTGTCTAGTTCCTCCTTGAATTTATTTAAGCTGTCTACTTCCACGACAGATGGAAGTTTGTTCCAGCAATTAACCACCCGCTGGCTAAAGGCAAATTTCCGCACATCTATTCTACAACTATCTTTCCTCAATTTGAAACTGTGCCCCCCTCAGGTTCTTAGTCTGAGCAAGAGGAAGAATCCCATCAGCATTCAGCTTGCTCAACCCATTCAAGGCCTTATACACCTCAATTCAGATCACTTTGCAGTGCCTAGTATCCAGCCCCTGCAATTTGCAGAATTTAAGCCTTTCTTGGTAAGAGAACCCCTTCGTTTCCCTCACCAACCTTGTTGCCCTTCTCTGTACACGCTCAAGCAACTCTACATACTTCCTAAAATGAGGCCTCCAGACCTATACGCAGTACTTAAGGCATGGCCTAACCATTGCCTTATACAAAGGGATAATCACCTCCTTCCTGCTAGCAAAATTCCTGTATGTCACTGACAATACCCCATTACCTGCTCTGGCAGCCTGTCTGCATTGCTCAGTAAACTTCATATCTGACTGCACAATCACTCCCTGGTCTTTGTTCATTTTCTACCACCCTAAGTAGTACCACACTGTTCGTACGTTCCTCTGGGGTTACTTCTACCCATATGCAGTACTTTGCATTTCTCAATGTTAAACTTCAGTTGCCACTTCTTAGCCCATCTACCCAAATTTTCTAGATCCTGTTGCAGTAGTACAACTGTTGTAGATGTCTTCGTCATTGAAATCTTTCCTGATTTCTGCCCAAAACATGGTCAATTCATTCGTTTGCCATTATTGGATCTGCATATCGAGATTCTTCACTAATTTTTGCATAAACAGTGTTATGTCGGTTTTTAAATCGATCCAGCCAACTGTTGTTACACACAAATTGTTGCATTCTAATTGTTTATTAAATTTTTCTGCTTGAGCCTTCAAAATCGGACCGTCTATTGAAAATCCAGCACTTTGTGTGGTGAACTTTTGAAGCAATGCTTCATCAATGTTTGTAACCTCGCACTTTCTATTTTTTTTTTTTTTTTTTTTTTTTCAGTGCTGCTATGCAAACATCTTTATTCTTCCACAATGTTGATACACTTGAAGAGGACAAAGAAAACTTTTTACACAGTTCAACATTTTTTGCGCCACATTCTAACTCACCAATAATTTCAACTTTTTCACAAATTGAAAGACGCTTTCTTTTGTTTAGTAGACATGATTCTGAAGGAAGGCTTTGTTTCTAACTGATTTTACTTTAAAATGATAAAGTTATCTGCATACAAAGTTCTTAGAAGTCCCAAAATGCATACAACGTTCTTAGAACTCCTGCAATAAATTTTTGGTTCAGTGAATACAAGACAATTTGTAAATAGGGTAATGTGACAAGAGGAACGCCACTGCACTATTGTATAGCCCCATCCCTGAACAGACAAGGTCATACATAAACCGGCTGCTAATCCAATGCGATGTGGGTGGTCATAAAAGCTAAGTCGCCCTTTTCATTTTTGTCTATTCCAAGAATTGGGTTTTTTCAACCCTGTGCAATTAAGAATGTTTGCATAGTTACCAAAATTTTTTCAGTATACCCGTGTAGTATGCTCGTTATAACAGTGAATGATTGTATGGGAATACACGTAAATGAAAATCATTATGGCTTTTTGCTCATTACAGCCATGATCTCATCATTATTATTATTATTATTATTATCCATATGGTGCAAGGAAGCCTGAGGCTTATGCTGCACCAGCCAAAAAAAAAAAAAAATTCCCACATTATCCTGAGAGAGAGAGAGAGAGAGAGAGAGAGAGACATAAATAGAAGAGAATCACCAAGAAAGCAAGAAAGAGAAGAATGATGATATCCAGCTCGGGACCCTGGGTTTGCCAAACCCATACTCACCAGATGCGAGCCCCTAGGGTAACTGGTATACATGGAAGGAGAACAGATTGAAAAGTCTATTGCCCTCATGGATCCTGCAGAAAAATGAATATAAGTAGACACCTATATTGGTTTACCTTTCTAGTAAATTGCTGGAAATCCCCACAGTGGATAATGGACATTGAAATCTCCGCGTAAGCAAAACGGAGCTGGTAGTTGTTCTTTTAGATTTTCTAGGTCATCTGAGAACAAGAAATTAGGAGGGATATATATAGCTGCTATTGTAAGAGTAATGCCAATTACAGTGCACACTGCCACTACTTCAAAAGGAGTCTGAAAAGCAAGATGTTTGGATGGAATGCCAATTACAGTGCACACTGCCACTACTTCAAAAGGAGTCTGAAAAGCAAGATGTTTGGATGGAATGTTGTTAGAAACAAGAACTTCTACCCCCATGGGCTGGCAAATCAGTACTCCTATCTTATCTGAAGATAGTGTAATTTTTAATGGTATGACACACTTGTGGATTTAAATAAGTTTCCTGTAGGCGCATATGCCTGCTGGTTCATATCAGTCAATAAGATCATGTAAATCGTCTTTTGTATTATGAAAGACTCTACAATTCCATTAAAGGATTCTTTCCATTATGTGATTTTGTTGGTTGTTTTTTTCCTAACTGCTTTTTAGATGTAGCTTGCTTGTATCAATATAATTTTGCTTTGCCCTTGTTGTTGTAGGTTTTAGGAGCATTAACAACTGAGGCCATATTGCTTCATGTATAGTCTGTAAATTTTCTGTTTGTTGGACAAAAAAAATCCAAGTTTCCAGGAGAAAAAACCGTGCTACTCTCACCTGAAACCAATTAACTTAGCTATGTTGTGAAAAGGGCCCATAAAAATTCCTCATGTCATTGACGGGACTCGAACTCAGGTCTTTTTCCACCCAGTGTGGATAACCAAGTTCGACTGTATATCACAACTATACTCCTGCATTCAAAAAACTAGATTCTCTTTTGCATTTAGCATTATCCTGAAATACTGTTCCACGAAAATACACAACCAAAGTTTAAATCCATAAACTTCTTTATTAATTGTTCACACAACTAGCCCCACTCTCCGCGTGATTAGCTTCAATCCCTATCCAGCCACTATTCATTACATCCAACAGAAATGGAAGTCTAGTGTTAACTAATTTTGTCTAGTTTTTTTCAACCCATTTACAATTTGAGCTGTCCTGGCAGCATATCTGCATTGCTCAGAGAATTTCATATAATCATCAGCCATTTTCAATCCACTAACAGGATGAAGGCCTCACCAACAACTTTCCAGTTCTTTGTTTTGTGCAATGGCCTTCCATTTACTAACCACAAACTCATGAATTTCATCTGCCCATCTCCATTGTCTTCCAGGTTTTCTTTTAGCTCCTCTTGAGTACCATTCTGTTATTTTCTTAATCCATCTGTCATCATGTCTTCGAGCTCTGTGTCATGCCCAAGACCATTTCAGTTTTTTCTTTAGTTTTGATAAGAATGTCCTTTATTTTTGTTTTCTGCCTAATCCATGTATTTCTCTTCTTATCCAACAGTCTGATTCCTAATATAATTTGTTCCATTCACTGCTGTGTAGTTTTCTGCTTCTCTTTCATTCTTTTGGTGAGTGCCCAAGTTTCACTTCCATAAGTCATGGTGAGATTATACATTGGTTCATTATTTTACATTTCAGACAAATTGGGATATTGCTCCTCAGTATGTGACTATACTTCCTGAATGCTATCCATCCAAAATTTATTCTTCTCTTGACTTCCAGCCATTTATCATTATTACAGCTGACTTGACCCAGATAAGTATATGAATCCACCTTAAAATTCAATTACTGCTCCTTCAATGATTATATCCCTTGTTCATCATTACTTTTGTTTTAGCCATA
The DNA here is from genome assembly GCF_048544385.1 of Mastigoproctus giganteus. Classification (NCBI taxonomy): domain Eukaryota; kingdom Metazoa; phylum Arthropoda; class Arachnida; order Uropygi; family Thelyphonidae; genus Mastigoproctus; species Mastigoproctus giganteus. Next base: position 160,654,629 of record NC_143584.1, read on the forward strand.
TTCATCTTTAGTCCGAAATCCTTACTAACTCTGAATAACGGATTAAGATTTGCCTCTTAATTCTTTGGGATTGTGGCTTATGATCACAATGTCATCTGCAAATCGTAAATTGTTTAGGTACTCCCCATTCACATTGACTCCTTTCTGCAACCAGTCCAATATTCTGAATGCTTCTTCAAGGGCCGCAGTAAACAACTTCAGAGATATTGTGCCTCCTTGTCGAACTCCTTTCTCAATTTTAAATTTGGTACTGTCTTTATCTAGTATAATAAAGGAGGTAGCGTTCTCATATATTTTCTTCAAAATCATAATGTGTGGGGTGTCTGTGCCTTGTTTTTCCAGTGCCCGAAACATTTCCTTATGCTGTATGGAGTCAAATGCCTTTTCATAATCCACAAATGCCAGGCATAATGGTGTTTTATATTCATTTGCTTTCTCCATTAACTGAGATATTATGTGAAGGTGATACATAGTGAGAACCCTGTCCTAAAGCCAGCTTGCTCTTTTGGTTGATTCTCGTCATATGTGAATATATGACTGTGCAATTATCCCCAGGTCTTTTTCGTTTTCCGCTACTCTGAATGTAGGTACCACACAATTGATGTTACTGCTACCCATGTGTAGTACCTTGCATTTATCAATGTTAAACTTTAACTACCATTTCTCAGCCCATTAACCCAATTTTCCTAGATCTTGTTGCATTAGCTCACCCTGATGACTGTCACTAACCATTCTGCCAATCTTTGTTTCATATGCAAACTTAGACATGAAGCCTGATATACCTTCATCAATAATATTGAAAACAAAAATGGGCCCAACACTGAACCCTGGGGAACTCCACTAATAACATTGGTCCATGAAGAGCAGTGCTCATTGGTAACCACTGTCTTCTTCCACTTAACCATCCCTTTATCCATAGTAACTTGCCATTAATACCACATTGCTCCAGTTTGTACAGCAGTCTTATGTGCAACAGTATCATAACCCTTCCTGAAATCTAAGTATATGATGTCAAAATTATTTTATGCATACAGTTCCTTGGTCACTGCATCATAGTAACTTATCAGATTGATTAGACAAGACTGCCAATTGATAAATCCATGCTGCGATTGCAGTATAATTGCATGTCTGTCCAAATGGTCCTGCATTACTTCTTTAGACAGTGACTCCATCATTTTCCCTGGAACAGACATTAAGCTAACAGGTCTGTAATTACTCATGTTGATCTACCTTTATGAATTGGAGATACATTTGCACATCTCCAGTCCATAGGGACCTCCCCTGAATCCAAGAATGCTCTCATAATTATGTCTAAGGGTTTGTTTACTTCTTTTGCTGCCTCCCTTAATAGAATTGGATAGATTCCATCCACCCCAGGTGCCTTTTTTTTATGTCCACTCAACAATTTCTCCTCCACTTTCCTTTCAGTTATCGCAAAGTAATTTAACTCCTCATTAGAGTTTGATAAACTTCTGGCATCCCTTCCCTAAAGAATTCCTCATGTGTGACTGTAGATGCAAAATACTTATTCAATTTGTACACAACCTGAGCAGGGTCATCAAGTTGCGCACTGTGATTCATCCTCTTCCTTCTACTGTTAATATAAGCATAGAAGCCGTTGCTGTTTTTCTTTGCATTCTTTTCCAGACTTTTCATAATCTGCCTTAGCTTGCCTAACCTCCTTTGTGACTTGATTACATACTAATTTATATCTACCATAGGCTTCTTTATCACCTGATAATTTATGTGTATCGCATGCACTTTTCATATCTGCCATGTGTCTCAGTAGTTCACCTGACATCCATTTATTCTAAGCCTCAAACAGTACTTCTTCATTGATATGAAAAGCCTAGTGGCTTCTTTGATTACTTCCCTGAATACATCCCATTTAGAATTTACTGATGGTATTAAAAACTGTCTCAGACCACTGTAGTCACCCTTACGAAAGAAAAAGCCTTTCCCTTTACTCTTGACAGTAGTTATGTCTTTAATTAAATTCCACATTACTACACTGTGATTGCTGCCACCCAGTGGGTCTTTTACCTGCAGATTCTTGATGCATGAAGAATCACTGCTGATAACCAGATCAAGAGTATTGCTTCTCTAACATGCTGCTGTAGAAAACAATCATCCAGAAAAATCCACAGAAGTCTTGCTAATATGTAAGTGACCAATCCACAAATTTCAGTCATCAGTCAACATCTAGAAAGTTAAAATCCTCCGTTATGAGACATTCTGATTTGCTGTCCCACTCAATTTCTCTGTATAGCTGTATGGTATACTCCTCACAGTCATTAGGCCTGTAACACTCCTACTTTTAATTTTATTTACCCAGTGCTTATATCACACCAAACTGACTCAGCATTGCATTTGTCACCCATATTCAACTGTATGCACTGCTTTAGATTTAATATAACTTAACTAAGAGCATAACCCATCCACCTCATCTGTCCTTCCTGTATACAGTGTACTCCCCACATTCCAATTCAGCATCACTTATGTCTGGGTGACACCATGTTTCTGCTATTCCTACAATGTCTGCATTTGATGACTTAATCAATGCTTCAGATTCATCAAATTTATTAATAAAGCTCCTGGAATGTATCTTTTGATTCATTGACACGTAATAATATTTACATATGCAGCACACTAGAACAATAAAATGACACAGGTGAGATACAAATGAGTCACAAGTGATAATGCTACAGCCAACACTACCAACAGCTATTCTTTATGTGAAGAAGGTTTTTGTGCAAAGCCACAGGCTCAAAACATTACAAGTCATTTTGAAACACCACTGCAGTCTCTGATGTTTTCAATTCTTTATTTCGTTTCTCTTGATCTTCTTCTGATTATTCTTTAGCTGTATCAGATTCAGGACTACTGTAAAAAATTTAACTATTCACAATACACTAAATGACACTATTATAACTATTAATATTTGATGACAGTATTAATGCTTTGCTACTTGCTAGCATCTCTTAGAGTGTACATGTTCTTATTCTTATTTACCCTAACATAGCCCATGTATTGTCTTTGTAAAAATGTTAATAATAAATGCATTTCTGCTCCAAATGTGGGTTTACTAGACTCAGTGGGGGATTTATCCTTCAAAACATTCACACCACATCACTTTCTGCGTCGTAAATGTGTTATTGAAATTACCATACAGCTAATGTACACCGTAGATACAATATCCAAGTTAACTCCACTTGATTCCCAAAACCCAGAAAATCTGGAAATTAGTTCCAAGAAAGAGTATTTTTAATTAGAATATATTCAAACATTACAAAATTGCAAGAGATTAAATATTAATGCAGTAATAAACTGAGCAAACAATATATTTATTCACAGTGGGCCAACACATTACACAAAGCAGTTTTTGAGAGAACAGTACAAAATATTACAGCTAGTTATATGAAGCAGGCAATGATGACAATGGTAACATTCACACAGCCCTGCTATATATATTTGGGGGGTCAATAAATCTTTCCACTGAGCAATATTTACAAACAGTAATGAGACAATAATAATGGCATAATGTAGAAACAATGTGAGCAAAATGCCTTTAAATACATACACATATACAGTGTATTCATAGTAAATATACTACATCATTTCATGTTTACAGGTAGGACATGTCCCAATAAGTGTTTTCAAAACTTAAATTCTTTATCAATTCCTTTTAATAAATGCTGTGACCTAGGCTAGAAAATAAACTGCTACTTCTCTTTATTTTACAGTGCCATTTTTCAATTTCTCTGATACAATACCTGGAATATGGCAAAATGTACTCTAGAGATGTTAACAACAGGCTGTAAAAATAACTAGCATTGCATTATAATCATTTTAAATTAACTATAATTTATAGCCAGATTTCATACTGCAAGTAATAAACTCATCTACCTATTTATGAATTCATAACCTGAAAATAACTTAAATCTGAAATCTTAATTTTTAGATGTATTCATTCAAGATTATATATATTCTAAATTAAAGTTACATAAAATTTTTCCGTGCCTTGTTTTGACAAAACAAATTTGAAAATAAATTAAGGAGAAAAAGAGCTAGTAATGCATGACAAAGACAGTTTTTTAAAATAATAAGTAGAACACAATCTGTTCAGCAATATTAATCTAAGCTATAAATTATATTTAATATATAAGAACAAATACATGAATTTCATTCATTCCAATATTATACATTTTGTGGAGCCATGCTATACAATTGTGTTGGTGGCATTTTCTGGTTAGGTACAAAATTATTTTTTTTTAATTTAAAGCCTATATCAGAAAATTAAATTTGATTTGATTTAAGAAATTACTGGGATTTATGTAGAGTGAAATTTTTAAAAAGAGACTGCCATAATGTAAAACTGAATAGTATTTCATTTTATTTTTTAACTGGTGAAGAGATTCATATAGAAAATCAAACTTTACTTTATTCTTAGAATTCCATGAAGGATGGATACACTTAAAAATCTTTTAACTTATTTTATTACTCTATCTTTTCCACTTAATTTTCTCATTCCATTATGAGCAATATAAAATATTCGTTCGAATGGATGTAGCATTTCTATTCCAAAACAAAACTGCTATTCTATAAATATCAATACTGTACTAGTTTTTAAAATGGTCATGTCTTGTTTACTTTCATCCAGGTCCAAAAATTTACTTTTGAATTTTTTGGTTAAGTATTTCATTGTTAATAATATATTTAAAAAAATCCTGCTCTTTCTCTAAGTTGCAGTTTTTCAAAGAGAAGTTCTTATTCCAGGAAATAAGTGACACATGTGCATATATTTTATTCTTTTCTTTATAGATCTTTATTAGTTTTAAGAGTACCACTGAAAAAACATACAAGGTTAAAGTTTATTTATTAGTCTTCATTTTACAAATATACAGCTGAAGATGTAAAACAAGGAATGTTCAAGTGGGGGAAAAAAAAGTAATTTAATTGCCAATTAAATTTCATTACAAAGAATATCCCCAAATTTGTGACCATAATAGCAAATAAATGCCTTGTTGCTATTAAGCTTCCTAATTTTAAAGATTGTTTAGTTAACATTGCTCTCCTAGCATACTTTTTTTGATCACAGTAATACGAGGGTGATCATTTAATTCACGGACTGGTGTGCGAATGAGTGTCTTGGCTCTCCCTTATCACTACTGAGCAGACTCTGTGTGCACATGCCAGTACTTGTTGAGCTAGCGTTGCATGATGAGAGTTTTTTTTAGCTGTGTGTCACTGACGATCGTTTTGAAGCAAGTATCATGTCGGACGTACAGATTGAACAGCAATATGTAATTCGTTATTGAGTCAGATAGGGCTTACATGCACTGGAAACAGTTAAAGGGATGAATGAAGCATCTTGGTAGGACAGCCATATTTCAGTGTGAAGTGGTTTCTCCATCAAGACAATGCCAGACAGGCACCATACGGCTAATATTGTGCAGGCAGTGATCACTGCCATAGGTGCCGAGGGTCTGCCACATTCTCCTTATTCACCGGACTTAGCCCCATGTGTGATTTCTTCCCATTTCCATATCTGAAGAAAGCTCTGAAAGGCAAGCTTTTCGTGTCCAACACGATACTCGCAGAGTCACAACGGAAGCACTTCACAGTCTTCAAAAAATGGTTTGCAAGAAGTATTTAATGTATGGGTACAATGTGTAAAGTTCAAGGGAGAGTATTTTGAGAAGGAGAAATCCACAGAAGATTCAGATGATGACAATTTAGATAAGATCTTGCACCAGTCCACAAATTAAATGATCACTTCTTGTATATATAATTTTTTGAATTTACGGACTGAATGATTATTCAATTTCATCATTATGTAAATACCAACATTCCAAATAAAAGTGATATTAGAGCTTCTTGGCATGTGAAAGTGATACTACTAAAGTTCACTGTAATTATAATAATAATAATTTTGCCTTAAAAACTTATCTTTTTTACAATTTATTTCTTCCTACTTAGCTGTCTTGCAAGTATGTTGTCATCCCTACTCTAGGGATTTCTCACTTTTGATATTAATGGATAACCATATTTTACTTTGCAATGACTGATACATGTGGAATGGTATACATGTTGTCAACATTGATAAATGGCACTATTAAGTGTTACATACATTGCCCATATTCAGTCAGGATAAAAATAGTTGACTGTATGGCTTTAGTCACAAGAAGGGTAGTACATGATTCTTCAGAAAAGGTGATCACCTTCTGTGAGCATCATAAGTTTAGGAATAAGCTATGTCTGAAAAGGCACCAAGGGAAATTGAAAAAAAAAAAAAAAAAAAAAACCCTTCAGCTTGTGTAAAGTTAAGGATGAAAATATTAGCATTTCTTTGTTTATACCTGAACACATAGTTGCGTTGCCACCATCATCAAAAAGTTACAGAAACAGTGACAAAATTAAGCGGTATCAAGGAATATCATACAACGCGAATCTATATATTTACCAATACAAAACTCAGTTCAAAATCTTTTCGTGTCAGCTATTCACACTTCACCACAAGACTAGATAAGATACCATCATTTTTACCTCTTCCACTGGAAGAAATTTCCAGTATTTATATCTTTTCCACAAAAATATTAAAAGACAATCTTAAAAGTTTCCTCTTTTACAAAGGAGGGGAAAATAATGTCTATATACAAGACTCATAGTCTTATAAATGCTTTGCACGAATTTACAATGTAGAATTTTATATGCATGAATTTACAAGAGTGATAAGCACGTCCTTTGATGATCAACTAAAGACAAAATAATGGATACAATCAACTAACATTAACAAACAACATGGTGTGCTGGTCCAAACTGAAAATACGTGAAACATATGAAATGGTATAATGCAATGGTGTTAATAAAGAGCTTTTTTATCAACTTAAAAACAATTGTAATAGATATATAATACATACTATTTATATGTTTTACTATCTGTAGGTTTTATTGACCAAAATTTTCATCATTAATTACAAGTAATATTTTTTGACATCCATGTTTTTTTTTCTTGGAATTTTCCTACAAAAATGTGACATAATAATATATTTGAATATACATTTAATCAGCACATTGTAATATATGTATCTATAATGCCATATTTACATGCATATGTAACATTACATATACATATCTGTATATATTTATTCATTTTACATAAGTGTCTTTTCATTAAATTATAAGTGGAAACCCAGCTCCGTCTGTTTATAGAATATGTAAATATAAATAAAAGCCTGATTGGTTAATTTATTTCCACTCTTATCTTCAATGTATACAGATTCTTTACATTAGAAAACCGGTGTGGTGTGAAATTAAGTTACACAAGGAATACCTCAAATTCGATACTTATAAAGTATATATTTACTTCTTTATATACAGTTTCTACAACACAAAGGAACAACTGCTGGAAGAACTGGTACAAAGTAACAGTGTCTAGCCATCATTTAGTGCCACTCGAGTTTCATTTATCACTGACTGACATTTTGTGAATGAGTGCTCTAGCACACATTCAAACTTCCAGAAAAATGTGTTAAAATTTGCAACATTAAGGTATGCAATATGGTTCTGTTTTCAATAGTAACGCACAGAGATAATTACTATGAAATGCTATTATATTCATAAACATGATTCATTGAACTCCAGCATGGCAGTAGCTTTTCTTTTTCCAAGAGAATTTTATGCCTATATATATATATACAGAGTTTCCCTTGAGCTAAACATTTCCTGGAGTATATCTTTTGATTCATTGACACGTAATAGTATTTACGTATGCAGTGCACAAGAACAATAAAATGACACAGGTGAGAAACAAATATGAGTCACAAGTGATAATGCTACACACAACACTGCCAACAGCTATTCTTTATGTGAAGAAGGTTTTTGTGCGAAGCCACAGGCTCAAAACATTACAAGTCATTTTGAGACATCACTGCACCTGTCAATGATGTATTCCATTCCTGGATTTCATTTCTCTTGATCTTCTTCCATAGGTTCTTCTAGTTCTTCTTGAGCTGTATCAGATTCAGGACTACTGTAAAAGATTTAACTGATATTACATTCACAGTACACTAAGTGACACTATTATAACTATTAATATTTGAGCACCACTTTTTAATTTTGAAATGAAATCAAATCCTTCCATGTACTTTATTTCCTCCTAATATTCTCTAAATGATTAGATGCTGTTTTTTGTTTTCATTTCAATGTATTATGAATTGCAAGAAATCAATTTTTTGTTTAATATTTAACAAATGCCAGCTAAGCGATAACATATATGTTTCTTTCAGTCAACTCCACACTCTCACGTGGCATCTGTGAGATGCCATTGTGAGCTGCGTAATCTTTCTGTGTAGATTTGGTTGGGCCAGCTTAGCAGAAATTAAACACAAAATTGACAAAATATATGACATCTATATTTCATTTCAGGAGACAAATGACTTAAGATTCTAACAAATTCAATAAATTATTACTGGTTTCTCTCTTTTATTTTTGTTCAGTATTTTGTAATTCAGTTTAGAAAATCATAATTAACGGAATGCAATTTTCAATTCAGCAAAAAAGCTAAAAATTGAATTCTTATAAATAAAAAATAAAGTGTCTTAGAATTGCCATGCTAGCATATGTGTGAACTTAGGTTGTGAGTGATGAAGGATTAACTGTTTTTTAAGACCATAACCCACAGGTAACTTGACAGTCTGTTGTTGTTTTTTTTTTTTTCAGGAAAGCATCTAAAAATTGTCCAGTTTTTTTAATCTATATGAGAGCATTGTTGGAGTGAAGGATTATACAACTTATTAGTTGGGAAAATTAAGTTATTTATTTTTATTTGCTGTGTAATTGCCATTTTGCCACTACTGTTACTTTCTAAAACCAATGTGCCATTAACATTTCTGTTTATAGTCCAATTTAAACCAAAATTTCCATATACATAAAGTACTTAAGCACCCTGATTGGAGTGGTTTACTTCTTTTTTTTTTTTTTTTATCGGCTACCTTGAAGTAAGATGGCCAGCATTCAAAATAAGTGCTACCTGTTTAGAACTCGTGTTCAATGGGGGAGGGGGGAGATAAATGAAGGATTACACCTGTCAGCTGCACTCTAGTAATGGTGCTTGAAACAATCATCTTGAAACAAGATGATTTTAGGAATTATAGATGAATTTGTCTTGTTCTTCTGACTTAAACAAATTTTACATTTGACATATTTTGCAAAATACTTTTATTATATAAAAAAATGGGGGGAAAAAAAACATGTACATAATACCTATAATATGAAAAAAGTGGAAAAAATGATAATCTGCTATCAACTAATAAAAATTTATTATTATTTTTTTTTTGTTGATCCAGAATTGGATTCACTAAACGTAAATTTCCCTTTCTGAATCATTACTAGGTGCCATGTTTTTGTTTATTCTTTTTCCAAAAATCATGTTATTTTTCTTATTTAAGTCAGAATAATCAAATGGCAAAAACAAACTTATCAACAACAGTCAAAGAAGTATTCCCACTAAGCTTTCAGGCAAAAAAGTAAAGCATCTGTTGTTATTATAAAAGGAAGTGAATAGTAGTCAAATTATGATTACACAGGAAAATTGCATGATGCTATAGTTGAGCAGTTATTTGTATTCGCAATTAAACCAAAACATTGAAATGTGCAGTGCACATACCAGATACAAACATGTCAATTTGTGCATCTGTCTGTGTCATATACAGGCAAGTCGTTAAGCCATATATGATGACATTAAAATTTTGTTTTCAGAAAAAACACAAATCATAAAGGTAATTTTGGTACTTTTTACACTATGAAATTCTCAAGTTAGTATTAATCATATAGCGTAAAAGTAGCCACATGCTTTTGCTGCAGCTGCCAATAATATTATTAAACAAGAAAGTATATATATATATGAGGTATGACAATATAGTTTCTGAACTAGTGCAATAAAAAGAATATGAAGTGAAGGAGCTGTAAAATGGTTTTTATGTTTGTCTTGTTACATTGTCATGTAACAAGAACCAGCTGCCTCACATGGGAAATGTGTTTCAATAGTCATTGAAGCACCTGTGTGTAGAATGTGACATTGATTCTCTCTCCTTCACGTACAAATTTCTTATGAATCACACCCTCTTTGCTATAAAGGATGATCAGCATTGTCTGGGTCCTAGACTTCTGTTGAGAAAATCTTTTTTAAATGAAATTCCCAAGTATCAGAGGTATTAGAAATTATAGTAATCCATGTGCAATACTTAGTATTGCACATGGATTGAAGGTCGAGAAGATGAAAGGTGATACTTGTTGATGTTAGACTTGAATTTCTGTAGATTAATTTTCAGGAACTACGTATGAAAGGAAGTTGTTCCAGGAGATGAAGTTGAAGGAATAAATGAAGAAGAAGAAAAGTTGGTACTGTGAGTTTGAAGTTGAACAGTAAAAGGATGTTGACTGGTTGCGGCACATGTTTGGACTGGTTTGGAAGAGAGAGTGGGAATTGTAGAAGCCAATTCAGAACAGTGCCCATGAAAGTATCTATAGAAAAGACAAGCAGCAGAAACAGAACATCTACAAGACAGAGAGTGAAGAGACTTTAGTATTAGCAGTGGCAAATGAGGTATGAAAGCAAGCTTATACTGCATCAGCGGAAAAAAAAAACGACACCTCACATTTCAACTATTCATTCCCTCCAATTTGTCTAGTTTTTCTTTGAATTTATTTAAGCTATCAGCTTCCACACAATTATTCTGCAACTGTCCTTCCTCAATTTAAATTTGTGCTCTCTCATGTGTGCAGGCTGAGCAAGAGGAAGAATCCCATCAGCATTAAGTTTGCTCAATGCTGATGGGGTGGGACATTGTTAGAGATGGGTCATTAAGTAACCAAGCTGCCCTCTTTTGATTGGAATCTAAAAGCCTGACAGCAGTTCTGGGGTATCACCCCAGATGTGGGAATAATATTCCATGGTAGGGCAGATTTGTAATTTAGAGAGTGGACAGCTGTTAGGGAGAAAAGTAATATTTGCAATGTGCTTAAGCCAAGAGAGATTAGAAGTCGGGGTAATCCCTAATAGAGATATTGTGATCTTGTCTACAAATCTGTGTCATCGAAGATAAGCATAGGAGCAGAAATATCCTTTTTGCAAGATATAAGACAAGACTGAGCTTTAGAAGGATTGAAGTCAACTAAGTTATCATTGGACAATTACCTGGAGATCAGCATTTAAGGAATTGGTAGTGGATATTCAAGAAGTTCAAACCGATTTTGCAGGGGAATGTTTCTCAAACTGGAAGGTGGAATACAATGTGCTATTACCAGCAAAACTGGATAGGATTTCTCGTCGAAGAAACAATTTTAGGAAGGCTCACGATTGGGCATACTCATCTCACTCACCTGTATCTATTAACTAATGACTGCGTTCCCCAATGTACATCACGTCAAGTACAACTGCCATTCGCCATTTGTTAGTGGACTGTCCCCACTTTCAAAACATCTGCTTAGGACACTTTTAAATCAATTACTAATATGCAGACATCAATAAATTTAATGCAGATTCTGGGAGATGATCCTAATAAAAAAGAACTATTTACTTTCCTAAACTGGATAGGAATATATCATAAAATATAGTTATTATTTCATATTCACCATTAAAAAGACACAATATGGTCCAAGTAGCCTATGTGTCGTTAAACCCAACAACAACATAGGATTTCTCGTCAATGGAAGAAGGTCATTAATATATCAAAAGAAAAGAGTGGGAGAAAGAACTGAACCTTGGGGAACACCTGCATTAGTGGAGAAGTTAGAAGAAAGAAAGCCATCTACCATCATCCATGGTGAGTGGTGCAATAAAAAGAACAAAGTGAAGGAGCTGAAAAATGGTTTTTATTTTTATTCAAAATAATTGCCACCTGATTGAATGCACTTATTATGCCGTTCTATTCATCAGAACAGCATAATAATCAGAGAGAAAACTGGATACCTAATTATAAAAAACAGTTGGCAATCCACAAGATGAAAGCATATTTAGAAGACCTTTATGCGAAACATGATCAAAAGGCTTTGAAATGTCAAGAGCAACTGCTTGAGTTTCACCAAATTTTTCTATTGAATTTGTCCATAGATGGGTAACATAAGCCAATATGTCACCAGTGGATCAACACTGATGTTATTCATACTAGCAATCATTAATCAGATGCAAAGTTTCTAGATAGTTTAGGAGTTGGCAGTTGATGGATTTCTCCATTACTTTGGAAAGAGTAGGAAGTAAGTGCAACAAGATAATACAAGGTGTTTCATAAAGGACGTAACCATGTTATAGGAATTTTAACATCCCTTCACACAAAAGGGAAAGAAATTACACAACCTTTACAACAAGTGTTGGAAATGGTTTCCAGTCACATGAATGCAGGTTCGTACCCTTTTAATGACATTTGCAGCCACCTTACGTAATATTTGCTCAGTTATGTTTGCAATCTCTTTTTCAATGTTAGCCTTCAATTCATCAAGAGTATGAGGATTGTTGTGAAACACTTCACATTTTATTTATCCCCAAAGAAAAATATCTAGATCAGTAAGATCTGGAGATCTTGGGGGCCACAAGTTTTTTGAGATCAAGCGATCTCCAAAAAATTCCTGTAACGTGGCCATCATTTCATTTGCTGTATGGCAGGTCACACCATCTTGTTGAAACCAACATTCTCGTTCATTCACCTCCAACAATGCAATAAACTGTTGGATTATGTCACAATAAACTTCTCCATCCACAGTTTTGACAAAAAATATAGGCCCTATAACATGACAGTGCGAGATGGCACACCAAACCCCAATTTTCAGGGTATGTAATGATCATTTGTGATACACGTGTGGGTTTTCACTGCTCCATATTCGGCTGTTCTGACTATTCACATAACCATCCAAGTGGAACCAAGCCTCATCACTAAAATAAACACAATCCAACATCTCAATTCCATTTTCATCAACAAAAGAATGAAACCAACAGCAATACAGTACACGTTTTTCATGGTCAGACTGAATTTTTTTTGTAGCCCTGAAAACAGTAATTGGTGATAGTCTGGTTTGTGAAGATAACTTCCTAAGCGATTTTCTTGGTGAGCGGGTTAAACATCATTCAGATCATCCAGAACATTCGCAGTTAACAGTGATGGCCAGCCTGGGCTCTTATATGCAGTATTGTTGATTTTTTGGGGACAAATGACCGAGAAAATTTCATCTGAAACTCATCTTGCACACATAAGATTTATATGCGGAGTAAGACTCCAACAATAAACACATGCTCATTCTTGGAAAACGACATGGCCAACACAACACAACAGACTTGGATGCCTGATCAAGGCTAATGCAAGTCATGGTCATTCAATTGCTTACCTCGGGTAACCCTGGGTGCAGTGCTGCCACCTACACTTCAAACTTGACATAACATTTGCCTGCCCGTAAGTTCTACCTTCTTCATTTTAGGGTTGCATCCTTTATGAAATACCCTATAATCGGATAGGAGGAATTTGTCATCCTTTTTTTTATGAACTGGCTGGATATGAGCAAATTTTCAAGTAGAAGGGAAAACACCTGTAGAATAAAAAAGTGAAAAAAGGTGACACAGAACAGGAGTAAGCTCAGGAGCACAGGTTTTGAGAACAAATAGAGAAATACCATCAGGACCTGGTACTTTCTTGGCATAAACGGCATTAATTGGAAGACTGCTGCACAAATTGGAGCAGTGTGGCATTGGAGGCCAATTGCTGCTATGGATAAAGGAGTGGTTGAGGGGGAGAAGACAGAGAGTGGCAATCAATGGACACTGCTTATCGTGGACTAATGTTATTAGTGGAGTCCCTCAGGGTTCAGTATTGGGTCCATTATTGTTTTCTTTATTATAAATGATATTAATGGTGGTATATCAAGCTTAATGTCCAAGTTTGCAGACGATACGAAGGTTGGCAGGGTTGTCAAGGACACTACTGACACTATGCTACTGCAACAGGATCTGGAAAGGTTGAGCAGATGGGCTGAGAGGTGGCAAATGAAGTTTAACATTGACAAATGTAAAGTACTGCATATGGGAAACAGTAACCCCAGAGCAACGTATCAACTCTGTGGTACTACACTGACAGTGGTAGAGAATGAAAGGGATCTGGTGGTGGTTGTTGCAGGCAGATATGAAGTTTTCTGAGCAGTGCAGACAGGCTGCAAGAGTAGCTCATGGTATATTGTTGATGAGATATAGGAATTTTCTAGCAGGGATAAGGAGGTGATTATTCCCTTGTATAAGGCAATGGTCAGACTGCACCTAGAGTACTGTATACAGGTCTGGAGGCCTCATTTCAAGAAGGATGTAGAGATGCTGGAACGAGTACAGAGAAGGGCAACAAGATTAGTGAATGGAACAAAGGGGTGCTCTTACGAAGAAAGGCTTAAGTTTTGCAAATTACAGTGTCTGGAGACTCGGCACCGGCGAGGTGATCTGATAGAGGTGTATAAAGCCTTGAATGGTTTGAGCATGCTCAATGCTGATGGGATTCTTCCTCTTGCTCAGAATAATCACCTGAGAGGGCATAAATTCAAATTGAGGAAAGACAGATGTAGGATAGACGTGCGGAAATTTGCCTTTAGCCAGCGGGTGGTTGGTTGGTGGAATAGACTTCCATCCCTTGTCGTGGAAGTTGATAGCCTAAATAAGTTTAAGGCTCAGCTTGGACAGGTACTTCGAACAGAGGGGTGAAGTGGAAGTGGTTATTTTTTATTTATTTATTTTTTTTTTTTGCTGATGCTGCATAAGCTTGCTTTCTTGCATCAAATGCCTCTACTAATGCTAATTTATAAATACAGAAAACAATAATGGACCCAATACTGAACCCTGAGGGACTCCACTAATAACATTAGTCCACGACGAGCAGTGTCCATTGATTACCACTCTCTGTCTTCTCCCCCTCAACCACAGCAGCAATTTGCCTCCAATGCCACACTGCTCCAATTTGTGCAACAGTCTTCCATGTGCAACAGTATCAAAAGCCTTTCTAAGATCCAAGTATATAATATCAAAGTTATTCCCTGCATCCAGTTCTTTTGTGACTGCATCATAGTATCCAATCAAATTGGTCAGGCAAGACTTCCCCTTAACAAAACCATGCTGTGTCTGAGCTATAACTGAATTCTTGTCTAGATGATCCCGCAGTGCTTCTTTAACCAGTGCCTCCATTAATTTTCCAGGAAGAGAAGTTAAACTAACAGGTCTATAATTACTTGTATCGCCCTTTGATCCTCCTTTGTGAATTGGGGTCACATTTGCACATCTCCAGTCCATGGGTACTTCCCCTGAGTCCAAGGAAGCTCTCATAATTATGGCTAAGGGTTGGCTAAGGGTTTGCTTACTTCCTTTGCTGCCTCCTTTAATATAACTGGATAGATCCCATCCACCCCAGGTGCCTTTCTTGTATTTATGTTCAACAATTTCTCCTCCATTTTACTCTCAGTTATTACAAGATTCTCTAGCTTACTGCTAGAGTTGAATACACCTCTGGCATTCCCCTCGCTGAATAACTCCTCATGTGTGAATGTCGATGCAAAATATTCATTCAGTTTGTTAGCTACCTGAGCAGGATCATCAACAGTTGACCCATCGATATCAAGTGAACCAATCTGATTCATCCCCTTCCTTCTAGAGTTAACATAAGTAAAGAACTCTTTGCTGTTTTTCTTTGCATCCCTTGCCAAAGATTTCTCGTAATCTGCCTTCGCCTGCCTAATCTCCTTTGTAACTTGGTTACAGATCAACTTGTATCTATCATAGGCTTCTGTGTCACGTGTTAATTTGTATGTATCCCATGCATTTTTCTTCTCTGCCATATGTCTCATTAGTTCATCTGACATCCACTTAGGCCTAAACCTTGAACAATATTTCTTAGTTGGTATTTAAAGCCTAGTAGCTTCCAAGATAAGTTCTTTGAATGCTTCCCATTTTGAATTTGCTGTTGGTAACATCATCAGTTGGTCCCACTGTATAGAATTTAAATACTGTCTCAGTCCATCGTAGTCACCTTTACGAAAGCACTAACCCTTCCCTTTACCCCTAATGGTAGTTACCTCTGAGTAAATCCCACTTCAGCACACTGTGATCACTGCCACCTAGTGGTTCATTTGCCTTCAGATTCTTAATGCATGCTAGCAAGTCATCTTTATCTGTGGCAGAAGTGGCAATAGAACCATCTGGTTTTTTCAGAGGTGGGAATAGAGATGGGCAAAAGTTGCAGCCAATAGCTTTGGCAAGAGACTAGAATGCCCACTACCATTTGGAAAAGAAGCAAGTTTTCTACTCAGCCTGTTCAAAATCTAGTTTGGACTGATTAATAACTGCTGTGAGCTTTGTTGTAGGCAGAAATTCTTGGATAGGGCATACACATGGCAAACATATACCTAGCTCCTTGACATAATGTGGTCTCAACAATGCCCCACCCCCACACTACTCCTGACTCGGACTACTCAGACTCCCTCCAGTCACTATCTGGCAGCCAGCCCTGAGTGCTAAGCGATTTTCTCTCTGCAACTTATAGAGTGTTCTTTGAAAATGATATAGTTTTGCTTCTTCTCTTTTGTTTACTTCAAGTGGTTCTGTGCTTGCAAAGTCTGAAGTAAGAATCCAGAAAGGAAATCCACCTTTCTTTTTCTTGTCTATATATCAAATAATAACCAACTCTGCTAACTTCACTAACCACTTGGTTATTGAAAACATGCCCTTTTTTAGGCATATTCACAACTTATCAACTTTATGTCCTCTTTTATTTGTCTATCCATCTGCCTGTGGCAACTTGATTCCCAGTGGACAGATTTTTACAAAATTTTATATTTAGCTCCTACATAAAGATTTCTCAAGCCATCCAAATTTCATTAAAATTGGACAAACAGAAATCAAGCAATTATTATTATTTTTTTTTTCATACAAGTCACATACGCTATCCCTACACTATATTGTAGCTGAAGCACTGGATGTTATTTCTTGACATATGCTGATCAGAGGAATGAATGGGCAATGTGATAAATGTGCAGAAACAAAATATTCTCAATTTACACATAATTAATTGCTTTTTTTGTTATCAGTTTACTAAAATTTAAAAATCATACCTGCCTGAAAGATAACACACAATGTGCATTACCTAACTTTTTTAATTATAGCCTCTAAATTTTTAGTAAGTGTTAGTGTTGTACCAGGAACTAAAATGAGTAAAAATAAAAACATGACACTGGAACAAAAGCCAAAAATTATTCAAAGATTTGAGACTGGCAAACATGGCACTTATTATGCATTATTATTTATAAGCTAACTATGGTGAGGTATGTTCGGAAAAAGCAGTGGTTTTTTTAACAAGGGTTTAAAAGTATTACATAGGCTCGAGTAAAGTGATAAGGACAAGGAGTAATGATGGAGTGAGTAGAAAAACTGCTACCCATATGGATTGAGGATCAAAATCAATGACATATGGCTCTCAGAATGAGAACTGGCTAAGACAGTGAGTTTACATGTGCTTATAAAAGGGAGAGCAAGAGTTAAAATGATGGTTGTTTTTATTCCTCCAGTTCTACACATCAAAACTTTAGAAGAGACAGGAGTTAAGGAACTCCTGGGAGCTCTCATGGCATAAAAGAAAGTGGTGAAGGTCCTCTATAGTTGGTCTTTAATGTGGATGCAACAAGTCTCTTCTGGAATTAAATGCCTTCCTACAATTATTGTTCATGAGGAAAAGATTGTGCCTGGCTTTAAGGCATCCAGCAACTGCTTAAACTCTCTTACTTCAAGAAAACTCAACAAGGAGTCTAAAATTGAACCTTGTTTGTTTATAATGTAGAAAATCCTCACACACTGAACTTACCTGTAACACGGCATTCGAAGCACTGAAGAGTGCAGTTTACTCAAGATATTTTTAAGAGTAGTCTGTTTTTGTTTTTTTCCAGCAGCTGTTAAGTAGTAGTGTAAGGATAATAAATAAAAAGAAAGTTAGGAGTAGCAGTGCTTTCCCTGGCAATACTTCTAATCATCCCACCAATGAAGTCAGATATACCCTCTTTGCCATAACTCTCCTTAATGAGTTTGTAAAAATATATGCTGGTTTAAAAATTGAAATCATGTCAGAGAATTTTAGTACAATTATAATATCACAAAGTGAACAGCATGAGTTATGGAGGGAAGTGACTATCATCTGCATGAAATGTTCAAAAAAAAAAACTGTGATCCTTAGTCATGATTCTACCTGGTCCATCAAACAGAAGACTTGACTGAAAGTGATGTGATGCTGAAGAGATTCCATTAGAGAGAGTTCATAGAACAGCAAAGTGCTTTCAGAGATCTTTAATAAAGTAAATGAAGTAATGAAACTCCTCTATTAAAATTACCCTAACATGCACTGCAGAAGTGTACTGTCAAGGACAAAAAGTGTTTCTCATCACCATGTTATAAAAAAAGAAAAAACTGCTTAAACTTGGTTCTTTAAAAAAAAAAAAAAGATGGCAGTACCTACATCTAAAAAGGAGGAAGCAAATACAGGCAATCCTCTACTTACGTACAACTCGCAATTTGCACTTTCCGGTTTATTGGGCTTTTCTGTTAGCGCAATCTATTAAAAAATGGATAGTAAACTCTATCTTATTGCATTTTTGATGATACTGATAGCTGGAATTCTGTGGAATTTTACATTATTATGGTGAAATGAGTTCCCCTCCACTGAAATATTCAATCATATAAAAAACAAATTTTCTGAATCTTCTCTTCATTCCTATTTTTTGAGCTTCATAAAGTTGTTACTCGTATCTCACTTGCACTTATCGTGTTACAATTTGTGCGTGCCGTGTTCTTTGTTATTGATTGCTTATTTTCTTACTGTTTTAAATTTTATGACCAAAAAAAAAAAAAATGTCAGTGAACAGAAATATCAATTAGTTATACTATTAATTAAGCTATGTACGTATGTATAAATTTATTTTATTTTGCTAACCTGTGGGAAATATTCTTCCAATTTTCATGTATTATTTAATTTTGTTAATTGGAGGAAGAAAAGTGTAAATCTGTGCTTTATATACATATTGTATAGCGAATGGTATTTTATGTTGGAGAGTCCATCGTAAAGTGATTTGATCGTAGATTAAATTACATTACTTATTGCATTTAGATTAAATTAGTTTTAAATAAAGACTACTCTACATTATTATTCATTGTATGTTTTTTCTGGCTCATTTAACTTGGTTACAAATCATAAAATGCTGAACAAGATGAAGTTTGTTGGGGGGGTTATAATCTCAGTGTGTTGTACTGTACATGTATTTTGTATCTACAAGACTGAAGTTGGACTTACGATTAAGTACGTAAGTTGAGGAGAACCTGTAATCTCATTTGTATTCTTCCCTCCAGTCATTCTCCTGAAAAATTATTCTAACATTGAGGAAAGCATGGGGTCTCAATCCTTCTCTTTGGCACTTGCATAACTTAATTTGCAGCTTAAATGTGTGAAGAAAAACTGAATAAAAAGGAAAAACGTCTCAGAGTTGGTAAAGACTAAAATTCAATGCTATGTCGGAAAAAAACTTAGAATTGCCTCAATTCTTGAGGAAGATCCAAATACTTAGGAAACAGGATCCCACCTACTTAGGAAACACTAATATCAATTTACTTTTACTGTTTATGATGATTCATAAACAGTAAAAGAAAATCAATGTCATGTTACATATGGTGTTGTTTGGTACAGTACATTTTCATGATAAAAATAATCTAAAATTGTTTACTTACTGAATATGACAATGTGGAACGGCCATAGAAAGTGAGGCTAGGGCAGTGACTGTCTCTACCTCTTCTTTTTCTCTCTGTTGAAACTCCAGCAAGGAACAATCAATTGTATGAGCCCACCGTCTTATACATGGCCAGTGTGGAGCTGAAATAAATAAAATTCAGTTTATACTAGTTAATTATTTAATAAAAATAGGCGCCTCCGTAGCCAGGTGGGAAGGAGCAGCAGTGCGTAGCACACACTTCTTGATTAGACCTGGATTCGAGCCCATCACCACCAAATACAGAGGATGCGGAAAGGTCAAGGGAATGACCACCGCATATTCCCGGAGCAATATGGCCTTAGTTGCTAATGCTCCTAAAAAACAACAACAACAACAGCAAACAGGTATAAGTTCTCACGTGCTTGCAGTACGGTATCATACCGAAGTGTTCTACGTACTACATTGAGGTAAACTCTTATTAATTTACTAATATCCTGGAGCAATGTGGCCTTAGTTGCTAATGCTCCTAAAAACCAAACAACAACAACATTTAATAAAAATTTATGATAAAGACTATTCCCACTGAAAAAAAAAATTTTGTGGAATGTACAAGAAACAGATAAAAATGCAATTTAAAAGTATAGCTGACATGTTATGAAAGTATTTCAAGTAGTGTCACTATAACAAATTTCATAAATCTCATTTAAAATCTCTCAACTAGAAATTAATAAAAGGATATATTAATGCTTTCACAACTGAGTTAACAGAAAGCACATGGGCTCTTGCATCAGTAAGCTCTCAGAATGTGTATGGGCCCACAACTGAAACTTTTGTCAAAACAGAGTAATGAGTTTTCGATGGCAATGAGCTGTGTGGAGTAGGTTTCTGATGTGAAATTTTGAAGTACAGTAAACCTTCATTAATCTGGACCCTGGTAATCCATACGTTGCTTAATCCAGACAGTTCTAAAAAAATTTAAGTGTAAAAATCAAACGACGATCGGCTCAATGGTCATATGTATTGTGTCCGAGGTCATTGAGCCGTGATGACTCATGCTGCACAAACAACCTGGTTCCCGGCTGCAGTTCAGACAGTTGTTTATCTTTTTTCGTTTGTGCTGTGCAGTTAAACAATGTCTTTAAGTAAGCCTAGTGTAGGACAGAAGCGTAAGCATAAAACGGTTTCTCTTCATGATAAAATATCGGTGATAGAAAAATTCGAAAAAGAAGCTTCAGTGTCCAGCATCTGTCTTGAGTACGGCATTGCAAAACAAACCGCGTCAGACATTAAAAAGGAAAAAAGTGAAATTCGTAATTTCACTAAGAAGAGGCTAATCCAGAAACAGATGGTTGTGAGACAGAAGACTTTCATGAGACTCTACGATGAGGAGGGGGGAAAGCTGTGTCCTTAGAGGAGATAAGAGTCATGGATGGAAGAAGATTATCCTGGCTACCACATCATGACCGAATAGGAGATGCAGATAGTGTAATGGGAGCAGCAGAAAGTTCAGATGAGGAAGAAGATGAAGTGAGCAAAAACTCTCAGCCAAAAATTAAGGTAAGTGAAGTGAAAGGCCACTTGAACTTCGTAATTCAGTACGTTGAACAATCAACAAATGAAAATGTATCTGCCTATTATGAACACTTAAGACACCTACGTGAATTGGTAGTAAAGGAAATAAACTGAAAACAATCACAAAAAAAATAAATAATTTTTTTCAAACCAGTGAATGTGGTAAGTGATGTAAGTGAAGATGAACCAGTGCAATCTTGTTCTAAGTGATTATGGATATTATGTATTTTTAATGTAGTAAATACAGTATGTATTTACTACATTATAAAAAGTATGTACATACATTTTAATGTAAAATAAACATGTTTTTACTGTTATCCACGTACATTATGTTATTTAAATAAGCTTTACCTACATTACAAACGTATTTCATAGAATCTGGACTTTCGTTAAAACGGACACATCTCAGCCCCTATTAGTCCGGTTTAATGAGGGTTTACTGTATTGTAAAAATGAACACGTTTTACATAACTTTTTAAATATTAATTTGTTCTTATTTTGACCTGATTGTCCAATATTAGAGTGAAATTATTGTTCAAGTATCAAATCAGATTTTAAAAAAAAGTAAAAAAAAACTCATTCTCCTTTTTATTCACGTAATAATATTATATATTTATGTATCATGTGATTTGGTTTAACCAACTTATATATTATAGATCAGAATTTATTCAATTTTATATGGCTAAATTGGACATGCAACTGAGCAGTACAAACAAGCTTCTAAGAATACCTCACAGGAATCTATCAATGATATACAGGAATTTTTCCAGCATAGACACAAAGGCAATACCACATTGTATAAGGCAGTGATTAGGTCATATCTAGAGTACTATATACAACTTTGGAAACCATATTTTAGGAATTAGCATTAGTAGAGGCATACGATGCAAGAAAGCAAGCTTATGCAGCATAAGCCAAAAAAAACCCCTCCCATTTCATCCCTCCATTCATTCCAAATGCCTGTCCAGCTCAGCCTTAAATTTATTTAGCATTAGCAGAGGCATTTGATGCAAGAAAGCAAGCTTATGCAGCATCAGCCAAAAAAAAAAAAAAAAAAAAGAAAAAACCCACTTCCACTTCACCCCTCTGTTTGTTCAAAATACCTGTCCAGCTGAGCCTTAAACTTATTTAGGCTATCAACCTCCACCACAAGGGATGGAAGTCTGTTCCACCAACCAACCACCCGCTGGCTAAAGGCAAATTTCCGCACGTCTATCCTACATCTGTCTTTCCTCAATTTGAATTTTGAATTTATGCCCTCTCAGGTGATTTTTCTGAGCTAGAGGAAGAATCCCATCAGCATTGAGCATGCTTAAACCATTCAAGGCTATATACACCTCTATCAGATCACCTCGCTGGTGCCTAGTCTCCAGACACTGTAATTTGCAAAACTTAAGCCTTTCTTCGTAAGAGCACCCCTTTGTTCCATTCACTAATCTTGTTGCCCTTCTCTGTACTCGTTCCAGCAGCTCTACATCCTTCTTGAAATGAGGCCTCCAGACCTGTATACAGTACTCTAGGTGCGGCCTGACCATTGCCTTATACAATGGAATAATCACCTCCTTATCCCTGCTGGAAAAATTCCTGTATATCATTGACAATACTCCATGAGCTAATCTTGCAGCCCGTCTGCACTGCTCAGAGAACTTCATATCTGCCTGCACAACCACCCCCAAGTCCCTTTCATTCTCTACCACTGTCAGTGTAGTACCACAGAGTTGATACGTTGCTCTGGGGTTGCTGTTTCCCATGTGTAGTACTTTACATTTGTCAATGTTAAACTTCATTTGCCACCTCTCAGCCCATCTGCTCAACCTTTCCAGATCCTGTTGCAGCAGCATAGTGTCAGTAGTGTCCTTGACAACCCTGCCAACCTTTGTATCGTCTGCAAACTTGGACATTAAGCTTGATATACCATCATCAATATCATTTATAAATACAGAAAACAATAATGGACCCAACACTGAGCCCTGAGGGACTCCACTAATAACATTAGTCCACGATGAGCAGTGTCCATTGATTACCACTCTCTGTCTTCTCCCCCTCAACCACCCCTTTATCCATAGCAGCAATTTGCCTCCAATGTCACACTGCTCCAATTTGTGTAGCAGTCTTCCATGTGCAACAGTATCAAAAGCCTTTATAAGATCCAAGTATATAATATCAAAGTTATTCCCTGCATCCAGTTCTTTTGTGACTGCATCATAGTATCCAATCAAGTTGGTCAGGCAAGACTTCCCCTTAACAAAACCATGCTGTGTCTGAGCTATAACTGAAGTCTTGTCTAAATGATCCTGCAGTGCTTCTTTAACCAGTGCCTCCATTAATTTTCCTGGAACAGAAGTTAAGCTCACAGGTCTATAATTACTTGTGTCAGCCTTTGATCCTCCTTTGTGAATTGTGGTCACATTTGCACATTTCCAGTCTATGGGTACCTCCCCTGAGTCCAAGGAAGCTCTCATAATTATGGCTAAGAGTTTGCTTACTTCCTTTGCTGCCTCCTTTAATATAACTGGATAGATCCCATCCACCCCGGGTGCCTTTCTTGTGTTTATCTTCAACAGTTTCTCCTCCACTTTACTCCCAGTTATTTCAAGATTCTGTAGCTTACTGCTAGACTTGAATACACCTCTGGCATTCCCCTTGCTGAATAACTCCTCATGTGTGAATGTTGATGCAAAATATTCATTTAGTTTGTTAGCTACCTGAGCAGGATCATCAACAGTTGACCCATCAATATCAAGTGGACCAATCTGATTCATCCCCTTCCTTCTAGAGTTTACATAAGTAAAGAACTCTTTGCTGTTTTTCTTTGCATCCCTTGCCAAGGATTTCTCGTAATCTGCCTTCGCCTGCCTAACCTCCTTTGTAACTTGGTTGCATATCAACTTGTATCTATCATAGGCTTCTGTGTCATGTGTTAATTTGTAAGTATCCCATGCATTTTTCTTCTCTGCCATATGCCTCATTAGTTCATCTGACATCCATTTTAGCCTAAACCTTGAACAATATTTCTTAGTTGGTATGTAAAGCCTAGTAGCTTCCAAGATAAGTTCTTTGAATGCTTCCCATTTTGAATTTGCTGTTGGTAACATCATCAGTTGGTCCCACTGTATAGAATTTAAATACTGTCTCAGTCCATCGTAGTCGCCTTTACGGAAGCAATAACCCTTCCCTTTACCCCTAATGGTAGTTACCTCTTTGAGTAAATCCCACTTCAGCACACTGTGATCACTGCCACCTAGTGGTTCATTTATCTGCAGATTCTTAATGCATGAAGAATCACTGCTGATAATCAAATCAAGAGTATTACTCCCTCTAGTTGCCTCCCGAACATGCTGATGTAGAAAACAATCATCCAATAAATCCACAAAAGCCCTGCTAGTGTGTGAGTAACCAGCCCCCAAATTCCAGTCAATATCTAGGAAATTAAAATCTCCCATTATAAGACTCCCTGATTTACTGGCCCACTCTATTTCCCTGTACAGTTCCTTATTATACTCATCAGAGTCATTAGGCCTATAGCACACTCCTACTCTCAATTTTGATCTCCCAATGCTTATGTCACACCAAACTGACTCAACACTGCACTGTCCAGCAATGTCGACTGGCTTCACTTCCTTGGTTTTTATGTGTTTCTTAACTAATAGCATAACCCCTCCCCCTTCCTATCCTGTCTATCCTTTCTGTAGACGTTGTACTCCCCAAATTGTAGTTCTGCATCCTTTATATCTGTGTGACACCACGTCTCTGATATCCCAACAATATCTGCCTTTGATGTTTTGAGCAATACCTCAATATTTAGGCTATTAGCTTCCACAACAAAAGATGGCAGCCTGTTCCACCAATCAACTACCTACTGGCTAAAGGCAAATTTCCGCACATCTATTCTACAACTAAAAGTAAAGTAAAGTGCAGCCATTATCGACCCACTGCAAGATGGAAGCCTCCTCAACAATTCATGCTGATCTTTCCTCAATTTGAAACTGTGCTCCCTCAGGTTCTTAGTCCAAGCAAGACGAAGAATCCCATCAGTATTCAGCTTGCTCAACCCATTCAAGGCCTTATACACCTCAATCAGATCACCTCACAGGTGCTGCAATTTGCAGAACTTAAGCCTTTCTTGGTAAGAGTACCCCTTCGTTCCCCTCACCAATCTTGTTGCCCTTCTTTGTACTCGTTCTGGCAACTCTACATCCTTCCTAAAATGAGGCCTCCAGACCTGTACACAGTATTCTAGGTGTGGCCTGACATTGCCTTGTATAATGGGATTATCACCTCTCTGTCCCTACTAGCAAAATTCCTATGTATCATTTTTCGTCTCTGCCACTAGCCTCATTAATTCATCTGACATCCATTTAGGCTTAAACCTTGAACACTATTTCTTAGTTGGAATGAAAAGCCTAGTAGCCTCCAAAATTAAGTTCCTGAAGGCTTCCCTTTTAGAATTCACTGTTGGTAACATCATCAGTTGATCCCACTGTACAGAATTTAAAAACTGTCTGCGACATCTGTAGTCACCTTTATGAAAGCAAAAGTCCTTCCCTTTAGCCTTGATGGTAGTTACATCTTTAATTGATTCCCACATCAATACATTGTGGTCACTGTCACCCAGTGGTTCCTTTATCTACAGATTGTTGCTGTAGAAAACAGTCATCCAATAACTCCACAAAAGTCTTGCTTGTGTGTGAGTGACCAACCCACAAGTTCCAGTCAATATCTGGAAAGTTAAAATCTCCCATTATAAGACATTCTGATTTACTGGCCCACTCTATTTCTCTGCACAATTGCTCATTATATTCATCTGATTTATTCAATAGGCCTATAACACACGCCTACTCTCATTTTTTCTTTCTCAGTGCTTATTTCACACCAAAAAGACTCAACACTGCATTGTCCACTAGCATCAACTGGATGCACTTCCTTAGATTTTGTGTTTCTAAACTAACAGTATAACTCCTCCTCCCTTCCTATCCTGTCTATCCTTCCTATACACATTGTACTCTCCAAATTCCAACTCTGCACTGCCTATATCTTGTTGACATCACATCTCTGTTATCCCAACAATATCTGCCTTTGATGTCTTGACTAGCACTTCAAGCTCATCAAATTTATTAACTATACTCCTAGCACTGGTGTACATTCAAGTATACATGCATCTGTTTCTGCTCCTAGCCACCCTAACACATCCCATATATTTACTTGTTCCACTATAACTCTCAGCAGTCCTGGAAATCTCCATTACCATGCTTTCCAGTCTGCTGCCCATTCTAATAGAAGCAGTGCAAGAATCACTTTTGTCTCTGCCTGCTGCCATTATTAACCTTTTAGTCTGTGTATCCACCCATGCTAGCAGTTTTCCAACCCACCTAACATTGCCTCGATAGCATCAGCAAATATTCTTGCACCCTTTCTATTTAAGTGTATCCCATCCCTGTAGAAGCAGTCTCTCCTGTCAACAAGCACAGACCAGGCTGAAAAAAATTCTACCCCTTGAGCCTTGCACAGTCTCTTCAGGGCCGAATTGATTGACAAGGCTCTCATCATATACTCCCTCCTATTGTAGACACTTTCACATTCAACATTGACCTGTACTTGTTGAGTAAACGTGTACAACAATATCACCTTTTGTGCCCTGAATAGATGATATCTGGTCTACAATGTCATCAACTTTTGCCCCTGGCAGACATACCCTGGTCCTGTTCCACCTATCCTTACATAGTATATTCCCCGTCTCCCTGACAATAGAGTCACCAACAATAACTAGTTCCTTTGGGACCAGCACATTCTGCCTTGGAGATTGCCTCTGTGTTGCCTGATGCACAGGAGTGAGCTCTGTCGTTGAACTGGGCAGCTGAGAGCCTGATGGGCCCCTCATATGAATTTCTTTGAGGGCATTTACCCTACACCTCCAGCTCTCATAGATGCCCATCAGAACGCTGAGTTGGCACCTAATTTCTTGACACTCTAGATACCTAACACACAAAAGCATCGTCCTTGGCTAGATCATGTCCTGTTTTAGAAAGGTCAGCAAACATTTCACATTTTGCAAATTTTTTGAGACTGATGCGTTGGAGAATTGCTCCCTTTGTTTCTCCCTTGAGCCACAGCACTCTCGCTAGTCTGTGATCTTTGCTTCGCAGCTCTAGTCTGGGTCATGATTTCCGTTTAAATACAATTTAACAATGAAATTGAATAAGATTAATAATATTTTTGATTAATTGATAAGACTATAATAAGCTAACAGATTCCTAATACAGTGCTTCGTATTTTGCTATCTAGTTTTACTTTATACCTTCGCTATCAGTTCAAGATATATGTATATGTTAAGCTATTTCTTATCGACTACAATATGATGGCTAGTTCAACAATATTGGCGCCAACACCGGGAGTCGTAACTTCCAAAAATCGCTGGTTGAATTCAAAATAAGAAGCTAACAAACGCTACTAAACCTATTTAATATCTCCGTAAAATGCAATGTATTATGTTAAATAACGAAGAATATGTTAAAAATTAAAATATACTTATCCCTTTACAGCAGCCAAAAATCCACTGTCCATAATGTTCTGCAATCCCAGCGCCCCATTTGAAAAGAACAGGAATAACATACAAGGGACAACAAAAGGTTATTTACCCCAGTAATAAAGAAACAATATAGGCTAACTTTTTTATTTATTATTTTTCGTTTAATCTCTATGTATATCCCCATGAGTTATATATGTTATCCATTTTGAAGGAAAGAGGAAATACTCAAAAAAAAAAAAAGTTGTTCTCTGAAAAAGCCATTTACAGCTTCCTTGAGATTATCATTTGAAAACTGATGACCATGCAGGTGTTTCTTCAGATTTCTGAGGAGGAAATAATCACTAGGGGTAAGGGGGATAAGTTTGCACTGTAGGGTTGACTGACATCTGCAATCTTTCAGAGCAGCAACTGCTTTGAGACTTATGTACAAGTACAGTGTCATAAATAATAGACACTTCATATCAATTTCCCTCTTCTGTGTTTCTTTACGGCCCTCTTAAATTTTTTTAAAACAACAGCAGCATAGCCATCTCCAGTGATTTTATTATGTGATAAAATCACTCGTCTATCAAAAAGAATTCCTTCTGCATCTGAAAAAATAATGGCTGTGATCTTCCCAGTGGAGGGTTGAGTCCCAAATTTTTTGGGCAGTGGTGACCCATGGTGGTATTTCCATTGCATGGACTCCTGTTTTGCTTCTGGATCCCAGTGACAAATCCATGGTTCATCACCAGTTACAATTCTTGAAAGAAACCCTTGTGAATTTGAATTATGCATGTGTATATTTTCCTCACAAATTTTATCCCTGCACTGTTTCTGAAGAGGTGTGCATCCTTGGGACTGAGTGAAAATCAACCTTTGACTTAGCCAAATGTTCATGGAGGATGGTCAGTACCAACCCTTCAGAAATATTATATTCCCTGGAAATCATATACAACCAGATCTTCAATTTTTTGACACACTTCTGGAGTTGTTGCTTCTGTTGGGCATCCTGAGTAGGATCATATTCCATAGATTCTTGATCCTTTTTAAACTGCTTAGACCAAAATTTTATCTGGTTCAGAAAGGGCCATATTCATGAATAACTTTTGGTCCATTCCCTTCTTTTGTCAAAAATTTGATAATGGCCTGATGTTCCAATTTCATGACACCATGTTTTCTTTCAGGTTGGTTGCTTTAAATCTACAAGGGTGGTTCAATAAAGAATCACCCTGAGCCAGCTGCAGAGGTGCTAGCCTGTTGATTCTTGGCACAGGATTTAGTCCTTCTCTACATAGCCACGGTGCAAATTTGCACATCAATGGATGAGGCTATGGATACCGTTTTTGTATAAGTAGTGATGGTCTTTGAACCATGACTCTGTTGAAGAAATGAGTGTCTCATTGTCAGGGAAATGGGTCCTCCAAAGAAATAATTTGAGGGAAGGAAACAAGAAGTCCAATGGTGCAAGATCGGGTGAATAGGCTGGATGAGGCATTGTCTTGAAGCATTCTCACACCTTTGGACAGCATGCCACGCCTACATGTTTTGATTTTCTTCTGTAATTTTGTGAGTAAGTTTGCACAATAGGCACTTGTAATTGTTCTACCTTTCGGCAGGTAATCAATCATTATTACTCCTTTCTCATCCCAAAACACTGTCAGCAAGACCTTTCCTGTTGACGCTTAGACCCTTGCCTTCTTGGGGGTGGGGAACCATGATGTTGCCATTCCATAGACTGCTTTTTACTTTCAGGTTCAAAATAGTGTATCCAACTTTCATCCTGAGTGATTGAAGAGAGAAAAAGTCCTCATTTTTTTGGCACAGGGCCAACAACTCTTGTGATTTCTGTTGTCGATCAGCCTTCTGGAAACCAGTCAATAATCGAGGAATCCATCTTACACTCCATTTCCATAAATGGAGTTGGTCATGAAGGACTGTTTCAACAGAGCCCACACTAATCTTCCTCCTGGGACAATTCATGCACAGATATCTGGTGATCTTCCATAATTAACGACTCCACTTTTCTGATTGTGCTGTCATCAATGCCTGAATGGGGACCACCTGGAATAGGCTCAGATTCTACCAATGTCCGACCACACCTAAACTGTCTATGCCAGTGTTCACAATGCCAATAGGATTGGACTTCATCCTTATATACAGCAGTCATCTTCTTGTGGATTTCTTTAGGAGATTTCCCCTTCAAGAACAGATACCGGATTACAGCTCTGGCTTCAACTCTGTCCATGATGCTACTTCGTCACATGTTCAGCTCTGTAAAAGAAAAACAAATTAAGGCATGGGGCTGAAATTTTACATCTTTAGTTCAGAGATATGTATGATGCTACACATAAAATATCATGACTCTGCGATATGTGGAAGTAGGTGAGGGCGATTCTTTATTGAACCACCCTCGTATCTCTTTTGTTCTTCCATACTTCATTGTATGAAACTGAACCCAAACAAATAAAATATAGGCATTTATAAGACTATGTTAAAATTAGTTTTTTCTATATATCAAGCATATTTATAGGCAAGGCATAACTTAATGAATGCCTCATGTAAATTTATTGTATGCAGAAAAGAGTAAAATTAGTCAGGGGCAAAAAAACAAAATTTTTTACCAAGAAAGACTGAAGTTCTAAAAAATGAAGTCTCTGTAAATTGGGCAGCTGCATGGTGACTTAATTGTGTATAAGGCTTTAAAAGTGTTAAGTAAACTAAATACTGACGGCATCTTTACCCTTTCTCAGCTAACACATACAAGAGAACAAATTTAAACTGAAAAAGGATGGATGTGACAAAATATTCATTCAGCCCAAGGGCACTTGATTATCGAAATAAATTTTCATCTGGCGTTGTGGAAGTGAATACTTTAAATAAATTTAAAGAAGGGTTGGTCAAATTAATTGGAGGTAATAGACAACTGAAGGGGTTTTTTTTTGCTGATTCTTTACAAACACGTATCATGTTGCCAATACTAATTGATGCTAACAAGTACAAACCTTCTTTCAATTTTAGAGCTGGTTTCTTATCATTATCTATTATAAACTGTCTGAAAATACCTGGAAAAACAGATAAGACATGACAGCAGCTATATAAAGATTTTGAGATAATTTTTTTCTATTGTTGTTATTTGGTTTTTAGGAGCATTAGCAAATAAGGCCATATTGCTCCAGGATATGTGGTGGTCATTTCCTGACCTTTTTGCATCCTCCATATTTGGTGGTCACAGGCTCAAACCCTGGTCTAATCAAGAAGCATGTGCTACGCACTGCTGCTCCTGCCCGCCTGGCTACAGAGGCACCAGATAATTTGTAAGAAAATAGATCAAATAGATATGTTACTTGAATATGTACATATGAGTGGGGTCACTGTGCACGCGCACACACACACACACACAAGTTAGTAGTCATGAAAGGCAATGTGCTCATGTTATGGTACTAGTAACGCCTAAGTATGGAGAACAAAGGGTGAACGGAACAGAAATCGCTATCATGGTGAACAAAAAAGGGTGGTAAGATAATTTTTTTTTGCTTTACCTACTTTTCATGTACACCACGTACAGTGTATATTTCATGTCAGAAACAGAGGCTTTACCCACTTATTGCCACTTCCTCCTTTGATTTTGGCGGCTGGCCCTTGAAAAAGGCACTGAGATCACAGGACAAACAGCACTAAGTTATTCTTATTACTTCTCCTTTATCTTAGCACCCTTCTTTGTTCACCGTGAACTCTGTTCCGTTCGCCCTTTGTTCTCCATACTTAGCGTTACCTAGTACCATAACATAAGCACATTGCCTTTCACGACTACTAACTTATGTAGCAAATATGGTCGTTGGGTACTTTCTGCTTATAGCAGTGCCCCAGGTCCATAAACCATTATTATTATTTTTATTATTAATAATATCTCAAACTGTTACTTCCTTTAAAACATATATATTAGCATAATGTAGTTAAAAAAAAAAATAGTAAAAAATGGTACAAAATATATTACGAAAATAAATACATACACACACACACGGTGAACCCACTTGAAAATTGTATATATACATGTATTCCATACAGCTCACACATGAAAAACAATATATATACATGTATGTATATGTGCTTGCGAAAGAGTAAAAACAAGCATTTTTAGCAAGCAGTTACAAATCTTGCCCTAATGGTACAGTCTTGTACAGTTACAGTCTTGCCCTAATGCTAGCTGAGCATTCTGGTCTCTTGCCAAAGCTATTGGCCACAACTTTTGCCCATCTCTGCTCCCACCTCTGTCCAAACCAGATGGTTCTGTTGTCACTTCAGCCAAGGATAAAGCTGACCTGCTAGCATCTCATTTTTCTTCCAGCTCATGTATTAATGATCTTGGTAAAACACCTCCCACCATTCCCAACACGCTCCATTCAATGCCTCCAGTGGTCTTCCATCAAAAGGATATCAGAAGGGTTTTGATGAATCTTGATGCTAAGAAAGCTCCAAGTCCTGATGGTATTTCTCCACTTGTTCTCAAAACCTATGCTCCCGAACTTACTCCTATTCTTTGCTGCCTTTTTTCACTTTCTTATTCCAAAGGTGTTTTTCCTTCTGCTTAGAAATTTGATCATATACAGCCAGTTCCTAAAAAGGGTAACAAATCCTTCCCATCCAATTATCGTCCCATTGCAATTACTTCTACTCTTTCTAAAGTAATGGAGAAATCGATTAACTGCCAACTCTTAAACTACCTAGAAACCTTCCATCTGATCAACGATCGCCAGTATGGATTCCGTCAGTGTCGATCCACTGGTGATATTCTGGCTTATGTTACCCATTTATGGACTAATTAATGGAAAGGTTCAGTAAAACACAAGTAGTTGCTCTTGACATCTCAAAGGCTTTTGATCGTGTTTGGCATAAAGGTCTTCTAAACAAGCTTCCATCTTATGGTTTGCCCACTGTTTTTAGTAATTTGTTATCCAGTTTTCTCTCTGATCGCTCACTGAGGGTGATAGTAGATGGCTTTCTGTCTTCTAACTTCTCCACTAATGCCGGTGTCCCCCAAGGTTCAGTTCTGTCCCCCACTCTTTTCCTCTTGTATATTAATGACTTACTTCCATTGACTGGAAATCCTATCCATAGTTTTGCCGATGATAGCACATTGCGTTCCACTTTCCATTTTGAGAAAACTTGTCCTGCCCAATCAGCTTCAACTTCTCGAATATCTGCTTCCAATTCCTTAAATGCCGATCTTCAGGTAATTCTCCAGTGGGGCAAAGACAACTTAGTTGATTTCAACCCTTCTAAAACTCAGTCTTGTCTTATATCTCGCAAAAAGGATTCTTCTGCTCCTATGCTTATCTTTAGTGACACTCCGATTTCTAGGCAAAATGATATATCTCTTTTGGGGATTACCCTGACTTGTAATCTCTCTTGGCACAAGCACATTACAAATATTGCTTCCTCTGCATCTAAAAAACTTGGTTTTCTCTTTCGCTCTCGGCGTTACTTTTCTTCCAAACAGCTGCTCATTCTGTATAAATCGCAAATCCACCCTGCCATGGAATATTGTTCCCACATCTGGGGTGGTGCCTCCAAAACCTCTCAGGTTTCTTGATTCCATTCAGAAGAGGGCAGTTAGGTTAATTAATGATTCATCTCTAACAGAGTCTCTCCACTCGCTTTCTCATAGACGTACTGTTTCTGCTGCATGCCTCTTCTACAGATACTTCCATGGGCACTGTTCTTCTGAATTGGCTTCTGTAATTCCTGCTCTCTCTCTCTCTCTCTCTCTTTCAAAACAGTCCGAAAATGTGCTGCCACCAGCCAACATCCATTTACTGTCCAACTTCAAACCCACAGAACCAACTTTTCATCTTCCTCATTTATTCATTCAACTGCCGTTTTCTGGAACAACCTTGCTTCATACATATTTCCTGAAAATTACAATCTACAGAAGTTCGAGTCCAATGTCAACAAATATCTTCTTTCGTCTCCTCAACCTCCAACCCAAGCACAGTACTAATTACGATAGGTTCTAATACCTCTTGTGTTTGGGGTTCACATAAAAAAAAAAAAAAAAAGCTGGTAAGTTTTAGCATAAGTAGAAATTAAATCAAGGAAAATTAGGAATTGTTCCAAAAAACACATATGTTTATCAGTTCAATCATTTTTATTGCAAATAACCTCAATCATGTTAATATCTAAAAGTGTATAGAAAACTTCATTAAGTTCTCCCTTTTATCATGGGGCAATAAAATATTGTCCCATGATAAAAATAAACAGAAAATAAGTCATACCACATGCAATGTATGGGGCAGTAACAAAGAATGGATCAGCAAGGCTCTTTCTATTTTTATCGTGGCATATTTTGTATAATGAGGCAACAGTACTGATTAGTGAATTAGGATACTGAGATTATCCTTTATAAACCAGCAATGAATTTGCGACTCTGTCCAGAGAGAACGAGAGAGGTTTTATGAAAATATATTATGATACACATACTAACCTTGAATGGTAACTGCCCTTTGCAACACTTCAACTGCTACCTGACATGGCTTTCGAGTAACTTCCTCTTCTTTTAAGGGAGAACCCTCATCACTCCCCAGCAGTGCTATTACACATTCTTGGGAGCAATCACAGATAGCTGGTAAGTCATAACTTTAGAGAAGGAGAAAAATAAAAAAAATGACAACTTATGAAATTATCATGCATCTACTGATTAGCTAAAATAATCAAAATATGGAACATCTAAAATAAAATATTCTTGTAAATGGAAGTCAAATGTTTCTTTAATCTATAACCAGGCACTTGAGGTTTTGAGACTCCACACAAATTTTTGTGATGTTTTGCTCTTTGTAAATTCAATCTACATTGCTGATACTCTCAACAGCTGTTAGCAAAGTGTTTTCTTTGATTTCTCCATTGAAAATTTCTGGAATTTTTAGTGGAGAATAGAAAGTTCTTGCACAAAAAGTGAAAATACAAGATCAAATTAAGCCAAGTCTCAATATTTATATGCACATGTTTAAACACATATGCATGTGAACATTTTAACACATAAATGTTCAATCATTGAAGTGCTTGTAATGCTTAATGGCAGTGCATTCAGTTGTGCTCTTTGGATTTGTGTCACAAAAGATTTTTGGCTTGTGTCCTTTTTAACTGACAAGTTTAAAATGAAATTGAAAAGTTTAATAAACTTTTTAATTGACATTTAGATCTGTTGCCATCAAAGATAATAATAGAGATAATATTCAAATAACACAGGATAAAGAACAGGCCTAAAGTGTTTTATTTTTGAAAAATAAAACGACTTGTTTTTAACGTAAAAAATGGATTTTCATAGTTGTGTTCAAAAAAGATGACATCAAAAATTTAACAATTTTGAATTATTCATACTGATTTTTAAAATGTACATGTGTGTTGGGTCACCTAGACCCCTGCACCTGGAGAAGTAACAATTTTTCAAACAATCAGTTCAGATTTGATGGAAGTTAAAAACAAATTTTTTCAGAAGTGAGCCAGAGAATTTTAAGAAGTGTAGCAAAGCTGAATAATAAAAAAAAAGAAAATAAATGCAGATGGAATTTAGATGAAATACTTACCCTCCTTCTAAGGCCAGCACTACCTTTCCTTTAGCTAGTTGTAGTAGTTGCTTAGTCATATAGCCAAAACCTATTAAACAAACAAATCCCTATGTGAGTAATAAAATAAAAAAATATATAAATATTAGCCCATTATTATTAAGGAGAATAACAAGTTTTAGAGAAACAGTAAATTTTTAAGAGAAAAATTGGAATGTTTGAGTAGGTCATTCCGTGTATTTCTGGATCAGTTTGATGACTGTTGCTTTTATCAAGATTTCTGAGATACCATATGTAGGACACTATTCGTGACTTTATTATCACCAAGGATTCACTGACTGAGAATTTCCAAATAAAAGAACTAATTTGTAGGCAGCAATCAAAGTATTAATGGGACAATATCTAAAGAATTGCCTGTTAGTATTAAGGCCTCCGTAGCCAAGTGGTCAGGAGCGGGAGTGCAGTAGCACACACTCTTTGAGTAGACCGGGGTTCAAGCCCCTGACTGCTGAATACAGTCGATCTGCCAACCCGCAGTGGACCAGCGTGGCAGATTATGGTCCATTTCCCTCAGCATGAATTGTTGAGGAGGCTTCCATCCTGCAGTGGTTTGATAATAGCTACACTTTACTTTTTTTTTATTAATATTAGTATTGGCAATTAATGCAAGAAAGCAAACTTATACAGCATCAGAAAAAAAAAAAAAAACATCCCATTTCAGCTGTCCATCCCCT
Source organism: Mastigoproctus giganteus (assembly GCF_048544385.1). Lineage (NCBI taxonomy): Eukaryota > Metazoa > Arthropoda > Arachnida > Uropygi > Thelyphonidae > Mastigoproctus > Mastigoproctus giganteus. The sequence continues at coordinate 160,690,760 of NC_143584.1, forward strand.
CTAATAGTTTGTTAATTCTTCCTTAAATTTATTCAAAACTGTCCACCCTACAACACTAGATGGAAATTTGTTAAAACAATAAACTACCTGCTGGCTGAGAAAAAACTTCCGCACATTTATTCTGCAACCAACCTTCCTCAATTTGAATTTACACTCCCTCATGTGTGACCTGAGCAAAAGGAAGGATTCCATTAGCATTCAAGGCCTTAAAGCCCTCAATCAGATCTCATGCACAGCAATTTACAGAACCAAAGCCTTTCCTGATAAAAGCACACTTTTGTTTGTTTTGGTAACTAATCTTGTTGCACTTCTCTAAGACCCACCCATTCCAACAGATCCTCACCCTTTTGCAAATGAGACTTCTAGACTTGTATGCAGTATTCAATATGTGGCCTAACCAATGCCTTAAACAATGGGATAATTGCCTCTCTTATTCCTACTGGCAAAATTCCTCTATATCATTGGTAAAATCCTATGAGCTGTCCTGATAGCCTGTCTGCACAATTACCCCATGTCTTTTTCATTCTCCACTACCCTGAGTCTAGTACCACACAATTTATACTTTAATCTGGGATTACTACTACCTATGTGCAGTACTTGACAGTTGTCAATGTTAAACTTCAATGTGTAAAAAAATTATGGAGGTCCTAAAGTCTCAACTTTATTAGACAGTCGGACAGACAACTTGAGTAGTCGAGACCCGCTAATAAAAATTATTTAGAATATGCGCCATGGCTATTAGCATTAGCAAGGGCACATGATGCAAGAAAGCAAGCTTATATAGCATCAGCCAAAAAAAAAAAAAAAAAAAAACCACAAAATTAGTGGGTCTTGAGTACTTAAGTTGTTTGTCCAACTGTTAAACTTCAATTGCCACTTCTTAGCCCATCTGCCTAATTTTTCTAGAACTTGTTGCAGTGACATGATTATGTAGAAAGCAATCATTCAATAAATCCACAATAAATTCAATGTCTTGCTACTGTATGAGTGACCAACCCACAAGGTCCAGTCAATATATGGAAAGTTAAAGCCCCCGATTTATAAGACATTCTGACTTACTGGCCAGCTCTATATCTGTGCAGTTATTCAAAATACAGGAATACCTCGCATAGTGCGGTTAATTCGTGCCAAAAAAATACCGCTGATCGAGGTATTATTAGTATGTATTTTAATGTAATGTATTCCGACAATTTGATTATATGGGTCGAGTTGCAAAAATATATAGGTGTTTGTTTACCATAAATTGATGCACACAAAGTTTTTGCAAAAAAAAAATTAAAATGATAAAAATGAAAAATACTAGTAAGTACAGCACAAATGATTTTTATTGCAGTATGTACATACCAAAAGAATATAAGTGAAGTGTGTACTGTACTTTTATTTTGAAAAATAACTGATCAGCTTAGTTTGCACAGGTTTTTTCTTCTTTTTATCTGCATACATCTCTTTATAACATTGAATATCATTTTGCAATGCCTGCCTTACTTTCATACCTCGTTTGATGTTTGGATCTAGAACTCTCAGCACCATTACATTTCTTCTTTCCACTCATATTTGCATATAAAGGTGTAATGCTTTTAAAAAATAATAATCTTTAATAAAAATACACAGCAAAAAATATTTGTACAGCTTACGCACAGTGAACGACCTCACCGCTCGGAATCTAGAGTGTTTACTAATGTACAAATGCTAGCAGAGTCCGTATATAATGGAGTTGTGACAACAGTCAGCTTGGCCTTGAATCCATAACACATTGGCCTACGTGCTGGCATTATAATACATACATACTTATCAAATGTATTGGTGCATAACACAGTTAATTTTTTTTTCAATTTGTAAACCACGCTATAGTGAAACCTGCTATGTTCAAAACCGTGCTATGCGAGGTATTCCTGTACTCATCACAATCATTAGGCCTGTAACACCCTCCTACTCTCATTTTTGTTTTCCCAGTGCTTATACCATACCAAACTAACTCAATATTGCACTGGCCACCCATGTCCACTGGATTTGCATCAAGTTTTATTTTGAAATAATTTGGTTCAACTTTAATTTTTTCCCAACTAAATGTAAATATAAAAATAAGTAAACTGCAAATTAAATTCAACACTTTCATTGTGTAAATCCTTTTAGACATTTTTATATCAATGTGTTTTTTGTAGTAAGAAACTTATCATGATCATGTGTGACATAAGCATTGGGAGATCAAAATTGAGAGTAGGAGTGTGCTATAGGCCTAATGACTCTGATGAGTATAATAAGGAACTGTACAGGGAAATAGAGTGGGCCAGTAAATCAGAGAGTCTTATAATGGGAGATTTTAATTTCCCAGATATTGACTGGAATTTGGGGGCTGGTTACTCACACATTAGCAGGGCTTTTGTGGATTTATTGGATGATTGTTTTCTACATCAGCATGTTCGGGAGGCAACTAGAGGGAGTAATACTCTTGATTTGATTATCAGCAGTGATTCTTCATGCATTAAGAATCTGCAGATAAATGAACCACTAGGTGGCAGTGATCACAGTGTGCTGAAGTGGGATTTACTCAAAGAGGTAACTACCATTAGGGGTAAAGGGAAGGGTTATTGCTTACGTAAAGGCGACTACGATGGACTGAGACAGTATTTAAATTCTATACAGTGGGACCAACTGATGATGTTACCAACAGCAAATTCAAAATGGGAAGCATTCAAAGAACTTATCTTGGAAGCTACTAGGCTTTACATACCAACTAAGAAATATTGTTCAAGGTTTAGGCCAAAATGGATGTCAGATGAACTAATGAGGCATATGGCAGAGAAGAAAAATGCATGGGATACTTACAAATTAACACATGACACAGAAGCCTATGATAGATACAAGTTGATATGCAACCAAGTTACAAAGGAGGTTAGGCAGGCGAAGGCAGATTACGAGAAATTCTTGGCAAGGGATGCAAAGAAAAACAGCAAAGAGTTCTTTACTTATGTAAACTCTAGAGGGAAGGGGATGAATCAGATTGGTCCACTTGATATTGATGGGTCAACTGTTGATGATCCTGCTCAGGTAGCTAACAAACTAAATGAATATTTTGCATCGACATTCACACATGAGGAGTTATTCAGCAAGGGGAATGCCAGAGGTGTATTCAACTCTAGCAGTAAGCTACAGAATCTTGAAATAACTGGGAGTAAAGTGGAGGAGAAACTGTTGAAGATAAACACAAGAAAGGTACCTGGGGTGGATGGGATCTATCCAGTTATATTAAAGGAGGCAGCAAAGGAAAGGAAGTAAGCAAACCCTTAGCCATAATTATGAGAGCTTCCTTGGACTCAGGGGAGGTACCCATAGACTGGAAATGTGCAAATGTGACCCCAATTCACAAAGGAGGATCAAAGGCTGACACAAGTAATTATAGACCTGTGAGCTTAACTTCTGTTCCAGGAAAATTAATGGAGGCACTGGTTAAAGAAGCACTGCAGGATCATTTAGACAAGACTTCAGTTATAGCTCAGACACAGCATGGTTTTGTTAAGGGGAAGTCTTGTCTGACCAACTTGATTGGATACTATGATGCAGTCACAAAAGAACTGGATGCAGGGTATAACTTTGATATTACATACTTGGATCTTAGAAAGGCTTTTGATACTGTTGCACATGGAAGACTGCTACACAAATTGGAGCAGTGTGACATTGGAGGCAAATTGCTGCTATGGATAAAGGGGTGGTTGAGGGGGAGAAGACAGAGTGGTAATCAATGGACACTGCTCATCGTGGACTAATGTTATTAGTGGAGTCCCTCAGGGCTCAGTGTTGGGTCCATTATTGTTTTCTGTATTTATAAATGATATTGATGATGGTATATCAAGCTTAATGTCCAAGTTTGCAGATGATACAAAGGTTGGCAGGGTTGTCAAGGACACTACTGACACTATGCTGCTGCAACAGGATCTGGAAAGGTTGAGCAGATGGGCTGAGAGGTGGGAAATGAAGTTTAACATTGACAAATGTAAAGTACTACACATGGGAAACAGCAACCCCAGAGCAACGTATCAACTCTGTGGTACTACACTGACAGTGGTAGAGAATGAAAGGGACTTGGGGGTGGTTGTGCAGGCAGATATGGAGTTCTCTGAGCAGTGCAGACGGGCTGCAAGAGTAGCTCATGGAGTATTGTCAATGATATACAGGAATTTTTCCAGCAGGGATAAGGAGGTGATTATTCCATTGTATAAGGCAATGGTCAGGCCACACCTAGAGTACTGTATACAGGTCTGGAGGCCTCATTTCAAGAAGGATGTAGAGCTGCTGGAACGAGTACAGAGAAGGGCAACAAGATTAGTGAATGGAACAAAGGGGTGCTCTTACGAAGAAAGGCTTAAGTTTTGCAAATTACAGTGTCTGGAGACTAGGCACCAGCGAGGTGATCTGATAGAGGTGTATAAAGCCTTGAATGGTTTAAGCATGCTCAATGCTGATGGGATTCTTCCTCTAGCTCAGAAAAATCACCTAAGAGGGCATAAATTCAAATTGAGGAAAGACAGATGTAGGATAGACGTGCGGAAATTTGCCTTTAGCCAGCGGGTGGTTGGTTGGTGGAACAGACTTCCATCCCTTGTGGTGGAGGTTGATAGCCTAAATAAGTTTAAGGCTCAGCTGGACAGGTATTTTGAACGAACAGAGGGGTAAAGTGGAAGTGGGTTTTTTTTTTTTTTTTTTTTTTTGGCTGATGCTGCATAAGCTTGCTTTCTTGCATCAAATGCCTCTACTAATGCTAATGTCATTATGAAAGAAGTTTCTTCTCATATTTCACAATTGATATTCACACATTCTCTTTTACATGCACATTTAATAATCTTTCACCAAATGATATTTTGCAAGCATGTAACACAGTCACACATGATGTTAGTGAAATATATAACAACGCAAATAGTGGACCATCATTCCTTACAAGAACATTTTTTAAAAAATTGCATTTTATACAACAATTTTTAAATTATATTTATTTACAAAAGCACTTTTAGTAACTATCGAAAATTCAAAATGAGCTGGCTTCCTTATGTAAAATGTGTTTAAATAAATAATAATTAAAATATTCAAATGTTTAAAACAGTAACTTACATGCAGGAGTCACTCTGTATCCACCTAATGGAGCATGGTGTCCAAAAGCTGCATCAAAACCAGCTGCAACTAGTACAATTTCAGGATCAAAATCTTTTGCTATTGGTAATATTATAGTCCTGTTAAAAAAAAAAAAAAGCAAAAAGCAACACTTTTATGTCATTCCTTTTATAAATTTTATGACTGATGAAAGTTCAATAAATGTAATAGTTTCTATTAAGTATTTATCATTTTAAAACAAAATACTATTTAATTGTATGCCCAAACCAAAGTGCTACACCACATAGCACACTACAAAAACACACTACTGTACTTTTTTCTTTTTTTCCATTTTACTTATCTTAAAAATATATAAAGTGTTTATTCTCAAACATGTTTTGTGCTTTACAAAGATACTGCCAGACATACATCTTCACATTTATATGTAGAAACATCTAATTTGTTGTTGTTCTTGGGAATTTTGACATATCAACTACCTTCGTCACAGTACCTATGGTATTCTACTTTATATGGTCCTTATTGTGGGCCAATTTGCATACTGTGTTAATGTGGAATAACTCGTAGGAATTATCCCCCCCACCTGAGATCAGTTATTTTAAAGGTAAGAAAAGTAAATTCCTAAGTGCAATTCTACCTGTATTATAAGTTTACTACAGTTCATAGTGTCAGTTCATTCTGTTAATTTTCTATTATGCTCTATTTAAAGTTTAATTTCTGTTTATATATTTATTCTGGGTTCTTCATTTCAGAAATACTTAAAATCAGATTAAATAACAGAAGTGCACATGAAATTTCAGGTTCCGTCAATTTTTTTTTGTGAATTAATAATTTAATTAATTATGGAATTTAATGAAAATCTATTGAATAATAATCCTAGATATGTTTAAAAATAGGAATAAAAAAATAAACCTGAGATACGCATAAAAAAATTTTTGTTGTTCAATTATTTGTCAAAATTTAATGAATTAGAAACAGCTTGACATATGTTTCTGAAATGCCCAATATAAAATTTCATGTAAATCCAATCACTAGGAGCCAAATTGTTACATGTGGGCAGAGAACTGGATGTCAGAGAGACATGCTGAAGCTAATAGGTACTTATGCATTTGTGAACTTTCCCTAAAAACGACAGTTTCTTTTAAATATTCAATGATCAATTGAATGTTTGAAATGCCCAATCAAAGTACCACACTGAAATGTGAATAGTAAGGGGCACATAGGTTTATGAAAGAATAGATGCTGATAAAACAAAGAATTTAGATACAACTTCAAAGTTAAACAATGCCATTCTCTCAAAATGAGAATTTTAAGATGGGAATGAAAATGGATTCAATAAGTAATGTCAAAGGCAGAAAGAAGGTGCAGCATCTCTCTCTCTCTCTCTCTCTCTCTCTCTCTCTCTCTCTCTCTCTCTCTCTCTCTCTCTCTCTCTCTCTCTCTCTCTCTCTCTCTCCTGAGCTGGTTCCTAAGAAGTATCTTCCACGTCCATCATACATGCTCCTTGGAATTCTGATAGTCTACAATCACAGCCATATTAAATTTTACCTTGCTTCATACTATTTTGATCATCATTTATGAATGAAATTGGTGATAACACCATGTGAAAGAGAGGAAACTTATGCAGAATTCCTTTCCCATAATTCCAAAATGTGACAATATTCTTTTTTCTGAAAATATGTGATTTATTGGATTTCAAAATAACAGAACTTGATCATAAATAAAATCCACATTTTCATGAGAAAGTGGAAAGTAATACTCCTATAATTTACTCATGCAAGTGTTCTTTTCAATTTGCCTTCTGTTTTAGTAGTGGCAAATGATGCAAGAAAGAAAGCTTACAGATCATCAGTGAAAAAAAAAAAAAAAAAAACTCACTCTAGCCATCTCACTCTTTGTCTACTTCTTCCTTGAATTTATTCAAACTAATCACTTCCACAACAACAGATGGAAGTTTGTTCCAACAATCAACTACCTTCTAGCTCAGCGGTTTCCAACCGTTGGTTCACAAACCCCTGGGGGTTCGCACTAAAAATTCTTTAATGGCGTCTGCTTAGATTTACAGTCTGCGTGGGTAGCACAGTAGTATTGTCACGGTCCTCCCCACACCAGGTGGAAAAGGTCCGGATTCGAATCCCATCAATGATGCGAGGAACTTTAAAGGGCTTTTTTTCACTCCGTGGCTGATTTGGTCAGTCTCAGGCATAGATAGCAAGGTCCCCCCCCCCCCAGAAACTGGGGTTTTTCATCCAGCAAACAGACAAATCGACCATAGAACACACACAATTAACAGACATAAGACACAGCAGGGCAGATGAATTTAATTATTCGGGTGGCCTAAATATAATAGTTTAGTTTGGTTTTTTTGCTTAGATTTACATAGCTATATTATTTTAAACTACAAAATATAACTAATAATAAACAATAAAGTAAAATAAAATTAAATAAAAAGTAAAGAACTGCCCAAGAAATAAATCACATTTCCCACAATTCCTTATAATTAGTTTACTATCTTACAGTTTATCATGTTTTCCCATACAAAATTTTTTTTTTCATTCTCAAGGATCATTGTTATGTGTAAGTACTTTTCTTTTTTAGAACCTATAGTACTTAGTATGGTGCATGGATTGAAGTTTGAAAAGTTGAAAGAAGATACTTGTTAACATTAGATTTGAACTTCTGTAGCTTGTAATTTTCAGGAAATACTTATGAAGGAAGGTTGTTCCAGAAAACAGAAGTTGAATGCATAAATGAGGAAGAAGAAATGTTGATTCTGTGAGTTTTAACTTGGACAGTAAAAGAATGTTGACTGGTTGGGGCACGTGTTTGGACTGCTTTGAAAGAAAGAATGGGAATTATAGAAGCCAATTCACAAGTAACTATAGAAAAGGCATGCAACAGAAACAGAAAGGCTATGAGACTGAGAGTGGAGAGAGACTGTTAGAGATGAGACATTGATTAACCTAACTGCCCTCTTTTGAATGGAATCTAGAAGCCTGAGAGAGGTTTTGGAAGCACCGCCCTAGATGTGGGAACAATATTCCATGGTAGGGCGGATTTGCAATTTCTACAGAGTCAACAACTGTTTGGGAGAGTAAAAGAGAAAACCCAGTGTTTTTGATGCAGAAGAAGCAATATTTATAATGTGCTTATGCGAAGAGGTGATCAGAGTGATCCCAATAGATATATATGGTCTTGCCTAGAAATCGGAGCGTCATCGAAAATAAGCATAGGAGCGGAAGAATCCTTTATGTGAGATGTAAGACGGGACTGAGTTTTAGAAGGATTTAAATTAAGTTATCTTTTCCCAACTGGAGATCAGCATTTAAGGATTTGGCAGTGGATACTCAAGAAGTTGACGCTGTTTGAGCAGGGCAAGGTTTCTCAAACTTGAAGGTGGAATGCAATGCGCTATCGTCAGCAAAACTATGGATAGGATTTCCGGTCAATGGAAGAAGATCATTAATATATAAGAGGAGAAGAGTGGGAGAAAACTGAACCTTGGGGAACACCAGCATTAGTGGAGAAGTTAGAAGACAGAGAGCCATCTACCATCGCCCGCAGTTTTAATCTAAAAGACTGAGAAACAGAGAACAGAGTTACAAAGAACAGCCAGCAGATTACAGGATGGAAGCTTATTTAGAAGACCTTTATGCCAAATACGATCAAAAGCCTTTGAAATGTCAAGAGCAACTACTTGTGTTTCATTGAATTTGTCCATAAATGGGTAACATAAGCCAGAATGTCATCAGTGGAACAACACTGACGGAATCCATACTGGCAATCGTTGATCAGATGAAAGATTTCCAGACAGTTTAAGAGTTGGCGGTTAATTGATTTCTCCATTACTTTGGAAAGAGTAGAAGTAATTGCAATGGAACAATAATTGGATGGAAGGGATTTGTCACCCTTATTATTCCAAAGTTTTTATTCCAAAGGAAAAACACCTTTGGAATAAGAAAGTGAAAAAAGACAACACAAAACAGGAGTAAGTTCAGGGGCCAGGTTGATTGTTTTCTGCAGCATGTTCGAGAGGCAACCAGAGAGAGTAATACTCTTGATCTGGTTATCAGCAGTGATCATTCGTGTATTAAGAATTTGCAGATAAAAGAACCATTAGGTGGCAGTGATCACAGTGTACTGATGTGGGATTTACTTAAAGATTTAATTACCATCAGGGGTAAAGGAAAGGGTTTTTGCTTCCGTAAAGGTGAGTACAGTGGTCTCAGAAAGTTTTTAAATTCTTACGAGAATTTGATGAGATGATACAAGAATATAAACTTAGACATTAAGCCTGATAGGTGTTTATCAATATCATTAATAAATATTGAAAACAATATACCATATATAAAACAACCATAAATAAACAACCATATATAATTTTTTTTTTTAAATCTACAAAGTATATATCTAAACATAAGTTCTGGTAACTAGTATTTTATAATCATTATCATATTAGCTGGCATTCTGCACAATTAACACTTCAGCTCCAAACCACCAAGGTTAATTATGAGGGCACCTTTGGACTCGGGAGAGATTCCTTTGGATTTGAAAAGTGCCAATGCATTACCAATACATAAAGGAGGTTTTATGGGCGAAGTCGGTAACTATAGACTGGTTAGTCTGACTACAGTGGTAGCGAAAATCTTAGGGCAGTGATTAAGTGTGCAATCCAGGGATGTTTAGATAGATATGGCATTCCAAAGGAGACACAACACAGTTATGAGCTGGATATAGGGAACAATTTCAACATAGTTTATTTGGATTTTAGCAATGCATTTGACTCAGTCCCTTATGAGAGTACTGTATAAGGTGGAACATTTTTGATTACTGGAAAGATTCTAAGATGAATGGCTGCAGGACAGAAGGCAAAGGGATGATTAATGGATAATCTTCAGACTAGTGTAATGTCAGAAGTGAGTTCCTGGAATCTGTACTTGGACACTGTTGTTTCTCATTTTCATAAATGACATTGACAAAGGTATAGAAGGTGTGATGTCAAAATTTGCAGACAACATAACGATTGGTAGAGTCGTTAATGATCAGTGCCAAGCAGTGCTCCTTCAGGATAACTTGAACAGACTTCAATAATGGTAGAAAAATGGCAGCTATGTTTTAACCCCTTCATGGATTATCCCGAGATATCTCGTTTTTAGTTTTAAAAGTTATTTGGAACTACATGAAATATCTCGGAATACAATAATACCCAAAGCAAACAATAATACCTTCAAATTTTGGACTGAAACATATTTTCTCTGGCATTTACCTGGCTAATTTTGCATTAGGCAGGTAAATTCAGAGTTTTCTCGGGATTTTCTTATGCTTAGCAGCAAACGACTGGCTTTCGTTTTACTTATATTGTACAGCAATATCAGAACAGTAGTGCGCGTTCCTGTGCCGCCAGTAAGCAAAATATAATTTGCCATCCTAAATACAGAATACTGAACCCACGAAAATAATTCACAAAAACAATATCGAAAAATATTTCAGCGCCCTCTTGAACTGCCGCCCGTAAGCGACGCTTACCTCGCCCATCCATTTGTGGTGGCCGTGTGTCAGAATGTAGTTAGTTCGTGATTACTGCTAATGCGTTCCATTTGATTTTTTAAATTTATTTATATAATGAGTAATGAAGACTTTTTCTGTGCCTTTCTTTTAGCTCAAGCACTAATTTATTAAAAAAATCTGTATCATTTGCACACTTTTTAGCATACACGAGATAACTCGGGATATCCCAAATGGGTTAATTATTCCCATGTATTTTCTACGAAAAAATTAATAAAAAAAACACAAAAACATACAATGAGTATTCAAATGATGCATACTTTTAATCTGTAAAATAAAAAAAAGTATCCGTTACGGCACATTTTCTGGAAAAAAAATGTTCGGGGATGCAGCAAAATGCAAGGTTTTACACTGGGGAACACAAACCCCAAAATAAATTATACACTTGGTGGGGTGAATTAAAAAGAGTAGAGGGAACTGGGAGTTATGATATGGGAAGATATGAAGTTTTCTGAGCAGCGTAAATAGGCAGCCAGGAAAGCCCATAGTGTCCTATAGATGATTTATCAATAACATTATCCTCTAGAGATAAAGAGATCATAATCTCACTGTATAAGGCAATTGTAAGACCATACTTGGGATACTGTGTTCAAGTATGGAGACCTCATCTTGAAAAAGACATTGAGCTTCTTGAAAGGGTCCAAAGACAGGCAAACTCACATGGTGAGATTGGCAAAAGGTTGACTATACAAGGAAAAACTCCAATTATGTGGACTACAGTGCTTGGCAACCAGGCACCTCAGAGGTAACCTGAATGAGATTTATAAGGCTCTGATAGAAGTTTGTAAAATGAATGAAGGTGGAATTTTCAGTTATAAAGAATTCCAGAAATAGCCATAAATTCAAATTACATGGAAAGAGGTTTAAACTAAATTGTAAGAAGTTTTCTTTCAGCCAGCAAGTCGACTGCTGGAAAAAGTTGCACATGTAGTTGAGGCTGAAAGTTTAAATAAATTCAAAGATAGTCTGGATTATGCACTTCATAATTTTGAGAAGAGTAGGCATATCTAAAATGATGTCAAACTACCTCCAGCCAATAAATATTAAAAAGAATAAACTAGCTTAGTTATTCCTGACACGATAAAACATCTCTATTAAATTTATAATAATGATCTTTAATTAGTATTTATATAGCAAAATACACCTTAGGAGTACTTTTTATATGAAATTTAACCTTTAATAGGCTCTTGAAATATCAAAATAGTTCCAAAAACAAAATTTGTTTTTATGAGTAGGTTTAGAGAAGTAAAGGAATTATTTCCCAGTCTGAGTTATTTCCCAATCACTGATACTTATTGTAAGAGCTTATTATAAGTGGTTCAACTCACTCTTCAGTGATACCATTAATTCTAATATGATTGTTCCAGTTTAATTGTATACTAAACATTTTTGTCAGTTTCCTTCTGACAGTTTATGTAACTGCATATGTCAGTTTTTGGACACAGCAAGTTTGAATCTTGCTGTTTCCTTTTCATTTCATATAATCCTCCTTTGTCTGTAACAAAATCAGACTAATTCCAATTTGTACTTTCTACTATGTAGACATATGCTACTATATTCATGCCATGGTTTTAGTTGGCCCAAGTTTCATTAAGGTATATCTTAGGAGGTAAATACTCCACATTCAATTCTTGTGATTCAGTCCATCTAGCAGCAGTCTGATGTACCTTAAATGCTTTGCTGGCTGTTGGTTTCCATGGTATGTACTTATCATAATGTCCCATTTCATTTTCTGCCTGATTCAGATTACTAAACTATTTCCTCTTTCAAAAAAGTGATAATCTGAATCATTACAAAAACAACCTAACATGCAGTTCATACTTTGCACTAGTTTTGTGCATTGATATTAAAATATCCAGTCTATAACACCAGCCACACTGATGTGATGCATAAAAATTCTGCTTCAAAAAAAAAGTTTTAAAATTGACTTATCAATTTTAAGACTTAAGTCATTTTTAAGTATAAAATAAAAACTTCAAAAAAAGTGCGGTTTTATGCATCTTATATGACAGTAGTTGGTATTATACTGAAGTAACATGGATGAAATTTGCTCTTCTTTGCTTCATTCACATTTATGAGTGAAATCATGATTTCATTATATTTATGACTGTTTTGTTTTTACATCTAAATATGAAATGTGTGAACTTTGAGTGAAAACAGGAGTAAAAATAAAAACAAATTTTTTTTTAAAAAAAATTTGGAGAACTGAAATTTTGGATAACTGCAACTGTCAAAATATGCCTGTAGCAGCACCTATCAATGAACAAAATTTCTTTTTTTATCGACAGCTTCTTCTTTCTCCAAATAAGTGTAAATGTTAAAAACAATCTCAAGGTCTAGGCTAAAAGATGGGAGGGTAAGACAAAAGTGTTATGCTATCATATAAATATACTGACAGTATGTTCAATGTGCATGCTAACACTATCCAGGCAATCCCACATCATGAATTCTGGAGTGCTTCAAATACATTCCAGTAACTTTTTCCTGGTAAAAAGTATTAATAATAGTTTCAAGGACATGCATTACATATGAAATGAAGCGATGAAATGAAGAAGATATATGAAATGAAGCGATTTCATATATACAACAATTGTTTTATTACATTTTTCTACAACTTTTGAGAATACCTTATAAGTTATAATTTTGGTCTTCTTTGCTTCATTCATATTGTCATTTAATATTAATATCAATAACATGACAGTTTCATATTTGCTCTGATAGCCACATGGCAGTCCCTATAAGGAGCTAATTGTTTATTATGAAACTATTTTGGTTTTGGACCATATATTCATGGCATCATGCAGATCCAAACACAATAAGTACTTTGATAAAGTATTTTAAAAATACTTTATTTTTGGAGCAATAGAATGTGCAGTTTGTCCAAGGATACAACTTATTATTCATGGTGGTTTCCTTGAATTTCAAGATTAATACAGAAAACCTGCTCATTTGCTGTTTTTTTTTTTTTTGTTTTTTAGGATGAATATATATATATATATTATTTTCTAGAATACCAACTGTTCTGATCACAAACTGAAATACTCAGGGAAGTGGTATGCCACTTCCCAGAGTATTTCAATTTGCGGCCTTACGTTATAATGTCTACATAAGTGTGCATGTGTTCGTGGATCAGTTTATACACTGTGCGGATTGAAAGTCCTGGAATGATTCATGGGGGGAAAATGAAATCTGTATATGATAGTTGAAATTCTTGCAAGTGTCTAGAAATGCACATCATAATACTCTTTAAATTTGAAAAAATGTAATTCATGTAAACACTGCTTTACCCCGTTTCTTGTTTAAATTGAAGGTTTTATTGTGTTAACCTATTCATCTAATAGTTTTAACTGTTACCTCTTCCTCTCTCTCTCTCTCTCTCTCTCTCACTCTCTCTCTCTCTCTCTCCCCAGTCACAGCCAGCTTATCTGATTTTTGTTCTTAAACTTTATAACTCCTTGCATCAATTGCAAGTTGCATAATACTTTTGCTCTCTCACTTTGTCGTACCAACTGTCTTTACCATAGTATTTTTATTCACTTTGCAGTCAGTCCACCTTATATTTTCTCTTCTTTGGTGCTGAACTGCCATATGATTTTAACACTTTTGTTAAAAAACTTAACTCAACGCCCTTAACTTTTAATACTTTGAGCGTTTTTAAAGTCTTTGCAGCATGATTAATGACAAGATATGCTACTGCAACAAGATCGAAATTAGGCATATAGGCTGAAAACGGAAACTGAAGTTTAACACTGACAAATGCAAGCACTGCATATGGGAGAATATTAGTATTATGGGTAGCAGTAACACCACATTACTGTATCAACTGTTGGTACTACACTCGGGGTATTGGAAAATGAAACAGACTGGGGGATAATTTGCAATTAGAGTGAAGTTCTCAAAGTAGTGTACACAGGCTGCCAGAACAGCTCCTGAGGGTTTGTTAATGATACACAGGAATTTTGATAGCAGAGATAAGGAAGTGATTATCCCATATGAGGGATAATATGGGATAATATGGTCAGGCCACATCTTGAGTAGTACATACAGGTCTGCAGGCCTCAGTTAAAGAAGGATGTACAGCTACTGGAACAGGTGCAAAGAAGGGCAAGAAGATTGTTGATAGGAACAGAGGGTATTCTTACTGAGAACAGCTTCATTTCTGCAAATTGCAGCATCTGGAGACTAGGCACCTCTGAGGCAATCTGACTGAGGTGCCTAAGGCTTTGGTTGAGCAAGCTAAATGTTGAGGGGATTCTTCCTCTTGCTCAAAATACATACATGAGGAAGCATAAATTCAAATTGAGGAAAGATAGTTGTAGAACAGATGTGTGGAAGTTTGCCTTCGGCCAGCAGGCGGTTGATTGTTCAAACAAACTTCCATCTGTTGTTGTGGAAGGTGGATAGCTTTTTTTTTTTGCTGATGCTGTATGAGCTTGCTTTCATGCACTACTAATACTAATGTTCTCACATTATAATCTGCTGTGTGTGTGGAACTCTGAAATAAACAATAATCTTCTGATTTGACAGAAGAAAATGAAGACATTTTTTTCAAGCAACCTTTGCCAGTAGCCAATTGAATTCAGCCACAGTGAGAAGAAAGCCTAAAAGTGTCTCTGCCCCCCCCCCCCCCAATCCAGATTGACTTAATCTCATAGTTTTCAGTCTTGGGTCAAAAAAGTCATCAGTAAAGCATGCAGTGCAAGTGTTAACCTGATTTTATAGGTAAGTGACCTTGGATAATGTAGGCTAGGAAAAAAATAAAAAACAGGTAAGGTCATATTTACCAAAAGTAAACTGCAACAGCACTATAAATATTTATTTTTAATATTGTGAATAATTAAATTGATTAGTAAATACCATGATGTAAGATGTATCCATTAACATTTTATATAAAATTACAACATATGACATGAGCAGCAGCAATACATTTATTGTATCACAGTTCAATTTTGACAAGTCTGTTCAAAAAATATCTAGATTGCTATCCATTCAATACAGCAACAATAAGCATACTTATAGGAGGTGCAACTTAACCCCCCTTGAAATAGTATCTTTCCACGGTAATGCACTCAGCTCATGATTTTCTCACTCTTGGATGAATGTGGCAGTACATTGTGAAGCAACCAGTTTTTGGAATTCTGCTTTTCTGGTCTTTTTCAAACTGCATCATGAGGGCATCTAGGAAATTTAATGTGGAGCTCTTTATTGCTTGTCCCTCTGGAGTACATACGTGGTAGACAACATCCTCACAGTCAAAAAAATGCTAGAAATGTGGTCTTCACTTTACTATGCATTTACCAGGGAGAAAGAGGGGTCTTCCACTGAAATGGCTGGTTTTGGGTTCTTATCTGTAAACCCATGTTTCATCTCCAGTTATATACGATATGTTTCAAAAATGTCTTGGCATTAGTTACACACTCAAAAAAATCGGAAGCAACTGCTGGAGGTTTCACGTTGTTCCTCTGTTAACAGCAATGGCATGAACTTTGCAAAAACATGCCTTGTGTTCAAGGTTTTCATTAAAATGGATTGTTACAAACAGTTAATCTTCAGTCATTTTATAACCAAAGTTCACAAATAAAATATTATTTGCTGAAGTTGAGTGTTGTCTGGATCACTTTCAACAGACTCCATAACATCTTTAATATGACGGTGCCAGTTGAAAACTGGTGTATGGTCTACTGCGAAGCCCCCCCCCCATATGCTATTTTAAGATCAAGTGTTCAATTTCAGATTTTCAAATAAAATTTTTTTTGAAATATGATGAGATATGAAAACACGTCTTCATTATCACTGAAGATAATAGACTGTTGTAAGCAAGTGAACAGCTTACTGTGTTGAAGTAAGGATGAGACGTGTCTAAATACATAATGCTTTGTCAGTGTGCATCTCTTGCCCAGCCTTGAACAAGCATAATACACATACATACATAATACACATACAAGTGCATCCAGTTGATATAGGTGAACAGTGCACGGTTGAGTTAGTTTGGTGTGACATAAGCACTGCAAAAGCAAAAATAAGAGTAGGATTGTGTTATAGGCCTAATGAGTACAATGAACAATTGTACAGAGAAATAGAGTGGGCTAGTAAATCAAAATGTCTTATAATGGGGGATTTTAACTTCAAAGATATAGACTGGAACTTATGAGTTGATCACTCGCACACTAGTAAGATTTTGTGGATTTATTGGATAACTGTTTTCTACAGCAGCATGTTTGAGAGGCAACCAGAGACGGTAATACTCTTGATCTGGTTGTCAGCAGTGATCATTCGTGTATTAAGAATTTGCAGATAAAGGAACCATTAGGTGACAGTGATCACAGTGTACTGATGTGGGATTTACTTAAAGATATAATTACCATCAGGGGTAAAGGAAGGGGTTTTTGCTTCCGTAAACGTGACTATAGTGGTCTCAGACAGTTTTTAAATTCTGTACAGTGGGACCAACTGATGATGTTACCAACAGCAAATTCTAAGTGGGAAGCATTCAAGGAGGTGCCTCCGTAGCCAGGTGGGAAGGAGCAGCAGTGCGTAGCACACTCTTCTTGATTAGACCGGGGTTCGAGCCCATCACCACCAAATACGGAGGATGCAGAAAGGTCAGGGAATGACCACCGCCCGGAGCAATATGGCCTTAGTTGCTAATGCTCCTAAAAACCAAATAACAACAACAGAATTCAAGGATTTAATAGTGGAAGCTACTAAACGTTTCATACCTATTAAGAAATATTGTTCAAGGTTTAGGCATAAATGGTTGTCAAATGAACTAATGAGACTCGTGGCAGAGAAGAAAAATGCATGGGATGCATATAAATTATCAGGTGCCACAGAAGCCTATGATATATATAAGCTAGTCTGTAATCAAGTCACAAAGGAGGTTAGGCAGGCGAAGGCAGATTACAAGAAATCTTTGGCAAAGGATGCTAAGAAAAACAGCAAGGATTTCTTTACTTATATAAACTCTAAAAGGAAGGGGATGAATCTGATTGGTCCACTTGATATCGATGGTTCGACTGTTGATGATTCTGCTCAGATAGCAAACAAACCGAATGAGTATTTTGCATCTACATTCACACATGAGGAGTTATTAAGGTTGGAAAATGCCACAAGGTTATCAAATTGTAACAGGGTGCTTAATGATTTTGTAATAACTGAGAACAAAGTGGGGGAGAAATTGTTGAAGTTAAACATAAGAAAGGCACCTGGGGTGGATGGGATACATCCAGTTATATTAAAGGAAGTAAGCAAACCCTTAGCCATAATTATGAAAGCATCCTTGAACTCAGGGGAGGTCCCCACAGACTGGAGATGTGCAATGTGTCCCCAATTCACAAGGGGGGATCGAAGGGCGACATGAGTAATTACAGACCAGTTAGTTTAACTTCTGTTCCAGGTAAAATAATGGAGTCACTGGTTAAAGATGCATTGCAGGATCATCTAGACAAGACTGCAGCAATAATTCAGACACAGCATGGGTTTGTTAAGGGAAAGTCTTGTCTGATAAATTTGATAGGATATTATGATGTGGTTACAAAGGAACTGGATGCAAAAAATAATTTTGATATCATATATTTGGATTTCTGGAAAGCTTTTGACACTGTTGCACATGAAAGACTATTATACAAATTGGAGCAGAATGGTATTAAGGGTAAGTTGCTACAATGGATAAAAGGATGGTTAAGTGGGAGAAGACAGAGGGTAGTAACCAATGGGTGCTGCTCTTCGTGGACTAATGTTATTAGTGGAGTTCCACAGGGTTCGGTATTGGGTCCACTGTTGTTTTGTATATTTATCAATGATATTGATGAAGGTATATCAGGCTTAGTATCGAAGTTTGCAGATGATACAAAGGTTGGCAGGGTTGTTAATGACAGTAATGGCAATCTGTTACTACAACAGGATCTAGAAAATTTGGGCAGATGGGCTGAGAAGTGGCAACTGAAGTTTAACATTAAAAAATGCCAAGTACTGCATATGGGTAGAAGTAACCCCAGAGAAACGTACTAACTATTTGGGACTACATTTAAGGAGGTAGAAAATGAAAAAGACCTGGGAGTAATTGTGCAGTCAGATATGAAGTTTTCTGAGCAACGCAGACAGGCTGCCAGGGCAGGTCATGTGTCAATGATATACAGGAATTTTGTTAGCAAGAAAAAGGAGGTGATTATCCCTCTGTATAAGGCAATGGTCAGGCCACGCCTTGAGTACTGCGTGCAGGTCTGGAGGCCTCATTTTAGAAAGGATGTAGATTTGCTTGAGCGTGTACAGAGAAGGGCAACAAGATTGGTGAGGGGAATGAAGGGATCCTCTTACCAAGAGAGACATAAGCAGCTGCTGGAGACTAGGCACCTGCGAGGTGATCTGATTGAGGTGTATAAGGCCTCGAATGTGTTGAGCACACTGAATTCTGATGGAATTCTTTCACTTGTTCAGATTACAAACCTAAGGGGGCATAAATTGAAATTGAGGAAGGACAGATGTAGAATAGATGTGCGGAAATTTGCCTTTAGCCAGCGGGTGGTTAATTGCTGGAACAAACTTTCATCTGTTGTTGTTGTGGAAGTTGATAGGTTAAATAAATTTAAGGAGGAACTGGACAAATATTTAGAGGGGATTGTTTTGTTTTTTTTTTTTTTTTTTTTGATTTGGTAGTTGTTGGCGCATCGGCTTCTGTGGCCATATTGCACCTCCCAAGGTTTTTGCAGTACTTTGATCCAAGCCCGAGGCGGGAATCGAACCCGCGACCTTTGGGTTGCCGGGCAGGCACTTTACCCACTCGGCTAGCCCGGTCGGCTGGATTGTTTTGTAATTTTTTTTTTTTTTTTTTTGGCTGATGCTGCATAAGCTCATTATGCTTGCTTTCTTGCATCACATGCCACTACTACTACTACATTTCTGAATACAATTTAAAATGCTAATAATAAATTAGTTGCTAGTCGCAACATTCAAAGGAAAGTCACCCAAAGTACATCAATCAACTATCATAGATGTGTCTGCCAAATTACTTTTGGCTCCTCAATGGCAGTGAAAAGAGTTTTCTTTCAATATACTGAGTTTACTTGCTGTTAAGGAAGCAAAAGATATTTAATAGATACACATATCTTTGGTAGATGTTTGAGGCACTTGGAGCAATTGTACTATGAAATTTTGACAAATTTTCCATATTATTCCAAAGTTAAACCTTATTACAATAAGCAGTTCACTGCAAAATAAAATCATGTTTATATACAGGCAGTTCTTGGATTTACGAGTTTTTTTTCCAAGTATCAAGAATATGAACATTAATGAATGTTAAACATTCATAAATACCGCATTTCAAACCACATGTGTAGCTATACAATACAGTGTACCCAGCTTTATGATATTAATCCGTTCCAGAGACACCATCGTATTGTTAAAATATCTTAATGTGAACCTAATAACACATTGTTTTTTGGTAATTCGTTTCAAGATCTCGGAAGTTGAAATTTTCGCTGTATAACTAAGCTATTTATCTCTCTAAAATGTCTTTTTTAAAGTCATGTGTGTGACCTTAAGGCCATATAAAAGGTCGTGAGCTTGGTTTGTAAATTGTATTAGTTACCAATTCAAATCATTAAAATGCACTACACTTTCATCGTTATCATATGTTCTGTTATAAGAATCAATTTTGAACACCTTTGTGATATTTTTCTAAAGCACATTTCTGGAGGTAGTGACCATAAAACAATAAAAACAATTTGCACTTTCTGGTTTATTGGGCTTTTCTGTTACTGCAAACAATTATAAATGGTAGTGAACTATCTTCTTGCATTTGTGAAAATACCGATAGCTGGAACTGTGTGGTTTTTTTTTTTTTTTTTTTTTTTTATTATGATGAAATGTGTTTCCCCTTTACTGAAATCTTCAATCGTATAAAAAACAAGTAAATTTTCAGAATCGTCTCTTCATTCCATTTTTTTTTTAAGCTTCACAAACGTGTTAGTTGCAATTTGTGTGTGCCATTAAAAAGCTTATGAATGCAAACGTGAAATTCATAATTAAAAGAGATTATCTTGGAAACAAATGCCTCTTGAAACATTTCTGAAGAAGACCACTCCTTGTGCAACAAACCCAAAGAGTTCCAAGCAAATAATGAGTGATCAAGGAGTGTGCATTTAGTCAATGATGATTAAGAATAAACATTCTTTAACATTTGTAAGTTGTAAATAATTTCTCTATTATTATAATTTGCTTGATTTTACAGACTGCTTTTTCATTTATTTCAATAAATCAATCATTGTCTAAACAAACTAATTTCATTGTTGAGAACGTAACCCCTATTTTTAACCTTATATCCATGGGAAATAGATTCCCGCTTTACGAGCGTGCGCTAGGAACGAATTAACTCGTAAAGTCGAGAACTACCTGTATGCCAATTAATCATTTTGTATGTTTCACACAGGTATAAATATATGCAACCTGAATCAATTTGCACCTGCTAATGAGACCTTAGTTTTAAGCCGAAGTCTAGAAACCAAGCATTTATATAGTGATTTGACTGAGGTATTTTAAGCCTTTTAAGATTTCCTTCCTCGTGCGCAAAGTATGTGGGGAAGGAAACTCTCTCTCTCTCTTCTCCCTTATCCCTACCTATGACTACACCTATTAAGAAAGTACTGTAATGTCAGTTTTCACTTTCAATAAATTGACTTTTATGTAATTTATATATAGTTATACTTGTATATAAGGCATGATCAAAAGGTTCAGGGTCTAACTTTGTATCATGAAATTCCAGTGTTGTGAGCTGTCACATTATCTGGTTTCATTTCACTGTCCACCTAAACTGCAAGAATTTTCTTGTCAGCACACTTATAAATTATATAAAAACATAATCTTGAAAAAAAATTTATATAAAGTTAGTCCCCGACTTACATAAACTTTCAAAAATACTTTGTGTAATATTTAAGAGTGAAGCCAAATGAAGGAAAAATAAGTAAAAGTTTTTATTTAGTTCCCATACAAACTATGTTCGATAATAACCTGTGGTGTAACTAGAATCTATCCTTGATAGAATACGCAACATTTCAAGAGCCTGGAATGATGTCACAACAACTTGTATGAGCAAAGTTTGGAGAAAACTTCTAAAACATTTCAAGCTTAACAACAAAGGCTTCAACAAAGATGAACTGATGTTTTCTGTTACCAAAGAAATTGTAAACTTAGCCCAGAAGATGCACCTAGTCCTGGAGGATGAAAGATATAGACGAGCTTGTGGATGAACGAGGTGAAGATTTCACAACAAAACACCTAGCCCAGTTTAATGCACAAAGAGTTGAGGAGCAAGGGAGCACCAAGTCCACCACTGAGGAATCGGAGCAACTCAAAAAACAGAAGTGTTTCGTAAAATTCAAGACGGTCTCTCTATGTTTAATGGAATGGATGAAAACACCGAATATTTCTTGAAAATAGAAAAAAAGTTCAAGATTGCTTATCGCAAAATTTATGAAAAGAAAAAAAAAGCATATGAAACAGATGAAAATTGAAGAGTTCATATCACGTACTACATCTCTGACCTCTACTCAGTCTACAGCACCCTGTGATTAATCTATCTTATCAATGCTTCAGGTTCATCACCTGAAGTGTATAGACCGATTCATTGTGTGGTTTGACCAATTTTCTTAAATATGTAAACTTTGGTTTTGATTCCCTTAGCAGCCTTTATAAAGCCTATACAGTATACAAAATACATATACAGGTGGTTCCCGGTTTTAAGAGTTTTTTTGTTAAGTTTCGTAAACTTGTTACTCTGTGCAAATCGTATTAGTTGCAATTTGTGCGTTTTGTTAAAAAATGCTTATGCATGCTATTGCAATTTAAAAAGAAAAGAAAAGATTATCTTGGAAATAAATGCCTCTTGAAGCATTTCTGAAGAAGACGACTCCTTGTGCAACAAACCAATGAATGCCGAGCCAATAATGAGTGATCAACGAGTGTGCATTTAGTCAATGACGATGGTGAAGAATAAACATTCTTTAACATTTGTAAGTCATAAATAATTTCTCTATTATTATAATTAGCTTGATTTTACAGGCTACATTTTCATTTCTTTGGATAAATCAATCATTGTTTAAACATAAACTAATTTCATTGTTAATAACGTAACCCCTATTTTTAACATTATGTATATGGGAAATAAATTCCCACTTTACAAGCACGTGCTAGGAACGAATTAACTCGTAAAGTCGGGAACCACTTGTATAACAGTTTTTACAGTATAATATTATGTATATGGGAATATAAATAATATGTATATGCGACAATCTGGCTACTTCCCGCTGTCCCCAGATAAAGTTTTTGTAATTTTTGCATATCAGAAGCAATATTTTATTAGTCATTCCAACTTACATAAGACGTCCTGGGACGTATATCTTACATGTGTTGGAGACAGACTGTATATATATTTAATTTGATCATGTTTTAAATCTTTTAGGAGTTCCCCTCTCATTCACAGCCAATGAATTGAGTGTAGTTTTTAACCTATATTTCCACAATATAAATAGTGGGAACAGTGGAAATAGACAAGAGAACAACTTTGTAGAGAGGATGTAGTTATGAACTGCAATAGTTCACCAGTACTTCACTACAACATCATCATCATGAGACTGTTCCCCCAGTATTTTTCCTAGTTTGTCTCAACCAACAATTTTTCTATAGCAAACTCTGTACAGTCATTAATGTACTTCTAATTTGTTCAGGCGTCTCCGTAGCCAGGTGGGTAGGAGCAGAAGTGCGTAGCACATGCTTCTTGATTAAACCGGGGTTCGAGCCCGTCACCACCAAATACGGAGGATGTGGAAAGGTCAGGGAATGACCACCGCATATGCCGGAGCAATATGGCTTTAGTTACTAATGCTCCTAAAAACCAAATAAACAAACAACAACTAATTTGTTCACACTGGATAATGCTCTTATCCACGGTGTTCACCTGCTCTGCTATATTGTACTTTCATCACTGCCTGTGATTTTTTTTTTTTTTTTTTTTATGTGAACCCCAAACAACAGAGGTATTAGAACTTATAGTACTTAGTACCGTGCTTGGGTTGGAAGTTGAGAAGATATTTGTTGACATTGGACTTGAACTTCTGTAGGTTGTAGTTTTCAGGAAACACGTATGAAGGAAGGTTGTTCCAGAATAAATGAGGAAGATGAAAAGTTGGTTCTGTGGGTTTGAAGTTGGACAGTAAATGGATGTTGGCTGGTGGCGGCGCATGTTCGGACTGTTTTAAAAGAGAGAGCGGGAATTACAGAAGCCAATTCAGAAGAACAGTGCCCATGGAAGTATCTGTAGAAGAAGCATGCAGCAGAAACAGTACGTCTATGAGAAGGCGAGTGGAGAGACTCTGTTAGAGATGAATCATTAATTAACCTAACTGCCCTCTTCTGAATGGAATCAAGAAGCCTGAGAGAGGTTTTGGGGGCACCACCCCAGATGTGGGAACAGTATTCCATGGCAGGGCAAATTTGTGATTTATACAGAGTGAGCAGCTATTTGGAAGAAAAGTAACACCGAGAGCGAAAGAGAAAACTAAGTTTTTTTAGATGCAGAGGAAGCAATATTTGTAATGTGCTTGTGCCAAGAGAGATTAGAAGTCAGGGTAATCCCCAAAAGAGATAAATCATTTTGCCTAGAAATCGGAGTGTCACTAAAGATAAGCATAGGAGCAGAAGAATCCTTTTTGCGAGATATAAGACAAGACTGAGTTTTAGAAGGGTTGAAATCAACTAAGTTGTCTTTGCCCCAATGAAGGATTACCTGAAGATCGGCATTTAAGGAATTGGTAGCAGATTTTCGAGAAGTGGAAGCTGATTGAGCAGGACAAGGTTTCTCAAAATGGAAAGTGGAATGCAATGTGCTATCATCAGCAAAACTATGGATAGGATTTCCAGTCAATGGAAGAAGGTCATTAATATACAAGAGGAAAAGAGTGGGGGAAAGAACTGAACCTTGGGGGACACAGGCATTAGTGGAGAAGTTAGAAGACAGAGAGCCATCTACCATCACCCTCAGTGAGCGATTAGAGAGAAAACTGGATAACAAATTACTAAAAACAGTTGGCAAACCATAAGATGGAAGCTTGCTTAGAAGACCTTTATGCCAAACACGATCAAAAGCCTTTGAGATGTCAAGAGCAACTACTTGTGTTTCACCAAACCTTTCCATTGAATTAGTCCATAAATGGGTAACATAAGCCAGAATATCACCAGTGGATCGACACTGACGGAATCCATACTGGTGATCGTTGATTAGACAGAAGGTTTCTAGGTAGTTTAGCATTAGCATTAGTAGAGGCATTTGATGCAAGAAAGCAAGCTTAAGCAGCATCAGCCAAAAAAAAAAAAAAAACCCACTTCCACTTCACCCCTCTGTTCGTTCAAAATACCTGTCCAGCTGAGCCTTAAACTTATTTAGGCTATCAACCTCCACCACAAGGGATGGAAGTCTGTTCCACCAACCAACCACCCACTAGCTAAAAGCAAATTTCCGCACGTCTATCCTACATCTGTCTTTCCTCAATTTGAATTTATGCTCTCTCAGGTGATTTTTCTGAGCTAGAGGTTTTTTTTTTTTTTTTGATTTGGTAGTTGTTGGCGCAGGGGCTTCTGTGGCCATATTGCACCTCCCACGGTTTTTGCAGTACTTTGATCCAAGCCCGAGGCGGGAATCGAACCCGCGACCTTTGGGTTGCCGGGCAGGTACTTTACCCACTCGGCTAGCCCGGTCGGCCTGAGCTAGAGGAAGAATCCCATCAGCATTGAGCATGCTTAAACCATTCAAGGCTTTATACACCTCTATCAGATCACCTCACTGGTGCCTAGTCTCCAGACACTGTAATTTGCAAAACTTAAGCCTTTCTTCGTAAGAGCACCCCTTTGTTCCATTCACTAATCTTGTTGCTCTTCTCTGTACTCGTTCCAGCAGCTCTACATCCTTCTTGAAATGAGGCCTCCAGACCTGTATACAGTACTCTAGGTGTGGCCTGACCATTGCCTTATACAATGGAATAATCACCTCCTTATCCCTGCTGGAAAAATTCCTGTATATCATTGACAATACTCCATGAGCTACTCTTGCAGCCCGTCTGCACTGCTCAGAGAACTTCATATCTGCCTGCACAACCACCCCCAAGTCCCTTTCATTCTCTACCACTGTCAGTATAGTACCACAGAGTTGATACGTTGCTCTGGGGTTGCTGTTTCCCATGTGTAGTACTTTACATTTGTCAATGTTAAACTTCATTTCCCACCTCTCAGCCCATCTGCTCAACCTTTCCAGATCCTGTTGCAGCAGCATAGTGTCAGTAGTGTCCTTGACAACCCTGCCAACCTTTGTATCGTCTGCAAACTTGGACATTAAGCTTGATACACCATCATCAATATCATTTATAAATACAGAAAACAATAATGGACCCAACACTGAGCCCTGAGGGACTCCACTAATAACATTAGTCCACGATGAGCAGTGTCCATTGATTACCACTCTCTGTCTTCTCCCCCTCAACCACCTCTTTATCCATAGCAGCAATTTACCTCCAATGTCACACTGCTCCAATTTGTGTAGCAGTCTTCCATGTGCAACAGTATCAAAAGCCTTTCTAAGATCCAAGTATATAATATCAAAGTTATTCCCTGCATCCAGTTCTTTTGTGACTGCATCATAGTATCCAATCAAGTTGGTCAGGCAAGACTTCCCCTTAACAAAACTATGCTGTGTCTGAGCTATAACTGAAGTCTTGTCTAAATGATCCTGCAGTGCTTCTTTAACCAGTGCCTCCATTAATTTTCCTGGAACAGAAGTTAAGCTCACAGGTCTATAATTACTTGTGTCAGCCTTTGATCCTCCTTTGTGAATTGGGGTCACATTTGCACATTTCCAGTCTATGGGTACCTCCCCTGAGTCCAAGGAAGCTCTCATAATTATGGCTAAGGGTTTGCTTACTTCCTTTGCTGCCTCCTTTAATATACCTGGATAGATCCCATCCACCCCAGGTGCCTTTCTTGTGTTTATCTTCAACAGTTTCTCCTCCACTTTACTCCCAGTTATTTCAAGATTCTGTAGCTTACTGCTAGAGTTGAATACACCTCTGGCATTCCCCTTGCTGAATAACTCCTCATGTGTGAATGTCGATGCAAAATATTCATTTAGTTTGTTAGCTACCTGAGCAGGATCATCAACTGTTGACCCATCAATATCAAGTGGACCAATCTGATTCATCCCCTTCCTTCTAGAGTTTACATAAGTAAAGAACTCTTTGCTGTTTTTCTTTGCATCCCTTGCCAAGGATGTCTCGTAATCTGCCTTCGCCTGCCTAACCTCCTTTGTAACTTGGTTGCATATCAACTTGTATCTATCATAGGCTTCTGTGTCATGTGTTAATTTGTAAGTATCCCATGCATTTTTCTTCTCTGCCATATGCCTCATTAGTTCATCTGACATCCATTTTGGCCTAAACCTTGAACAATATTTCTTAGTTGGTATGTAAAGCCTAGTAGCTTCCAAGATAAGTTCTTTGAATGCTTCCCATTTTGAATTTGCTGTTGGTAACATCATCAGTTGGTCCCACTGTATAGAATTTAAATACTGTCTCAGTCCATCGTAGTCGCCTTTACAGAAGCAATAACCCTTCCCTTTACCCCTAATGGTAGTTACCTCTTTGAGTAAATCCCACTTCAGCACACTGTGATCACTGCCACCTAGTGGTTCCTTTATCTGCAGATTCTTAATGCATGAAGAATCACTGCTGATAATCAAATCAAGAGTATTACTCCCTCTAGTTGCCTCCCGAACATGCTGATGTAGAAAACAATCATCCAATAAATCCACAAAAGCCCTGCTAGCGCGTGAGTAACCAGCCCCCAAATTCCAGTCAATATCTGGGAAATTAAAATCTCCCATTATAAGACTCTCTGATTTACTGGCCCACTCTATTTCCCTGTACAGTTCCTTATTATACTCATCAGAGTCATTAGGCCTATAGCACACTCCTACTCTCAATTTTGATCTCCCAATGCTTATGTCACACCAAACTGACTCAACACTGCACTGTCCAGCGATGTCGACTGGCTTCACTTCCTTGGTTTTTATGTGTTTCTTAACTAATAGCATAACCCCTCCCCCCTTCCTATCCTGTCTATCCTTTCTGTAGACGTTGTACTCCCCAAATTCCAGTTCTGCATCCCTTATATCTGTGTGACACCACGTCTCTGATATCACAACAATATCTGCCTTTGATGTTTTGAGCAAACCTCAAATTCATCAAATTTATTTACTAAACTCCTAGCATTGGTGTACATGCAAGTATACCTGCACCTGTTTCTATTCTTAGCTACCCTAACACAACCCATGTGTTTACTTGTACCGCAATGGCTCCCAGCAGTCTCTGAAATACCATGCATCTTGTTTTTCAGGCTTCTGCTCATTCTAATAGAAGCAGTGCAAGAATCTCTTTCACCTCTGCCAGTGGCTACTGTCAATCTATTGGTCTTTGTCTCCCCCCAAGCTAGCAGTTTTCCGACCCACCTAACACTGCCTCGACAGCATCAGCAAATATTCTTGCACCCTTTCTATTTAAGTGTATCCCATCCCTGTAGAAGCAATCTCTCCTGTTAACAAGTACAGTCCAGGCTGAAAAAATTCTACCCCTAAAAAAAATACTCCCCGGCGGGAAATCGAACCCCGGTCTCCCGCGTGACAGGCGGGGATACTAACCACTATACTACCGAGGATTTGTTGAAGAGGTTTAAGAGTTGGCGGTTAATTGATTTCTCCATTACTTTAGAAAAACAGTAGAAGTAATTGCAATGGGACGATAATTGGATGGGAGGGATTTGTCACCCTTTTTAGGAACTGGCTGGATATGAGCAAATTTCCAAGCAGAAGGAAAAACACCTTTGGAATAAGAAAGTGAAAAAAGGCGGCAAAGAATAGGAGTAAGTTCAGGAGCACAGGTTTTGAGAACAAGTGGAGAAATACCATCAGGACCTGGGGCTTTCTTAGCATCAAGATTCATCAAAATCCTTCTGATATCCTTTTGACGGAAGACCACAGGAGACATTGAGTGGAGCATGTTGGGAATGGTGGGATGTGTTTTACCAAGATCATTAATACATGAGCTGGAAGAAAAATGGGATGCTAGCAGGTCAGCTTTGTCCTTGGCTGAAGTGACAACAGAACCATCTGGTTTGAACAGAGGTGGGAGCAGTGGGCAAAAGTTGCGGCCAATAGCTTTGGCAAGAGACCAGAATGCTCGGCTACCATTAGGACAAGAAGCAAGTTTTCAACTCTTAGCCTGTTCAAACTCTAGTTTGGACTGATTAATAACTGCTTTACAATTGTTGCGAGCTTTGGTGTAGGCAGAAAATGAAACTGAAGAATTAGAAAAAAGCCAATTACGATATGCAACATTCTTCTCTTGAACAGCCTTAGCAC
Source organism: Mastigoproctus giganteus (assembly GCF_048544385.1). Taxonomy (NCBI): domain Eukaryota; kingdom Metazoa; phylum Arthropoda; class Arachnida; order Uropygi; family Thelyphonidae; genus Mastigoproctus; species Mastigoproctus giganteus. The sequence goes on from NC_143584.1 coordinate 160,719,876, forward strand.
ATTTATTGGAAAACCAAGGTTTAGATAAAAGACGAGATTTTAAAGTGGACTGTGGGATAAAGGATTCCACTCCTGCAAGAATAATTTCACTGACACGATCTGAGCAAACGTTGACATCAGAAGTTTTGAAAAAGTAATCCGACCAAGGAAAAGAAGAAAAGAAGTCTCGCAGGTCATCCCATTTTGCATTCTTGTAATGCCAAACAACACGAGGTTGGGAATAGCCATGAGATAAAGGCTTTGGAGAAGAGACAATCACCAAGTTGTGATCTGAAGTGCCTAAAGGACCTCTCACTTTGACCGTGTACTTAGAAGGGTCGTTTGTGAGAAAAAGATCAAGCGTATTGGCTGTATGATTAGGATTGTCCAGTATTCTTGTAGGTAAATGAACAATCTGTGCTAGGTCATTAGTAATTGCAAAAGCCTCAGCATCTCGACCTGCTGGGTCAGTGTGACTAGAAAACGGAAGCCAGCTGGAGTTGTGAACATTAAAATCACCAAGGAAAATTACCTCACTGTTAGGAAAGTTGGACTGGAAAAAGTCAAGTTGCAAAGAGAGGAAGTCAAAGAGCTCCAAGTGATTATTGGAGTTGGGAGAACAGTAGCGACAGCAGATGAATTTGACACAATGAGGTAGAGAGATTTTAAGCCAGAGAAGATCAAAAAGAGGAGATTCCAAATTGCCAAGTCTCTGACAGGGAATATCAGAACGGACAAATGCATAAGTACCACCTTTGAAGTGAAAGGAATCATACAGCGAATAATTTGGGCATCTGAGATGAGCAGTAGTTGAATCAACCGATAACTGAGATTCTGTTAGAAAAAGTACATGGGATTTGGCAGACTGCAAGTGGAAATGGACATTGTTGAGATTAGAATTGAGACCACGTATATTTGTGAAATGAATTAGGAAGTGCTTGGGAGGTTTAGATCTTTTCGCAGATAAGCTTGCTCTATTAGTTTGACAATTCATGGTGTACTCAATAGTAAGAAAAAGTGGGTGGGACATGCTGTATGAAGTAATGAAATTTTTGGATAGGGCGTACACATGGTAAGAATATACCCAGATCCTTGACATAACGTGGCCTCGACAATGCTCTCCGCATACACAATACTCGGACTCCCTCCAGTCACTATCTAGCAGAGTAGAGGTAGCAAGATTATACACTAGCTGATCCGGAAGCCTCCTAGAGAGTTACCAATAGGTTCGGTCCGTTGTACTAACTAGCGGCCAGCCTGCGACCACCGTTTTAGAGCTGTACCCTCGAAATGTAAGGAATATTGGATCTCGCCACGACGTTCATCATAACCTCAAAAGTTATCAATCATACTGCATGATGGAAGAGATAGGGAAGGGCTGACCGGAACTTAGCTCTAGAGACTAAACATGGGTTCCACCACTTCAAGCCTCCAATAAGCAAAGTGGTGGTATTTCACCGATTGATGAGAGTCATCTACCACCTAGTACTGCCTGGTAACATAGAGGGGCGGCGTTCCTCCATGTGGTGTGGGAGCCACACCTCGACCCCTGCTTACATTGGTTCACACCTGGGTTGTCACCCACCATGTACTTGTGCATGGAGGTTATACCCAGGATTACTAACAGTCCCACCATCGTGAAGGTGCAAGCAGAGGATTTGGCTGTCACAGACCGTCCGGATTTCGCCAAAATTGGGTCCACTTGACTTGAGTGTCACCCAAATATCAGTTCCATCAGCATATTAGACTCCCAGGTAGCAAGTACAGCTTGTCTGACATATCTGAGAGAATGTCTGTGACAATCTCAAGGACCGTGATAATGCAGAGGTGGCTATGTTTTAATACAATAGCATACTATATAGTAATTTAATTTAATTTTGCTTGAGTAATATGGCTACAATAATTATGTCTAATAAAACTTCATAATTAGCATTAATAATATAATATTAATTATTTTGCTATGCAAGAGCTATTTTTTTTACAGTTAAACTAATTAATCCCTTCCTTGGCATATTAAACATGAAATATATATATATACACAAAAATATCTCAGTAATGTGTTTCAGATCACTGCTGAAAAAAAATTAAATTTAGTTAATTTTACTTCCAGAAATATTTCAAAAATTTCCATTTTAATAATTAAAACCCATTGTCTCTATTGTTCAGAACCATTTATATATCTTTAATTTCAAGGGCAAAAAAAAAAAAAAAAACCGACATTTCTCAATTAATTCTGCATGGAATAACAAAGCACTTTAAACTTATTTCACATTAATCACTAAACTTTAGTGTAATCAATTAGTAATGCTAACTGATTAAAATATCAATTAACATTACTCCAAATTTTTGGAATAATTCTAAGTACAGTACGCTGTCTAAATAACGGAACATTTGAGCTAATGGCACATTGATCTCATATGTTTTTCATACAGTGCAGATGTCTTGCAGCGCCGAAAAAAGAAAACAGCAAGTCACGTTCACCATTTTGAAAGTGAATTCTGTACTGGTATCACGGATTATACTGTTTTACATTTATTTTAAATTAAAAACCCCTCACTATGGCTCCTAAAGTTAATAACCTCATGCAGAGAAGAAAAGAAGAACAACGTTAAAACTTAGTGATGAACTTGATATAATCCAAACTATTATATTAGGGTCACCCAGAAAGTTAATTCACATATCGATGTGTACTGTTATGGGTAATCAACCTGAGAATGTGTGTTCTCTGGTCAATTTGGCTGTTTTACTGGACAAAAACTCCATAGTCAGGTGGGCAGGAGCAGCAGCAGTGCATAGCACACGCTTCTTGATTAGACCAGGGTTCAAGCCCGTGACCACCAAATACGGAGAATTCGGAAAGGTCAGGGAATGGCCACTGCATATCCTCGGAGCAATATGGCCTTAGTTGCTAATGCTCCTAAAAGCGAAATAACAACAACCTCTCGTGTTTGGGGTTTTCATAAAAAAACAACAAACAAACTGGACGAAAAACTCCAGTTTCTGGGGGGAAAACCTTGCTATCTATGCCTGAGACCAACTAAATCAGCCACTGAGTGTAAAAAGCCCATAAAAGTTCCTCATGTCATTGACAGGATTCGAACCAGGGCCTTTTCCATCTAGTGTGGGGAGGACGGTGACTATACACCACTGTGCTACCCATGTAGACTAAACTTGATATAATAAAGAAAATAGAATGGAGCATAAGTAGGAGTGCATTAATGGTAGAATATAACATTGGATTGTCAACATGTTTTTATGTGCAGTTGATAAAATTGCATTCTTAATCACTCCATTGTTTAATTAGCCTCATTATTTCTGCATTAAATATAGTAAAAATAAAAATTTCTAGATAATGAAAAAAATCGAAATAATGGCACCTCGAATCCCTGAAGGTGCCATTATTCTGAAAGTCTACTGTAATGTTAAATCCTGAGGATTTTTTTTTTTTTTTTTTTTTCCCAAGTAATGTTCATTACAACAAGAACTATGAAAATTTTAATTTCATAATTTCCAGGTGATAGAACATTGCCAAGACATTATGGAAAAAAAGTAAAACCTATTATGCAGGTTTAAAGACATTTTTGATGTAAGTATTTTAAGCTTTACTGAAGAATTATACCTCTTGTCATTCTAATAAGTCAGACAGGTGACACATATATTGGTTTTTTACATATATAATAATGCAAAAATATAATACAAGGGGCATTCAATAAATTATCTAGCTGGACTATTAATAAACTATAGTTTTATCATACTCTCATAAATGTCTATACCTTGTTTGCACAGATCCAGCTCAATACAGTGAAGTACAGAAGAAAAGAAAAGATTTAAAGTAGCCAACCTAAAGGAAATTTTAGATGTCATGAAAATGGAGCTGTTGTTATTGTGCCATTGTGTATGATGTCTGTATGAGTTTACAAGCCAATTTGCATGTTTTGCAGAACAAAAAACTCAGAATAACTCATGGGAAGAATCCTACTCCCTCTGCCTGAGATTGGCTAACTGTAGCATCACCTGATGAGAGAGTGCAGTTGAAAGATCCTTCCAGTCATTGATGGAAATCAAATCCAGATCCCTATAAATGAGTGAAAAGTGGCAATACCACTAGAATGTCACAGACAACAAACTGAAGCATCACTGCCATTTACCTGTGCAGGTAACCAGCAAAATAACTGAAATGTCCATATGAGTCACTTTGCATGAGAGAGAGGGAGGTGTAATACACTGGACACATTTGTTGTAGTAAATGGTACATCAGTTTATGGAAGGCACTGAAGATAAAACCATTACAAACAAGAATTATGCTTAACCATTCAATAAATGGTTAATTCTCTTTGGAGAATTTGTCTTTTGAGGTTCATTTGCACTTCTAAAAGCAGATCAACACAGCCATCTGAGATGACTGTACTGACCTAGATCTTTTAAAGATGAAAATGTTGAGTTATTGCTAAGGATGAGGGATTAAGATACAAGCTATAACAGACAATTACTAAAAGCTAGGCAATGAGGTACTAACATGAAAATTTACCAAGAATTAAGCTTTCTTTGAACTTAATTTCTGAAGTCAAAGTTTATCCAAAGCTCTTATTACATGCCATTATGGGTAGGATACAAAAGAATAATCAAAATTTCAAAAACAGAAACAGCTTTTTTTTTTTTTTTTTTTTTCTTTTTTTGAGTCTAGATTATTGTGCAATTTGTATATAAAATATTTCATATTTGCATACTAAAGAGATACCCCTTTTTATTCATCATTAAAGTAGAGCATATCCACATAAATATAACGTCAAATTAAGTGTCGTGATTCATAGATCTTCAAAAAAAATAACATCTCCAAATAACTTCCATTAATATTTACTGATTGTATCGAGGCAGTGCTATATTGGGTCAAAAAATTGCTAGCTGGGTGAGATACACAGATTAACAGCATGGAACAAAAATACACAGACTATGGTATGGTTACTAAGAGTAAAAATAGGTGCATATACACTAATGCTAAGAGGAAAGTAAATAAATTTGAAGTACTGGTCAAGTACTTCAAATTCATAATTTAATGACTGATATACAAACTCCCAAATGCAGACATTGTTGGGATATTGGAGACATGGTGCCATTTAAATATAAGGGTTTTTTTTTTTTTTTTCATGTATATATATATATATATATATATATATATATATATATGTTACGGGCAATATGATAAATCTGAAAGTATACATAATTAGCGGCTATTATGTATAATTCTCAATAATATTGGAGAATATGCTTAATTTATCAAACATATCAGATATTATGAATAATCTCCAATGCTTACTGGTAATATTGATTAATTGAAATTAGATGTCAACAGAATACAAAAAAAAAAAAAAAATCAAAGTTTAATGTTATTTATTATTACAAGATAAACTATGATGACATTTTGAATTGCACAGTTTGTTACTATTTCTACAACTACATTTATTACTGTTGCATTTTCCTTTACAATTACATTTTTTGTAACCTTGACCACCAAATATGGAAAACTTCCTAACACACTCCCGCAAAGATAATTCTGAATCTGAAACTTCCGCGACACTTATAAATTTTTCATGGCATATAGAAAACTCATTTCTGGTATAAACGTTGGACAATTTTCCTTTCTTTGTACCCAATTTATATAGTCCACTATTGTCAATATCTATAATAACTGCCAAGCAATTTCTTGGGTCGCTTCTGGCTCTGTCAGCATCAGGAATTCTTATATGTACCGTATCACCTACTTTTCCAGTACGAAAATTTTTGTTAGACACGTTTATCATTTTTTTAGCTTGTATTTTAAGATTTTCTTTTACTATTTTACGTTTTCTATATATTTGTGCTTTCCTATTCGCAACAATATTATCCAAGTCCTTGTTATTCTCTTTAATATTCTCCTAAACGTTCTTCATATCCTCTTCAACGTTCTCCATATTCTCCTCAATTTTCTCCATATTCTCTTCAACGTTCTCCATTATATTATCATTTTCAATTCTCTTTATGCTAGTGTCTCCTGCAATCTTTCCAGAATCATAAATATCTGATTCCTTCTCTATCATATGATCATTTTTAAATTGCTTCATTATGTTTTCTAGTTCTTCCTCTTCTTTTAAATTAACAACAACTTCTTTGGGAAGCCATGAGGTTTTGAGGTTTTGGTTCTCCCATTAAAATGGGAGAACCAAAGCCATGTACTCAATATATTCTCTATGTCCTGGTTTGCGCGTTCGACAGAACCTTGACTCTGGCTGTGCCGAGGTTTATGTTATCGAAGAATTATGTTCTTCCCAAGAAGAACATAATTCTTCGATAACTTTATTCGCAAATTTGCAACCATTATCGCTTTGAAGGATAGAAGGAGCTCCAAAAATAGTAAATATATCCAATACAACATAAGCAACTTCTTTAGCACGTTTGCTTTTTAAGGGACACAATTGTACAAATTTTGTTAGGTGGTCTTGATATACAAGAATAAATTTGTATCTCTTGTCTTGCTGACTTTGCATGTCAATCAGGTCTACCTGACACCTACTATTCATTTCGTTAAACACCATTGGCTTAACCACTAAGCCTTTTTTTAGGAACTTGACTTTTCTCCTGACAAGGCTCACATAAGTTTAAATATACCATTACAGACTCAGCGGTTATATTTTTATACTTTTTTGAATTTCGTTCATCATCCGATTTCTTTCCCCATGGCCAATAGCTATATGAATATTATGTATTGTATCAAAATTTTCCTCAGTGCAGACATAATATTTTATGCTTTGATTATTTTCTTGAACAGGGTAAATCAATTTATTACAATCACCTACTTTAATTATATCATAGCGCTTGAGTCTTTGGTAATCTGTGGTTTTCAATTTTAGTGCAAAAATGTCATTTATCAGCTGCATATATTTTTCTTTCATTATAAAACCTTTGTTACTGCATTTTGTTTCTATTACTTTCGTTAAATTTGCAGTAAAACTTTCTTTTATTCTTTCAATGGTATCCATAACTGTTACACTTTGGCAAACTACAAAAATTTTCATTACATGTTAATTTCTAAATTGTTTTTCAAAGAAAACTTACCTATGGACATAAACTAAATACGTTTAACTTTATCTATAAGTATAACGTTGCATTAAACGGTAAGAATGCAGACTCAGTGGTCGTTCTAGTTCAGCCCAACAACGCTGCACTAACTAAATGCTGATGTATTGTTGTATGTTGCATTAAACGGTAGAAATGTAGACACAGTGGTCATTCTTGTTCAGCCCAACAGCGCTGCACTAACAAAATGGCAGTGCTTCTGCGCACTGTCGAGCCGACAGTGCGCAGAAGCACTTCCCTTCATTTCATTCATATGATTTCTCTGTCCTATTTATCAAATACACCAGCGAGCACTGGAGAATATATAAAATGACCGGTATATTTAATAAATTGCTATATATTTATTAAATTCTCCAATATTATTGGCGATTATACATATTAACTGGTAATTATTCATAATCACCAGATTAATCAAATTTACCGTAATATATATATATATACATGAAAATCCCCAAACATGAAAGGTATTTAGTACCGTGCATGGGTTGAAGATTAAGAAGATGGAAAGATGTTGTTGTTGGATTACAATTTTATTGGTGTATTAGCAGCTAAGGCTATTATGTGCTAAGACATGAAGATGAAAGAAGATACTTGTTGTCATTAGACTTGAATTTCTGTAGATTTTATTTTTCAGGATACACATTATGAAGAGACATTTTATAAAAGACAGAAGTTGAAAAAATAAATTAAGAAGAAAAGTTGGTTCTGTGAATTTTAAGTTGGACAGTAAAAGGATGCTGACTCATTGCAGCATGTGTTGAGATTGGTTTGGAAGAGACAGGGAAAATTATAAAGTCAATTCAGAAGTGCCCATGGAAGTATATACTGAAAAGGCATGCAGCAGAAACAGAATGTCTATGAGACAGAGTGGAGAGACTTTGTATGAGATGGGTCATTAATTAACGTAACTGCTCTTTTGAATGGAGTCTGGAAGCCTGAGAGAGAGAGAGAGAGAGAGAGAAGTTATTGGGACAGTGCCACAGATGTGCAAGCAAACAATATTCCATTGTAGGATTTGAGATTTGTATGGAGTGAGTAGCTCTTTAGAAGAAAAGTAATGCCAAGAGCAAAAGAGAAAACCCAGTTTTTTATATGCAGAGGAAGCAATATTTATGATATGCTTATGCCAAGAGAGATTTGAAGTCAGGGTAATCATTAGAGATATGTGACCTTGGGGATCTAGAAATCTGAGTATCATTGAAGATAAGCATAGGAACAGAAAACTCCTTTTCGCAAGATATAAGACAGGTCTGAGGATTGAAATTAATTAAGTTATCTTTGCCCCACTTGATAATTTCCTGAAGATCAGCATTTAAGGAGAAGTCAAAGCTGTTTGTGCACAGCAAGGTGGAGCAAAATGCACTATCATTTGCAAAACTACAAATAGGATTTCTAGTCAATGGAAGGTCATTAATATACAAGAGGAAGACATATACGGAAAAACAACTGAACCTTTGGGAAAACAGTATTAGTGGAGAAGTTAGAAGACAGAGAGCCACCTACCATTACAAAAAACAGTTGGCAAACCATAAGAGGGAAGCTGATTTAGAAGACATATATGAAAAACACGATGTGTATAGAAAGGGTAGGAGGAGAGAGGAATTATGCTCTTAGTTAAGAAGTATATAAAATCTAAGGAAGTGCATCCAATTGACATTGAAAGCCAATGAAATGTTGAGTCAGTTTGTGGTTACAAAAGCACTGGGAATAAACCATAAGAGGGAAGCTGATTTAGAAGACCTATATGAAAAACACGATGTGTATAGAAAGGGTAGGAGGAGAGAGGAATTATGCTCTTAGTTAAGAAGTATATAAAATCTAAAGAAGTGCATCCAATTGACATTGAAAGCCAGTGCAATGTTGAGTCAGTTTGTGGTTACAAAAGCACTGGGAATACAAAAATGAGAACAAGAATGTGTTATAGGTTTAATAATTGTAATGAGTATAATGGTATAATGAAAAAACTGTACAGACATATAGAGTGGACCAGTAAATCAGAATGTCTTATAATGGGGGAATCTTTAACTTTTCAGATATTGAATAGACCTTGTAGGTTGGCTGCTCACACAGTAGCAAGACTTTTGTGGAGTTATTGGATGACTGTGTTCAACACCAGCGTGTTGGAGAGGCAACAAGAGAAAGCAGTGCTCCTGATCTGATTAGCAGCAGCAACCCTTTGTGCATTAAGAATCTTTAGATAAAAGACTGACTAGGTGGCAGTGAATACAGTGTATTGATGTGGGATTTACTTCAAGATGTAGCTACAGTCAAAGGCAAGGGTGGGATTTACTTAAAGATGTAACATTCATGGATGTAATTGTAGAAAACTACCAGACATTTTATATCAATTAATGGAGATAGTGTTCAAGGCTAAGACCTAAGTGGATGACAGAGAAGAAAACTGCATGGGATTATAAGAAGTCTCTTACAAAGATAAGCAGCAAAGATCTCTTTACTTATGTAAAAACACTAGAAGAAAGGGGCTGAATCTCAATTGTCCACTAGATATGAATGGTTTGACTATCAATCATGCTGCTCAGCTAGCTGACAAACTGAATAAGTATTCTACAGTCACACAAGACAAATCTTTTTTGAGATGGGAATGCCAAAAGTGTATCATGCTATGCTAGAATATCTAGCAGACAACTTAAGAAAGCTGTGATACTAAGGGAAGAGTGGAAAGCAAATTGTTGAAGCTAAATGAGGCAGCAAAAGAGGTAAGCAAACCTTTAGCTATTATTATGAGAGCATCATTGGATTCAGGGGATGTCCCTATGGGCTGTAGATGTGTGAATGTATCCTCAATTCATAAAGAGGAATCAAATGGTGACATGAGTAATTACAGACCTGTTACCCTGACTTTTGTTCCAAGAAAATAATGAAATCTCTGGTTAAAGAAATAACTGGGACCATCCAGACAGGAATGCAGTTATACTGCAGTCACGGCATAGATTTGTTAAGGGACAACCTTGTCTGACTGATCTGACCAGATACTATGATACAGTAACAAAGGAATGGATGCAAAAAATAATTTTGACATCACATACTTAGATTTCATAAAAGCTTGTGATATTCTTACATATAAAAGACTTCTGTACAAACTGAAGCAGTATGGCATTAAGGACACCTTACTGCTACAGGTAAAGGGATTGTTGAGTGCAAGAAGAGAGAGAATGAATATCATGGGCACTGCTCTTCTTGGATTAATGTTATCATTGAGAGTTCATGGCTGTTTTCTATATTTATTAATGATACTGATGAAAGCATATCAGACTTAATGTCTAAGTTTGCAGATGATACAAAGATTGGCAGGGTGGTTAATGACAGTAGTAAGAGAGTGTTACTGCAAGAAGTTCTAGAAAAATTAGGCAGATGGGTTAAGATGTGTCAATTGAAGTTTAAAGTTGACAACTGTAAGGTATTGAACATGGATAGCAGTAAACCCAGATTAAACTGTGTGGTACTAGACTCAGGGTAGTGGACAATGAAAAAGAAGTGGGGGGGGAAGTTATTTGTGCAGACAAGTTGTCGGGACAGCTCATAGGATTTTGCCAATGACAATACAGCTATAAGGCAATGGTTGGGCCATGGCATGAGTATTACATATTAGATGACTTTTCTACAGTAGCATGATAGAGAGGCAACAAGAGGGAGTAATACTCTTGATCTGATTATCAGCAGTGTTTATTCATGCATTAAGAATATGCAGATAAAAGAACCATTAGGTGGCAATGAACACAGTGTTATTGATGTGGGATTTACTTAAAGATATAACTACCATCAAGATAAAAGGAAAGGTTTTTGCTTTTGTAAAGGTGACTACAGTGGTCCAGACAGTTTAAATTCTATACAGTGGGACCAACTGGTGATGTTATCATTAGCAAATTCTAAATGGGAAACACTGAAGAATTAATCATAGAAGCTACTAGACGTTTTGTACCAACTAAGACATACTCTTCAGGGTACAGCCCTAAATGGATGTCAGATGAATTAATGAGACTCATGGCAGAGAAGGAAAATGCATGGGATGCATATAAATTATCAGGAAACACAGAAGCCTATGGTAGACGTAAACTAGTCTGTAATCGAGTCACAAAGGAGGTTAGGCAAGCAAAGGCAGATTACAAGAAATCTTTGGTAAAGGATGCAAAGAAAAACAGCAATGACTTCTTTACTTATGTAAACACTAAAAGGAGAAGAATCAAATTGGTCCACTTGATATTGATGGTTTAACTGCTGGTGATCCTGCTCAGGTTGCTGACAAACTGAATTAGTATTTTGCATCTACATTTACACATGAGTAATTCTTTAGGGAAGTGGATGCCAGAAGTGATCAAACTAACAGGGAGCTAAATAATTTTGTAATAACTGAGATGAAAATGGAGGAGAAATTGTTGTTGAGTGGATGAATCTATCCAATTATATTATATTAAGGAAGGCAGCAAAGGAAGTAAGCAAACCATTTGCCATAATCATGAGCATCCTTGGATCCTGGGGAAGTCCTCACAGGCTGGAGATGTGCGAATGTATCCCCAATTCGCAAAGGGGGGGAATCAAAGAGTAATTATAGACCTGTTTGATTAACTTCTGTTCCAGGGAAAATAATTCACTGGTTAAGGAAGTAATGCAGGACCATCTAGATAAGGCTGCAATTATACTTCAGACACAGCATAGGTTTGTTGAGGGGAAATCTTGTCTGACCAATATGATTGGTTACTATGAATGTGGTCACAAAGGAACTGGATATCAAAAAATAATTTTGATATCATATACTTGGATTTCAGAAAAGCTTTTGATACTGTTGCATATAAAAGACTGCTGTACAAATTGGAGCAGTGTGGCAACCATTGTAGTTTTCTATATTTATTAATAATATTGATGAAGACATATCAGGCTTAATGTCCAAGTTTGAAGATGTTACAAAGGTTGGCAGGGTAGTTAATGGCAGTAATGATGGTATGTTACTGCAAGAAGTTCTAGAAAAATTAGGCAGATGGGTTAAGATGTGTCAATTGAAGTTTTAACGTTGACAACTGTAAGGTATTGCACATGGGTAGCAGTAATTCCAGATTAAAATATAAACTGTGTGGTACTAGACTGAGTGTAGTGGACAATGAAAAAGACCTGGGGGTAATTGTGCAGTCAGATATGAAGTACTCTAAGCAGTGCAGACAGGCTGCCAGAACAACTCATGGGATTTTGTCAATGATATGCAGGAATTTTGCTACCAGGGATAAGGAGGTGATTGTTATTGTATAAGGAAATAGTCAGACCACATCTTGAGTACTGCACTTAGATCCGGAGGCCTCATTTTAGGAAGGATGTAGGGCTGCTGGGACGAGCACAGAGAAGGGCAACAAGATTGGTGAGTGGAACAAAGGGTATGCACTTACCAAGAAAGGCTTCAATTCTACAAATTGCAGTGTCTGGAAACTAGGCACCTGTAAGGTGATCTGATCAAGGTGTTTAAGGCTTTGAATGGATTTAAACTAAATGCTGATGGGATTCTTTGTCTTGCTCAGACTATGCAGCACATGAGGGGGCACAAATTAAAATTGGAAGAACGGTTGCAGAATAGATGTACAGGAGTTTGCCTTTAGCCAGCGTGGTTGCTTGCTTGTTGGAACAAACTTCCATCTGTTTCTGTGGAAATTGATAGCTTAAATAAATTCAAGGAAGAATTAGACAACCTATTAGAAGAAATGGGGAGGTGAAACAGAATTTTTTTTTTGCTAATGCTGTATAAGCTTGCTCTCTTGCATCAATTATGCTAATGCTAAAATCTAAGACTCATTTGTGAAATTATGTAGACCTGTTGGAATGGATCTTAGAGAAGAGCAACAAGATTAGTTGAGGAAAAAGGTGTGTTTCTACCAAGAAAGGCTTCAAAATCTGCAAACTGTACTGCCTGCAAGCAGATCTGATTGGGGTGCTTAAGATTTTGAATGGATTAAGTAAGCTGATGGAATACTTCCTCTTGCTCAGACTGCACACACGAGGGGACAAATTCAAACCGAGAAAGGTTGGTTGTAAGATAGATGTATGGAATTTTGCTTTCAGTCAGCAGGTAGTAGTTGATTGTTGGAACAAACTTCCATCTGGTGTTGTAGAGATGGATAATCTGAACAAATTCAAGGAAGAACTAGATAAACTGTGAGAGGGGACTTGCAGGTGCTATGGGAAGTGTTTTTTTTTTTTTTTCTTTTTTTTTTATTTATTGACTAATGCTGTCCAAGCTTGCTTACTTGCATCATTTGCCACTACTAACTGTCAAAAATCCAGCTGGCAAAAATCCTTCCTAAAATGAGGCCTCCAGATCTAAGTGCAGTACTCAAGATGTGGTCTAACTATTTCCTTATACAATAACAATCACTTCAACTGAATCAATTCATAACAGTTGAATGGACTTACTATAAATTAACTAAAGGCATACATAATTAAATAAGGACTAACATTATTAATCTATTTATATACTTTAGTATTAATTTTTTTAATTAATAAGCTAAAATTAATATTATGAATGATAATGTTTATTTCATCTAGTTATACTGCTTTTAAAATCACATAAAAATTCACTGAGTGCAAAGTTTTGTGCTCCTAAGTTCAATGCAGACTGATACATGATACAAGCTTGCCTTGCACACAATATTGTTAGGTGAACTGCACCCTAAAGGATAACATCTACTTCTAATTAGACATTTTTACTATTTCCTTTATTTTTTAATTAAGGCATTTAAAGTGAATAATAACAGAACTGCTTCAAATGAAAATGCTTCGATGATAATTGTTATTTACTTCGGCACTTTTTGAACTAGCTTTTTTTTTTTACATGGTTTTCTAAAAATACTTTGTTGGGGTCTTCATTTAATTAAAGTGTATTTTAAGTCTGTACCAGATGCCTTATGAACTGCAGCAACCCTTTGCATATTTGTATGCACAAGGTCAGGTAACATTAAATGCTTCACTTTTCAAATCATTTAAAAATCTGGTGAGTTAATAAAAGCCAAAGACAAACACTTGACAGACTTGGAGCATACCTACCAGAGCCTCTCTTCTGCCATGGTCAACTTTATGGTGCTTTATCACGAGTTCAGACATTCGACAGTGTTGAGGTTTATGTTAAGGACTGAAAATTCAAAGGAAAAAACAGAACTTATACTAAAAATGTCGTTTATCCCTGAAGAGTTGCTATGATTTAATAAAATCGAATGTCAACACCATGAATGTTTAATGGGCCTTTCTCTTGTTTTAAATATTATATGAAACAGCGTACTTCTTACTACTTACTATAAACACCAACCGCTTAATTTAGAAAGCAAGGACATAGTTGACTATATCTATAGTTAAGGTGGTAAAAATAAAATAATATAAAATGTGTAGTCACTCCTAATGTTAAGAGGCCAAAGGTTACACTGTTACAGGTGCATTACAGATCAAAAGCTTGTCCTATGTTCATTATACTGGAACATATCATTCCCTGTATGTACACTGTATGAGCAGTAAAATCTGCATTGTAGATTCAGATGGTGAAACTCCCAATATGCTGAGATTTTCTGATATCTCATACATTCCAAACTCACGTAGTTGGATAACTTCTTGCTTATCGCACATAATAAAAATTAAACATTTTCATGAAACCAAATTAGTGAAAAATCCAAAAGTAAATCCAAAAAAAAAAAAATCCAAAGTAAAGCATATAAAACAATAAAATTAATACAGTATCTTTTAAAAATCAAAAAGCTGCACCAATTTAAATTTTACATCCAACTTTTTTTACCCTGTATAAGGGGATAATAAGCAAAAGGAGTGGGAGTAAGTGACATCTTATTAAGTGAAAGGTCAATGAAAGTAAGTAAAGGTAATGAAAAATAAAAGAAATCTGCAAATAATAAAATGAACAAATTAAGTAATATATATATTGCATTTCATGCAATTTATTATTTTTTTCTTAAATTTATTGAATTTTTCCACTTTCTGTGATAATAGTAAATAGTTAACTTTTTGAAAATTCGTTCATTAATAATACATAAAAAGTATTCATTGTTGAAATGATTAATTGTAAACTCTTCTGACTTAATAAAAAAAAAAAAAAAAAAAAAAAAAATCGATATTTTGAATAAAGTGAGGCTATTTAATGACAATCTAATTTAATTCATTTTTAGAATTATAAGTTTGCCCATATTGGGACTTATATAACTTTTGCATAAAATTATAAATTTTTTTTTTCCCTTAAATTATATATGCTCCATAGTTTTCACTACTGTTCTGCTAATAATTTTCTTATTCTTTACCTTCTTTTGTTTGTAAAAAAAGAATGGTAAATAACATTCTTTTGTTTATATCCTTGTGACAATTGGTTTATGATGATGCAACATCTAGTATTTCTGTACTGTTTTTTTCTCCTACTCTTCTCTAAATTCTGTCATTTTACTCATTCAATTATATATTTAATTGTACATTCAGTAGTATTTGGTTTAGCTGCTTTGTGTGCTGTTCTTCTTGTTTTATGATGAAATTATTTTACAAGTTTACTATATTACTATCACTATATGTTTATTATATTTTACAGTATCATTTGATTATGCTGCCTTTCATATTATATGAAAAGCAGCATAATCTTTCTTAGCTTACTGTTATTTGTCTTATTTTTTTGATAGAATTATTTGGTAGTGTATTCCTACACACTTGACTATGGGTATAAATATCATTATAGTTTACAACTAGCATTCCTGTACATTCAAGTTGGGACAAGTACTTGGTCTGGTTTGTGATGCAGTGTCTTTCATTTTTGTACATAGTATAAATACTACTGCCACTCAATTAAGTAGTTGCCACAGGCACTTATTTGAATAGCATTTGAAATGCATCATCAGAAAATAATCTAGTAGCTTTCTGAAGAGAATAGATTAATAGCTGACTCCTTAATTTGTTGTATTTTCTTTGTGTCACTCTGAGCCAATGGTATGTGCATGCTGTTGGATTAGTATTAAGCGATATTTCACAATTTAGATCTTGATTATTCTTCAGGTTGCCAGTATCTGGCAAAAAACTTTATTTATTTAATTGACTACAGTGGGTCTAATTATAAATTTTAGATTTTAAATTTCAAATTTTTTTATGTCTACAGTTTTCCTATTTCTCTCCCCTCCATTTGTGTTTCTGATGTCTCCTGTTTCTTTTGCTGCATTTGTTCGAGCATTTGCTCAGGCTTCTACAAATATTAAAACAGCATGGTTTATCATTGGACTTTTAGTAATATTTCACATACACATTTTGAATAAAGCTAATCTCTTCAGTGTCCACCTGATTTAATTAGTTTTCTGCATTATAATAAGTCTACTGTAAAATAAAATGTCATAAAATTTTTGTATAAATTTTATTATGTATGTGCTATGATTTACATCACTGTTCTGCTAGTAATTTTCTTATTCCTTGCCTTAGGTAAAATATCATTCTTTTGATTATATCCTAGCAATATTTGGTTTATGCTACTTTGCATAATCCAATATCTGCTAAGTATTTCTCTACTTAGATATTAGATCATGCATGCACTGCAGTTTTATTAATTCCATTATATGTCTAGTTGTATATTCAGTAGCACTTTATTTAGTAGTTTGCATTGTCTTTGTTTACTGATATTCTTGTTTTATGATGGAATTACTATATTACTGTCTACTGATTTTATCATTAAATGTTTAAATTACATATAATACATACATATCAAAATTTTCAGACTTAAAATAGAAAGTCTTTCTTATTCTTATTTTTTAATTGTTCATTTTTATTGGATTCCAGATTTTTATTTTTAATTTTAAAATTTGCAACTTTCCTTTGACCATTTTTCTTGTGCTTGGTTTATGTTCATTGGTATTTGATTCAGAAAAGAAATGTGACAATATAGTAATTATTGAAAATCCTCCCACTCTTTTTGGTCATCATTCCTTTATATAGTTTTTCTATGTCACCACAGTGAAGTTCTCTTTGACAATATCTCTGAGACATGTACTCCATTTCACATTTACATCCTTATTCTGTCTCTTTCCTTCAATTGTTTACTCTTTCTGCATGATGATGTGCCCACTAGGAATGATATGTTCTAGTAGTTAGGATACAGGACCCCAGTCTGTGATGCAGTCTATTAGCATTAGAAATGAAAAGTGAATTCCTTTTCATTTTTCTTTTCTCATCAGGAACTATTATATTTCTTATCCATAGTTAATATATACCTCCTTCACATACAAATGTAATTAGTATATAAAAATAGTTGCAAGCTTTGGCTTACCTAAAAGCTGCTAAGTACTCAGCATCTCCTAATGGAGGATTCAAAGAACCTGACCATGCAATATTGATGTTAAAGCCAGTACCATCATCAATTCCAACCTAATCAAGGAAAATGACAAACATAAAATCCATTAATGCACAATTTTTTTTTTTATAACTTGCAGAAGACATTTATAAATTAACTTTATATGGTTATTTATAAAATGTTTAACCAACAGCAGTTAAATGTAGAAGGATAGTAATTTCTGTTGTTGTTATTTGGTTTTTAGGAGCATTAGCAGCTAAGGCCATATTGCTCCGGGGATATGCAGTGGTCATTCCCTGACCTTTCCGCATCCTCCATATTTGGTGGCTCATGGGCTCGAACCCCGGTCTAATCAAGAAGCGTGTGCTATATGCACTGCTGCTCCTGCCCACGGAAGCTCCAGTAATTTCTGTGGAAAACATGGCAGGATAAGAGAACACCGAAGAAAGCAGAAATAAGGATCAGTTACTGAAAATTAAAATTTAATGATGTACAATCAAACCTCCCAAATCTGGCAGTCTGTTATCTGGCACTGCCCATTTTCTGGCTATGTTTAGGAAAATGGAAAAATTTGGCAAACCACCCAAGAATCAGTAAAGTTAGGTCTTGGATTAACCATTTGCTGATCAGTGAAAAGTAGTATATTGAAACTGCTTATGAAGGATAGAGATGTCACCTTGCAGTTTTTATGGTGCTCCAACAACATAGAGAAATTTCTTAGCTCATGGATTGTCTAGGTCAGCCTTTTTCAAACTATGCTCCACAGAGCCCTTGGGCTCTGCCATAGTTATCTGGGACTCCACGAGGAAATTTTAAAATATTAATTTTTTTTTTCTAAAACTATTAAATTGAATCAGAATATGCTGTGCATAAAAGTAAAATTGGCTTGTCAGTGTGCATTTTATATATGTAAAGCAGATCTTTACATATATAACAATCGGTGATAGTGATCGACTGTTTATTTTTAGTGTATTTTTTTATTAAGGCACCGCTCCAGAATGTTTTTTCTTTCTGATGTGGGGCTCTGCATGTCTAAAAAGTTTGGGAACCCCTGGTTTAGATGTACTATGTGAACAAGATTACAACTCATTTATAATAACCAATGGTTTATTCAATGTCTGAGTTTCATGATTTGTACAAGAAACTCCATACTGAATCACTAAACAGTGTTTAGTAAATATTCTTAAAACTTTTAGACTGTCATTTGTAAACAACATTGATGCAACAACATTTATATGCCCTTATGATGCCTAAAAGAATATTAAGTAGCTTAGAGGATTGTTGCCTTTTAAAATGTATACTGGTCCTATCTATTGTGGAAAAAGTTGTATTATCAAAAATGGTCAGCACTAGGTAGTGTGCAAAATGTTTTGCTTTTCTCCTCCCAAAATATACTGTACAGGGTATGGGATATTTTGGAAGAGAAAACTGTTTTATTTTTTCAAAATGCACAGTATCCATGTATACTTTTCTGTGTACTGTACTATGTCACTTTTCTCTACAGAAAAAATAAAAAAAACTACATTTGCTGAGTACTAAGTGTGTATACTTGTTTGCTATTAAGACTATATTTGTACATCTATACTGCAGTATAGAAATGCAATATCTGTTGCAATATATATATATATATATATATATATATTTTTTTTTTATGACTATAATATGGCCATCCAAAATCTGGAAAATTACAAGATCCAGCAAGGATCAGATTCAAAGGTTGTTGAATTTGGAGGTTTTAATATGTATAGTTGCAACGAGTATGGCTGTAATGACAAAAAAAAAAAAAAAAAGTACAGTATCCATTTTATCACTTGGTGGCGTATAGCCATAACGGTTGAGGTCAACACTTAAAATTATTTGAAGGTCT
Organism: Mastigoproctus giganteus; assembly: GCF_048544385.1. NCBI lineage: Eukaryota > Metazoa > Arthropoda > Arachnida > Uropygi > Thelyphonidae > Mastigoproctus > Mastigoproctus giganteus. The sequence goes on from NC_143584.1 coordinate 160,739,138, forward strand.
CGAGACACCTGTGAAACTGGCTGCATAAACTAAACACATCCCAGCCATTTCCAAAGAACTTGCTTTTTCCTTCTTCAGTGGTAGAAAATACATATAAACTTATAGAACAATAATAACTTAGAAGAATAAGAGAAATTTACCTGAATATGATACGTAGAACACTTCCGTATGATACTCTCGAGAAATTAAAATGAATATAACATTAATGCAAAATGATTACAGTAAAAAATAAATTGAAAACAATTTAAAAAATCAATTTAACACAACTAAAAATTTATTTAAAAAAAGTTTAATGTAAATTTTGAAAAACGATTTTCCTTCTTGAAGCTGACAATGCTTTTTGATCATATGTCGTGATCACAAGAATGAAAATTATGGAGTATGTGTGAGCATGAATCTTACATAGAGGTTGTCTTTGCGCATGTGTGTAAAAGACCTGATAAAAGCACAAATCGAAGATTAAATACGGCCAGCAAATATCAATAGAATTCTCATGTAATTTAATTTCGACAGTTTCTACAATTAACAGTCTCGCATAATTATGTTGGACACTTAAGTATTTTGGCCTCACTGAATACAAAAGTATGTTTTTTGTTAATGACATGAAAGGCTAATTCTCATGCTGCTGCTGAACAAGAAGCACGAACTGAGGACGAGTGTTGTTTTACTCGAAAATTCAATGGAAATCTCGTCGATCCTTGATAAGATGAATCGCAATCACAGCAAGACATGTTGTAGACCAGATCATTTATGCGCATCACAAAAAAACACCCCACATGCGTACAATGTGCTAATGCACAATCAGAATGCTTCATCTAGTTCTCGAACACACCCTCGGCCAACATGCCTACATATCAACAGGTTAGAAATCATATATGCTATCACAGGACCAGATTTCACTTTTATCCAAAGGATTAAATTATAATTTACCATCTTGCAAGCTACCTTAAAAAACAGTTTGTAATAGATATTGAATTTGGACTTCGTAATGTTCCAAAAAAAGATTTATTTATTCAACAAGTTAACCAAGTGGTGAATAACATAAAAGAATTTTATGTTATTCCTAAATTGAATAGACATGAAAGTTCAGCTTCATGAATTTGGGAAAATAAAGACATTATTATTCAGCACAGATAAAGGAGATACAGTGCGGACATACTTGATAAAACTGATTATATAAATAAGTTAGATTCAATTATATCAAATACCACTTGTCTTGAAGTAGACCTGGCACTATTTACCAATCAGTTTGGCCAATTTGATTGTACTAATTTGGCCAATCAGTACAATAAAAATGTTAACCACATATTGAAAAAATGACTACATTACTATGTCTCAGTTAAAGGAAGTGAAGGCCAGAAACCATATGTATATAGTATTATAAAACCCTTCGGACAGGCAATACAATTTGGGATAAAAAAACTATGATACATTATTAAATAACCTTAAGGACTGTAGACTCGGCGATAATGATAATCTATTCTCACTGGATGTTACTTCATTAATATGAATGTAAATGTTGAATACACATGAGATATATTAAATAATAACTCTATACCGATTAATTATATGAAGCTTTCTATTAAAGAAATTTTTCACTTAAACTCTTAGTTGAAGCCAATTATATCATCTTGAGACAAAGCATACAAACAAATTTTTGATTTGCCAATGGGATTGAGTCTAAGTGGCTTAATATTGGAGGTCTGTCTCTCAACAATTGAGCATATACATTTGACACCTTTTCTACCCCGTATCACATATTTAGACAATGTTCTTGTTATTAATGATAGTAGCACTATCCAAGACATTTTACATTCATTTAATAATATTCATCTTAGACTCAATTTACATTAGAAAGGGAAAGTACAGATACTAAGTCATTAAATTTTCTAAATTTCATGCTTATTCAGGACTCAAATAAAATCTGATTTAACATCTATCGTAAACTAACAAACACGGTATGCTTCTACATTATAATAGCTATCACCAATTCACATACAAAAGGTCTATTATCTTTAATCAATTTCTCAATGCCTATAAATATTCAACAACGGAATCTGCTTTAGACTCAGATATTAACAAGCAGATTCTTAAACAGGATTATCCCCTTGCTACAATAAACCGAATTAGGGTACAAGCTAAGGATAGGATACAAAAAAAATCTACACTAACCAACAATAGTAACATCAAAAAATACTTTATTTGTATCCCACACATTTAACAGTGGCACAAACAGCTTAATGTATTCTTTAAAGATACCAAATTTAAGATTAGATTGTGGCCAGACAAATACAGAAATTACATGCTAAAACTGAACAATCGCTCAGTCATTTCTTCTTTTGCGACACAAATAAATGACCACCTGGTATACGTTTCTTGCGGTGATTGTGACTTGTTTTGTCAAGGATCAATGTGATTTCTGATGAATTTGAGTAAAACAGTTCGTGTTTCTCGTTCAGCAGCATCAGAATTAGCCTTTCATGCCATTAATGAAAAACATACTTTTTTATTCAACAAGCCAAAATACTTAGTGTTCAACGTAATTATATGAGACTATTAATTGCAGAAACCGTCAAAATTAAATTACACAAGAATTATATTAATGTTTGTCAGCCATATCTAATCTGATTCACACATGGAGAGTATCATACAGATGTGTTCTATGTATTATATTGAAGTAAATTTCTCTTATTCTTCTACAAATATTGAAATCAACGTAAAACGTATTGAGCACAATAGCTCTGGTTTATACTATCAAGAACAATAATAACATACACTGCAATATATCTTTAATGGTAATTGCAAAAATTAAAAGTGTGGCTTTTCAAAGAACGTAGTCATTAAAACCAGGCAATGAACATGATGTCACATGTCTATAGCTTACTTCAGTAGAAAGTAGTTTAGAAATTGTTTTACTATAGGAAAAATGGACCTTGTATTGATAAATCTATTAAGAAACTAAAGTGCATTGTTACTGAGATAAAGATTTTTGTGACATCTGATCAGATACATATCCTCTAACCAAAGAATCATTTATTAGTATCTAGAAATGAAAGAATTCGAATAGTATCCAAAATTATCCCCAGGGGCTCACATCTGGTGAATATGGGCTTGGCTCACCCAGGGTCCTGAGCTGGATATCATCATTCTTCTCTTTCTTGGTAATTCCTTTCTACCTCTCTCTCTCTCTCTCTCTCTCTCTCTCTCTCTCTCTCTCTCTCTCTCTCTCTCTCTCTCTCTCTCTCTCTCTCTCTCAGGGTAATTCGGATTTTTTTTTTTTTGGCTGGTGCGGCATAAGCCTCAGGCTTCCTTGAATCATATGGCTAATAATAATAATAACCTAGAGTAAATCGAGTATGTTGGATCATTTACATAAGGATAATGATGAGTTGCACAGTACTTACGTAGATGACACAATATAAGATTCTGAATATGAAGATAATTTTAGAAACTTTAGGAACAGAGTGACTAGTTTTAATAATACATTGCCACAAAGTGATAACTCAACAAAAACCAATTATTATTAATTGGTAATTATAACTGTATTGATTATTCCTGAGACAAACCATGCACTATAAAAGAAGGGGTTCATTCCTTCAGGAAAAGATGATTTTTAAAAACCTTGTTTTTAACTTAGTTAAATGTTATCAGCAATTAAAATTAGTAAGTTTTCACATGGGATTTAACTTTTTGTTACCATAAACTATAACACTTGTAATTCCTCAGTAGCTAATCTTACCTCTTCTAATCCTCCAGTTCCAGGAAAAAAATTTCCATCATCATGCCGATGTAATGAAATATAAAGAACATGCGAATCATCATAAAATATTTGCTGAAGTCCATTACCATGATGAACATCCTAAAAAACATTACCAATTTGTAAATCTGAATAGTATGAAAATTAATATAAAGTTATTTTATACAGCAGCTCTTATATAAAAAATTAATTTATGTGAAATTGTTAAGATCAATTTATTTATTCAAACAGAATACAAAATAGTACCATGTGGGAAAAAAATGTCAACTCTGCAGAAATGAAATTAGAAGGAAACAAGTTACGCAGTTAAAAAAAAAAAAAAAAATGAGATACAAAAACAAATGTCAAATTACAATATACTATACAAGAAAAAATAATAATATTTAAGAAAGATCTTTTAAAAAATAAATCAAATTTTTTAGAGAAATGATATCACCAAAAATGCAATTAATTAATTAATTCACCCAACAGCTGGGCAGATGTTATGTATTCCCATTTTATGTTAAAGATACTAATAAATCACTATGAACATGGTATATAAGACCCAAAATCTGTTCTATTTTATAATTTTGAGATGTCTGCTTGGTTATTATGACAAACTGTAGGAGGCAGAGGGGGGCTGAAAACCCCATAGGATTCTCAAAGGATATCCAGAGAGATCACTGCATATCATAAATTAAAAACACAATATAATCTCAAGCAGTGTAGGGAACTAAGCTTTTTATGACCAGTAAGGAGATCATAGATTATTTGCCCTACAATTACTTATAGTTTCAAAGGCTGCTCTGATATCCCCCTGTCAAAGACTGAATAATTTAGAATCTCCTCTTTTCAACCACCTCTCCACCTAATGTGGATTCCAACAGTGTTGCTAAACTGGTGACATATTGGCTTATGTTACCATTCTATGCACAAATTCAATGGAAAAGTTTGGAGAATCTCAAACAATTACTCTTGAAATTTCTAAGGCTTTTGTTCATGTTTAGCATAAAGTAACTTCATCTTATGGATTGCTGACTATTTTTTCTCTGACTGCTCTCTGCAAGTGAGATGAAGGTAGATGGTTCTCTGTTATCTAACTTCTCTACTAATGCTGTTATTCCCCAAGGTTCAGCTCTTTTTCTCTTGTACATTAATGACCCTCTTCCACTAACTGAAAACCGCATTCACAGTTTTGCTGAAGATAGCACATTGCATTCCACCTTTAAGTTTGAAAAGTTCTTCTGCTCTGCACAAACAGCTTCATCTTTGTATTATACACCACCAATTCCTTAAATGCTGATCTCCAGTTAACACTCCAATAGGGCAAGGATAACTTAGTTAATTTCAGTTGTCTTATATCTCACAAAAAAGCTACTGTTCCATTGTTTATCTTTGATGAGGGCATGTCTAGACAAGATCGCATATCTCTATTAGGGATTACCCTGACTTCTATTCTCTCCTGACATAAGCACATCACAAATATTGTGTAGAATAGCTGAATTCTCACCTTATGCTTGCCTTAAAAGGCTATTATCTAGCCAAGTCACCTATACTTTTGTCCACTACTGTACATGTAGTGAGATCGATGCTGCGACTATCAGTCTTCTTCAGATTACTAGGTGAAAGACAGGAAATCTAACTCTATCCGATCTTTGTTAAGTGGGCCACATCACAGTGAGCTAATGTTATTCTATCAGATGTTGACCAAATCTTCTTCAGAGAGGAATGAGTAATGTATTTCCAAAATGGACTTCAAGGTGAAATATGAATCTCATAGCTAGTTGATTGCGTTAAACAGTTCCTATGCAGGAAATCAGACTTCCAAGCCCAGCAGACACCTGCTGAGATATTTGGTACTTTTACCTCGCCTAGATATGAGATTCGTTTTTCTCATAGATAAGTTCCGTTTTCGGTGTATTTTGTCCCAGAATAACAATCCCTGGGAATTAGTCCCCCATTAATGAGCACCCTAGCCAATGAGAACATGGTGTAAGCATAGGGGGGGACCTATATATTCAGGTGGGTGACAAAGGAGAGCATTCTTGTTCGTTTGCTTCTTGGCTTTTGCTCTTGCTGTTTGGGGTTGTTGTTGCAGTCATTGTGGACTATCAAGAGACTAGCCCAGAAAATGGAGGAGAACCTTTTTTCTCCTGACCGATCAGCGTGTCTTTGTCAACTGCCTACTTTTCACCTTGTCTTTTGATCAAAGAATCATTCATGACAGAAATCTACCTGCATCAGAAGTATCACTCACAGATAGGGCTTGCAAACCGGTTTTATAAAACCGATTAAATCGGTTTTCATATTGAGTTGTTAAAACCGAAACCGGCCTTCTAAAACCGGATTCGAATATTTTCTTAGTTAGCCCTCGAATATAGTTTTTTGTTACGCACATTTTCTTTTGTTCGTTCGTTTGTCTGGATCATTCAATTCCTTTATGTTTTAAACATGTTTTTTGTTTTATTTTATTTTATTATTATTTTTTTTATTTTATGTTTAGGTATGAATCTCATGGGCAAGTGGCCCAAATCTAAGAGGGGTACCTTTTATCTTCCCACATGTATCATGGCACGATGCAGGTGTACTCATTTACGACTGAGTGAGTCGGAGCGATAGCGTAAAAGAAAATGCTCAGCATTTTTCCGTTCCATCTATCTTGTTCGCCAGGCAAGTTATGGAACGCGCCTTATTGACGGTTACCCACTAGAAACAGATTCGTGAATATTGCATCAAATTTAAATCGTAGAAAGTTTCTTCCTTCTTTATTCCTATTAAATTTGCGATCAAATGTTCTCCAAAAAGCAGCTTCACCAAATTTAGCTTTTACATAATTTTTGAAAATACAATAGATTTAATTGAGGGGAAAAAAATTTGCAAGTAAATAAATAAAAAATTTCTTTCGTGAAAATTTTGAAACTTGCCTCGTTTAGACTCTTCATTCAGTGCTTGCGGGAGTGACGCATAGCATTTTGCCTTTGTTGTCTTCAATATATATTTTTTAAATTGTCAGTGATATAAATTCCTACTAATTAATATTTATTACTCTTAATATGTCTAAGATGAAATCAAATGTATGGAATTATTTTGCTCGAAAAGGCAAAGATGAAGCACAATGTTCGAAATGTCAGAGGATAATGAAGTCGTCTGGAGGATCTACATCATCTTTGATGTTGCATTTAAAGAAAATGCATCAGATTAACATTAAACAAGATAACACAGTGAACCTCCTGTAAAAATGGTAAGAACATTAGAAAACTTGTTAAAAAATCTATGGAAGAAGAGACTTCAAAATTAGCTGCTTTAGATGGATTTTCTTTTAATTCAATTGCCAAGAGTGAGTTTATACAATCAAGCCTTCGCCTTCAGAGAAATAAATACGATAAATTACCACCAGCCTCAGTGAATGGAATTAAAAATATGGTTCTGAATTATTATAAAACTAAGAAAGAAGAACTCATTCAGCATTTCAAAAATTCATTGGTTTTGGGTGCACGGTATTCATTGACTCTAGACGAATATAGGTCTATACAAAATAAAAGGTATATGAATATAAATGTGCATTCAAAAGACAATCATTGGTCGTTAGGTCTTATTGAGATTAATGGTTCACTTGACAGCAGAAGAACTGAGCAAATTGTGAATGGACATTTGAAGGAATTTGGTTTGAACTTGGATGAGGATATTGTTGCCTGCACCACCGATGGAGCAGCAATGATGATTTGGCAAGCAAATTACGCCTAATCAACAACAATGTATGGCCCATTTTATACATCTGTCAGTTATAGATGTACTTTATGAAAAATCAATCAATTATGGTGCCACAGTCTCTGAGTCTCCCAAAGACAATGAAGAAAATGAAAATAATGAAGAAAGTAGTGATGACGATGAAGAAGTTGAAGAAAGACAGCAAGGCATGCTTTATCAAACCGACTTTACCGATGAGCTCGTTTATTTCTTCAATCCAATGGCCAATTTTCACAAACTATTAACAAAGTCAGAAAATTTTGCATGCTTTTTCGAAAATCGCCTACCAAAAATGACATATTACAAAATTTAATGGGAAAGAATATAAACTTATATTAAATTGCAAGACTAGATGGGCTAGCACATTCTATATGATTGAGAGATTTTTGAAATTGAAAAACTGCATTCCAAATACTCTATGTGCAGTACTGTCAACTGAAGCTGTGTCTGACGATGACTGGAAAACACTTGAATTGCTATGTGAAACTTAACGACCAGTTGAAATGATTCTGAAGGCTATAACCTCAGAAGATACAGACTTACTTAAAGCACTCTTCAATAGAATTTTTGCTTGCTAAGCTTGATACGGCAGAAAACCCATTTGCTTTAAAGTTTCACCAAAGCCTTTTGCAGCGTTAGAGTGCAAGATGAAATCGCCAAACTGTGTCTTTGCTGAGCTATCTACACAACCCCAAAAAGTTTAGGAAAGAAGATTCAGGTTCAAGAACTTTTGATTTTCCAAGTAAGCAAGTTTTGAAAAAGCATGCTGAAGAAATTTATCAGAGATTATTTGCAGAACATTCCGAAGGAGTCTTAGCGTTGAATGAAGAAACTGAAAATAAACGAACTGTTCTTTTATAAGAAAACAAAGACTCGTCTAGTTCCGATGTTGGAGATATACTCACGCAAGAGTATGATAGTGTAATAAAGAGATTAACTGAAGAGCCTTCAAAATATCCGAGTGAATTGGAAATCAGCAAAGAATTTAAACTTTTGGAGGCAACTAGCAGTAGAAGTGAAAAGCTGGAGAAAGTTTATAGGGCACTGCTGACCATTAAACCAAGAAGTGTCCAATCTGAGAGAGTGTTTTCGATCACTGGTCTCTTTAACACAAAAATAAGGTCAAGTCTATCAGGAAAAATGCTTAATATACTGTTTTTTAAAGGATCATTTTCAGAAAAAAGCTGAACAATAAATAGTAATTTCCCCAAGCTGCTTTTCTTCACATTATTTTTATTTATTTATTATTATTATTATAGGGCTTATTATTTTTTTTGTTTACTATATGAGAAGATAGTTTTTATTCAAAGGATTTGAATACAATTTGTAATTTTGTATAATCTCCAGCTGGTTATTTTTTTGGAGCACTTTAATTTTTTTATTTTTTTTTTACTATAAGAGGTGATAGATTTTGTTTACAAGATTTGATTACGATTTGTACAATCTACCCAAGATAAAATAAATACCTGTGTTATAAGCTTTTAGTTATTTTCGCTAAGTCTGAGAAAATCGGTTTTAAAACCGGTTTTAAGAGTAAACTTCGGTTAAACTCGGTTTTGAAATTTCTCGGTTTTATGCAAGCCCTACTCACAGAGACCTTCCAGCTGAAACTCCCTGTAAAACTCAGTAGAACCAGAGAGGCAGAACCAGTTCAGTTGATCCAGACAATTATTTACTGGTAAGTTCTACTTGTTTTTGCCCTTAATTTAGTACATAAGCATCCCTCCTCATTAAAACATTAGCTGATGTAATATTACTTGACATAGTACTTGCCAATTAGAGTCTAACATAATGAGTCAACTATTATACATAGAAGTGGTACAGCACTTGTAAATACCTATACACTTGTACTCTTCTAACTTGTGAATTGGATCATTGAGTACATGCAGTCCTCAAGATATGAAGAACACAGACCTACTGGATACATGTACCATTAATTTTTCATACTAGTGATCGTATGTACTAAATTTTACCTTTTGTCTCTAGTGTATGACTTTTATAGTATTGTTAGTTTACCAATAAACATTGTTTTGTTTATGTACTTATGCCTCTGACCTATTCTCTTGCCACATGTTAATCTTAGTACAAGATTTATTGTAAAGGAACCATTTTTTGGCATTTCAAGTCCTGACTATAATAGATAGGGTCTTGGAGTGAAAACACAATGCTAATCCAAGCTGCAAGTTCTATTAACTAAGACACTGAATAGATCTTAAGGGCATAAGAGATCATTGTCCTATCATAAAAACCACTAGACAATCACATAAGTTCAGTGGCGTTTTCTGGAACATCATTACCAAAGATCAAACCCACCCGGGAATCTTGTTATACACGTTGCATCTTAAGTAATATTAAGAGTTGAAAGTCTTACCCTCCATAGGAAGAATGGTGGCCAGAAAAGCCTCATTGGAACAATTGTTTCCTCTGAATCTAGTAAACTGAGTTTTCTTTTTTTCTCCCAGATTACTTTTCTTCAAAACAACTGCTCACTCTCTACAAATTTCAAATTCATCCTACCATAGGATACTGTTACCACATCCAGGATGGTGCCCACAAAACCTCACTCAGGATTTTTGACTCTAATCAAAAGAGGGCAGTCAGTTAATGACCCCACTCTGTCTGTTGCATGCCTTTTCTACAGATATTTCCATGGGCATTATTCTTCTGAACTGGCATCTCTTCCAAACCAATCTAAACATGTGCTGCAACCAATCAGCATTCATTTATTGTCCAACTTCAAACTCACAGAACCAACTTTTCTCCTTCCTCATTTATCATTTCAATTTCTGTTTTCTGGAACAACCTTCCTTCACATGTATTGACTGAAAATTATAATCTCCAGAAATTCAAGTACAGGCACTCCCCAACTTACGCAATACTCAACTTTACGCAAATTTTTGCCAGCTGGTTCAAACTTAAAAAAACCGTGGAAACATACTTTGCATCCTATAGGAATAAATGGAGGTATTGTGAAAACATCACAATGTGAACCCAAGAACGCATCGTTTTTTTGGCAAATATTTCTAGAGGTCACGACCATAAAACAAAAACAATTTGCACTTTCTGGTTTATTGGGCTTTTCTGTTAGTGAAATCTATTATAAACAGTTAGTAAACTCGATCTTATTGCAGTTCGATAATCCCAATAACTGGAATTGTGTGGGTTTTTACGTTATTATGGTGAAATGTGTTTCCCCTTCACTGAAATCTTCAATCATATAAAAAATAAAAATAAATTTTCAGAATCTTCTCTTCATTCCTATTTACTTATTACAATAATGAAGGCAAAGCAACCAACTAAAAGTGCAAGTGGTGGCAGTGCTAGGAAATGAAACAAAATTGATTTAGAATGAAGATGGAAATGATTAAGCAGAACAAAGTTTATCATCTATTGCACAGGTCTCACTGCTTCAACAGTGAATACTAATTTAGAGGGCAGAGCATGTATAAAAGAACATGTTAAGGCAGTAGTCTCAAACTCAAATTGCATGCGGGCCGAAAGCACGATCTGAAAGCAGCTGACGGGCCGGAATTTTTTTTAACAAAATAAGAGTGAATATAAGCACCGTATTTACAACGAATACATAATTGAAATGTATTCACGGGCCGTGTAAAATTGCTTCGGGGGCCGGATGCGGCCTGCCAGTTTGGGACCACTGTGTTAAGGGATCAATGCATTTAAGATCAACAGTGATCACAAAACAGCATTCAGGTGCTATATTGAAGATGGAAAAGTTATTAATAATATGGATGGAAAATCAGATTAAGAAGTGAGTGCCCGAGTCTTTTTTTTTTTTTTTTTTTATGTGAACCCCAAACACGAGAGGTATTAGAATCTATAGTACTTAGTACCATGCTTGGGTTGGAGGTTGAGAAGACGAAAGAAGATATTTGTTGACATTGGGCTTGAACTTCTGTAGATTGTAATTTTCAGGAAATACATATGAAGGAAGGTTGTTCCAGAAAACGGCAGTTGAATGAATAAATGAGGAAAATGAAAAGTTGGTTCTGTGGGTTTGAAGTTGGACAGTAAAAATGGATGTTGGCTGGTGGCGGCACGTGTTCGGACTGTTTTGAAAGAGAGAGCGGGAATTATAGAAACCAATTCAGAAGAACAGTGCCCGTGGAAGTATCTGTAGAAGAGGCATGCAGCAGAAACAGCACGTCTATGAGAAAGCGAGTGGAGAGACTCTGTTAGAGATGGATCATTAATTAACCTAACTGCCCTCTTCTGAATGGAATCAAGAAGCCTGAGAGAGGTTTTGGAGGCACCACCCCAGATGTGGGAACATCTGGGGGTAGTGCCCCCAGATGTTCTTTTGCTTGAATGGTCTAATGACCATTCAAGCAAAAGAAACAAGTATTTATGAAGATATTAAGAATAAGTACAGCGAACCCCACGTTCATGGCAAGCAACAGGTGGTTTAATAGGTTTAAGCATCATGCTGGTTCCACGAAGTATGTAGTGAAGTCACCAGTGCCAATTCTGCAGCAGGAGAGAAATTTTGTGATGTGTTGGGAAAAATCCCTTCTAAATTTCTACAGCCCTCAACCTCTGCAGCGGCATACTTATCAGCTGGAGACGTTGAGTCTGGCAATGGTGTTTGAAAGATAAAACTTGCTGATGTTATGCCTGTCTCCTCTCTCTTTTTGTAATTTTTCTTATGCACGAGATAAAAAAATTGAACAAATAATTCTGTTTACATGTTCGTTAAACATTTCTTTTTTGCTTCAATCAAATTCAGTAAGCACAGTTACAAGTGCTGCATAAGCCTTTAGGGAAATTCGACTTGCGCAGTGTTCTGCAGAATGCAACTCTTACGTAAGTCGGGGAGTGCCTGTATAATGTCATCTGGTTTTCGTTTAAAAAAAAAAGCATTGCCAGAAGTAGAGGAGTGAGAATCACTGATTTTATTATATTAATAATATTAACTGTAAAGCATTTATTGAGTAGCCTTGTTCTGTGAAAGATGCAAACTCTAAAGTTCTGCCAAGAGATTTTTTTATTGTTATTTAGCCCATGTTTTTTTTTATTAATACATAGTTTGAAAAACCATAATTTTAGATACTGTAACTGGACACCTGTTGTTAATTGTTGTTGTTATTTGGTTTTTAGGAGTATTAGTAACTAAGGCCATATTGCTCCAGGGATATGCAGTGGTCATTCCCTGAATTTCCGCATCCTCCGTATTTGGTGGTCACGGGCTCGAACCCCAGTCTAATCAAGAAGCGTGTGCTATGCACTGCCACTCCTGCCCACCTGGCTACGGAGGTGCCCTCACACCTGTTGTTAACATATGCTTCTGGTTCCTACAAAGCAACCAGTGTTACATAGAGCAACTTACTCATAACTATGATTGTTCTAAGGCCTATACTGGAATGGCTGAATGGATTACTTTATAACTATTATAATTTGAGGTAATAAATGCAATAACTCAACATGCAAAAACTGCAATTTCGTAATTCACATAAAACCAATGAACACTACAATTTTTTTAATCTTCAGGTCTTTGCATATGCAACTTAAATTTAAACTTTAAAAAATACAGTGAAACTTCCCTTTAACGGACAGCCATGGGGGAACGAAAATGTGTCTGTTAGAGAGAAGTGTCCGCTAACAAGAAGTCTGAGGGAGAAAAAAAAAAAAGAAAGAAAAATCGTTAAACGTTTAATGTAAAATTAAATTAAAATATATACAGATTTTGCACAATATTTTTGTAAATAATATACATACAATTGTGCTATGCATATTATGACTTTATCTTATGAAAAATACATACAATAATCACTTATTTTCTTCTGCACCTTCTTCCAGCTGATAATTTTGTTTTCAACATTTGTTTGGAGTGAAGAAACCATCGAAAGTCCTTCAGTAAGATACTTCAGCGGCGAAAAACATTTTTAAACGATTGATTTGTATGATAATGTCGTTGATATCTATAGCACCATCTTCTGTAGTGAGGTTCGAGTCTATATCTTTGTAGCCAGGGTCACTTGTAGCTGAAGTATCGTACATTATCAATAGATGAAGTTCTTGTTCTTCTTGGTGCTCCACATTGCTGTTCACAACTTTAATTTTTGCATTTGAGAAGCCAGACTTTACAAAACAGTTCACGATCTTAAATTTCAGCCATGTTCTGGTTACGGGTGAAATCATGTTTTTCAAGAAATGGAATTCTCAACTCTCGTACCTTGGATAAAGAAAACCCACATATGGCTGTCAGAACTCATTATCAATATGCCTTTCCCTAATTGCGTTTACTGAAGAGGAAATCCATTGAATCGCATCTACGATGCTGATTTTCTTTGCAAGGTCACTTGCACATGTTACATCATTCATGTTTGCAATGAGATGTCTTAAAACACGTTTTCTGTAGTGAAGTTATTATCCCTTGATCCAAGGGCTGACACTCTGCAGATGTGTTTGGTGGCAGAAAAACGATTTGAATGTTGGACAATTCAATGTGCGGGTGAAATGCAGCATTATCCATGAAAAGAATAATTTTTCTGTTTTGACGAATCATGTTTTGGTTGAAGTGACTTATCCATTCGCTCATGATATCTCGTGTCATCCACGCTTTTTTATTAGACTTCCAATCAACATTCAAGATTCAACTTTATGCCCTTGAAACAATGAGGATTTTGTGGTTTTCCTATAACAAGAGGTTGTTCAAAGTCTCCCAGCATATCTGTACACAATAGTACAGTCAAGCGTTCCTTAGAAATTTTTCCGCCCTGGCACTTTTCCTTTTTTTAGACTCATTGTTTTTTCAGGAAGAGCTTTAAAAAACAACCCTGGTTCATCACAGTTGTAAATATCCTTAGCTTCAAAATCGCGACATAAATCTTCCAATTTGACGGTCCACTCTGTTACAACCCCAGTATCAACAGATCCACCTTCACCACTTACGGTTTTACAAAAAAGAAATTTTATGCTGAGTTTTGAACTTGTCTAGCCATCCCACAGAAGCTTTGAACTAATTTACTCCCATAGATTTCGCAACCTCCAAAGCCTTTTCCCTAATAATAGGCCCATTAATGGGAATTTTTTTAGTATGTGCGCGACAAAACCACTCGTACGTAACATTGTCAATTTGAAGTCCAACAGTTTTCTGGAATGATTTTTGAACGTGATCATTTCCATGTTGCCAAAATTGTTTGAGCAGTTCATTTTTTTTCTTTAGGATGTCGCTTACCTGCGTCTTCCCGATTTTGAATTTTGCAGCGACAGTGCAAACACTATTTTTTTGCCGATCATACGCATTAATGAGTTCGACTTTATCTTTTAAAGTTAAATGTTTACAAGAAGACATTGTGCACTTCCCACTTCACACGACACTGAACAAAACTGAAAACTGAAACTGAAAAGACGAAAGGCCGACCATATTTCCCCCCCCCCTGCACACACAGAATTCATCAGAAGTTTTACACGTGCCTTAAAATTCTTGAAAAAGGGTTTAGAACCGCGACGTAAACCTTGATAAAATTCAGAGAATCGGAAATAGAAAATAAACACACGATTGAGGCAATACATGGAAGAAAAGTTCCTAGAAAAAGGGCCGTAAGCTCACCCGCTGTCCGTTATGGGGAGATCAAATTAAGTGCTAATCTAAACGAAACAGTGCAGATTGCTTGTCCGCGTCCGTTACAGAGAATGTCCGCTAGACAGAAGCTGCAAACGCGTTAAAAGCAATAGAGGTGAGTTGGGGAATTTGAAAATGTCCGTTGTAGAGAGATGTCCATTAACGAGAGATGTCCATTAACGAGAGGTGTCCGTTAGGAGAAGTTTCACTGTATATAAAAAAGGAGGGAAAACATACCAAATCAAGACAACTATAGAATATACAATGTTTCAAAATTACACAAAGGGAGCATATTCTACAGTTAAAAATAAAGTTCCTATAAACATAACTCAGTTTTTATTTATGAGATATTAAACATTAATCATAAATTACAAAACCATGTAAAGCAGCAAAATATTATGTTCAAATTTACGTCATAAAAATGTGAATTTTTAAAATGGGCTTTAACCATTATAAAACATGTACTAACACTGACCCGACCTGACCTCAGTTGTTAGTAATCGGGTGTGCCCAAATACATACTAGCAGTATCAACATATCTTTACTTGAGTTTCAGGTTTCACAACAGTTGCCTCACTGTTTGCAGTATGGAATTTCTTAAACTGATATTATGGTAGATGCTACAAATTTGTTACTTTTGCTGAGTTAACTGATATATGATTTTAATTTATGGTGAGGTTCGGAAGAATTCTATAGTAGGCACTGTTTGCAAATATGTAAAAAAATTTCCAACTTAATAATTACCAAATTGTAAAACATTTACCAGTGCTGGAGAGAAGATTTAAAGAAACAAACATACTGAACCTCCCTGTACTAGTGTTTTCTCATAATGCAGGAAACACTAGTACAGTGAGACTCTGACAAACTGCAAAATGTTTAAGAGAAAATACTTCATGCGCTACAAGTATCTCCTACTATAAAAGTAGCAACAAAAGGTTGTCAAAGTCACATAAGTATTTAACCCCAAGTGTATGGAGGACATTACATGAATAGCAATAGTGTCCATTTCACAGTACACCTCTACAAGAATTGTTTACACAAGATATGAATAAACATAAAAATTTCTGCCAGTGGCCCAGTTTGCAATGTTCACATGATCTTAAATTTCAGCCATGTTCTGGTTACGGGTGAAATCATGTTTTTCAAGAAATGGAATTCTCAACTCTCGTACCTTGGATAAAGAAAACCCACATATGGCTGTCAGAACTCATTATCAATATGCCTTTCCCTTTAACGTGGTTTTCTTGGGGACAGTCTTATTGGTCTCTTTACACGCAAGGTTTTAAGGAAACCTTGCGTGTAAGGTTTCCGTGGCATACCTGCAGTTTCTTTGGAAAAATTTGCAGGAACTACTGGAAGGCATACCCCTTGAAAATTGATGGAGAACATGGTTTATGCATGCTAGTGCATCAACACACTTTTCCTGTGGTATTTCTGACTTTTTAAATACAGAGTAGAATAACTGATGGACTGGTTAGGACAGCCCTGTACAATGGCCACTACAATTACCTGACCTCACACCTTTAGATTATGTTGGGTCATGAAATATACTGTTTATTCTCCGCATATTACCACACAAGATGAACTAAAAAATAGCATTTTGGAAGCTGCTGAAATCATTAAGAATAATCCTGAAATGGTAAGACATGCCAGGGAATGATGAAAGCTGCTTTGAACAAAATGAAGGTCACACTTTGAACAGCTCCTTTAGATGTTTTCCCTTTTAGAGATTTATTTGTTTCTTTTTATGTTTTGTAATTTATGATTAATGTTTAATATCTCAGAAATAGACTTTTTAAGTGTTTATACTTTTTTCTTATGTTTTGCTGTAGAATATCTCCCTCTGTGTAATTTTAAACACACTGCATATTATATAGTTGTCTTGACTTTGTACTTCTTTATTTTTTTTAAGTTTAAACTGTATATATAAAGACCTGAAGGTTAAAAAAAAAATTGTAGGTTCATTGGGTTTATATGAATTATGAAACTGCAATTTTCTGCATGTTGAGTTATTGAATTTTATTACCTCAAATTATAATAGTTATAAAGTAATCCATTCAGCCATTCCAGTAGTAGTAGTAGTAATAATAATAATGAAAGCATGTGATGCAAGAAAACAAGTGCATGAGCTTATGTAGCATCAGCCAAAAAAAAAAAAAAAAAAACAGTTTCATACATCAATTGCCTCTAAAAGTTTGTCAAGGCCTCCTTAAATTTATTTAAGCTATCAACTTCCACAACAACAGATGGAAGTTTGTTCCAGCAATTAACCACCCGCTGGCTAAAGGCAAATTTCCTCACATCTATTCTACAACTGTCTTTCCTCAATTTGAATTTATGCGCCCTCAGGTTCGTAATCTGAGCAAGCGGAAGAATCCCATCAGAATTCAGCATAATCAACCCATTAAAGGCCTTATACACCTCAATAAGATCACCTTGCAGGTGCCTAGTCTCCAGCTGCTGCAATTTGCAGAACTTAAGCCTTTCTTCTTAAGAGAACCCCTTTATTCCCCTCACCAATCTTGTTGCCTTCTCTGTACACACTCAAGCACCTCTACGTCCTTCCTAAAATAAGACCTTCAGACCTGTACGCAGTACTCAAGACATAGCCTGACCATTGCTTTATACAAGGGATAATCATCTCCTTTTCCCTACTAGCAAAATTCCTGTATATCATTGACAGCACCTCATGACCTGCTCTGGCAGCCTGTCTGCATTGCTCAGTAAACTTCATATCTGACTGCACAATTGCTCCCAGACCTTTTTCATTTTCTACTACCCTAAGTGTAGTAACACATGGTTAGTACTTTTCTCTGAGGTTACTTCTACCCATATGTAGTACTTTGCAATTTCTCAATGTTAAATTTCAGTTTCCACTTCTCTGCCCAAATTTTTTAGATCCTGTTGCAGTAACAGATTGCCATTACTGTCATTAACAACCCTGCCAACCTTTGTATCATCTGCAAACTTCGAAATTAAGCCTGATATACCTTTATCAACCATAGCACTGATAAATATACAAAACAACAGTGGGCCCAAACACTGAACCCTGGGGGGATTCCACTAATAACATTAGTCCATGAAGAGCAGCATCTATTGATTTCCACTCTGTCTTCTCCCACTCAACCACCCTTTTATCCATTGTAGCAACTTACCCTTAATACCACATTGCTCCAATTTGTACAGTAGCCTCCCATGCACAAAAGTGTCAAAAGCTTTCCTGAAATCCAAGTATATGATATCAAAATTATTTTTTGCATCCAGTTCCTTTGTAACCACATCATAGTATCCAATCAAATTTATCAGACAAGACTTTCCCTTAACAAACCCATGCTGTCTGAATTATTACTGCAGTCTTGTCTAGATCATGCATCCTGCAATGCATCTTTTACAAGTGACTTCATTATTTTCCCCAGAACAGAAGTTAAACTAACTGGTCTGTAATTACTCGTGTCACCTTTAGATCCCCCTTTGTGAATTGGGGATTCATTTGCATATCTCCAGTCTGTGGGGACTTCCTCTGAGTCCAGGGAACTGGACTCAGGGATGCTCTTGTAAATATGGCTAAGGGTTTGCTTACTTCCTTTGATCAGTTATTACAAAATCATTAAGCACCCTGTTACAATTTGATAAACTTATGACATTTTCCTCCCTTAATAACTCCATTCCAATGAAAATATTTCACTACACAAAGTGAAATATTTTTTCCCATGTCTCAAAAAACTTGATAAATAATGTTTTCTGTTGGTTCTGTCAATGTTCATATGCAAAATTACAGCTGATTTTCAAATATTCCACCATTTACTTGTAAATATACCATGGAAAGGCACCATTGGATGGTGCATTTAAATATACCATAGGATGAATGCTCAAAACTCCAAATTTATTTATAATATTTATTGATCTCCTACAAGTACGAGGGTGGTTCAATAAAGAATCGCCCTCACCTACTTCTACATATCGCAGAGTCATGATATTTTGTGTGTAACATCATACATATCTCTGTACTAAAGGTGTAAAATTTCAGCCCTGTGTCTTAATTTGTTTTTCTTTTACAGAGTTGAACATGTGACGAAGTAGCATCATGGACAAAGTTGAAGCCAGAGCTGTAATCCAGTATCTGTTCTTGAAGGGGAAATCTCCTAAAGAAATCCACAAGAAGATGACTGCTGTATATAAGGATGAAGTCCAATCCTATGGCATTGTGAAGCATTGGCATAGACAGTTTAGGTGTGGTCGGACATCAGTAAAATCTGAGCCCATTCCAGGTCGTCCCCATTCAGCCACTGATGACAGCACGATCAGAAAAGTGGAGTCATTAATCATGGAAGATCACCAGATATCTGTGCGTGAATTGTTCCAGGAGGAAGATTAATGTGGGCTCTGTTGAAACAGTCCTTCATGACCAACTCCATTTATGGAAATGGAGTGTAAGATGGATTCCTCGATTATTGACTGGTTTCCAGAAGGCTGATCAACAACAGAAATCAAATCACAAGAGTTGTTGGCCCTGTGCCAAAAAAATGAGGACTTTTTCTTTCTTCAATCACTCAGGATGAAAGTTGGATACACTATTTTGAACCTGAAAGTAAAAAGCAGTCTATGGAATGGCAACATCATGGTTCCCCACCACCAAGAAGGCAAGGATCCAAGCATCAACAGGAAAGGTCTTGATGACAGTGTTTTTGGATGAGAAAGGCGTAATAATAACTGATTACCTGCCGAAAGGTAGAACAATTACAGGTGCCTATTGTGCAAACTTACTCACAAAATTACGGAAGAAAGTCAAAACATGTAGGCATGGCATGTAGGCATCTCAAATCTGTCCAGAGGTGTGAGAATGCCCCAGTTCACACTTCTGAAATTGCAACAACAGCAACGGACACTTGTGGATATGAAATACTGCCCCATCCAGCCTACTCACCCGATCTTGCACAATCAGACTTCTTGTTTCCTTCCCTCAAATCATATCTTTGGAGGACCCACTTCCCTGACGATGAGACACTCATTTCTGCAACAGAGTCATGGTTCAAAGACCAACCTCGCCACTTCTACAAAAATGGTATCCGTAGCCTCATCCATCAATGGGAAAAATGTGTAAATCTGCACGGTGGCTATGTAGAGAAGGACTAAAACTTGTGCCAAGAATCAACAGGCTAGCACCTCTGCAGCTAGGTCAGGGCGATTCTTTATTGAACCACGCTTGTATGTTAAGCAGCAAACTTGGAGGAGACCAGTCACCTGATAAATTGTCTTGACACCAAGGAAAACACTTTCTGACTTCCAAAACACTAC
Source organism: Mastigoproctus giganteus (assembly GCF_048544385.1). Classification (NCBI taxonomy): domain Eukaryota; kingdom Metazoa; phylum Arthropoda; class Arachnida; order Uropygi; family Thelyphonidae; genus Mastigoproctus; species Mastigoproctus giganteus. The sequence continues at coordinate 160,759,498 of NC_143584.1, forward strand.
CACTGTTATCAAATCAGCATCATTAACATCAAAGGTAAATAAAAAAATACACTGTTTTTTACAATTTATTACCATATTACAGTAGTCACTCTTCCTAAATATTGGAAATTTTTTTCTATGTCCAATAGAATACTAGAAACCAAACACCCTTTTTCCTATTAAATCAAATTTTATACATTTACAATGTTTTTTTTAAGAACATAACTGCATGAATGACAATACAGTATATGCTAAAATGATATTGTTTACATCTATTATTCCTTCATAATGGTTTCCATTATACTATCAAACTACGTATTAAAATACATAGTTGTATTAATAGTTTGATACAAACTATGTATGATTGAAACTTTTTAAACTAAAAAAAACTAGTAAATTAAGATATCTATAAATATTCACAAAAATTTGTGGATATTCTTACATTACCTTTAATTGAACACTATGCACATAGAGCTTACTACTTTTTTTTTTTTTTTTTTTTGTAGCTGTTGGTGCATCGGCTTCTGTGGCCATAATTCACCTTACAAGGTTTTTGCACTACTCTGATCCAAGCCCGAGGCAGGATTCCAACCCGTGACTTTTGGGTTGCCAGGCAGGCACTTTACCCACCCGGCTAGCCCGGTTGGCAGCTTACTACTTTTTGAACTAATAATTAAATTATTGGCAACACTTAATACATAAGATTGTGCACTTCATGTATTTATGCATTTATTATGTATAATAATACACAATTTATGTATTAATTACATATATTAATTCATAATTTATTTTTAATAAAAGAAAAACTTACCTCACTTATTTTTTTTAAAGTACTGCTAAATATAAAACACACAATTAAAATTTCTTAAGGTATTATGAATATTAGTATTCAAGGAATTATACCACATCCCTCTCCCTCTGAACTTTATGAACTTTATGATGATAAGTGCCCATTTAAACAAATGGGCAGTTTATCATCAAAGTTCAGAATGTAATACTAATCTAACACAAGATGCTAAAGGACAAATCAGATTTCAAAATGATTTCAGATTTCATTTCAAAATACACTGGACAATGCTGTTCTTTTACTAAACACTTGTAATTCTCATACTTGTATCTTTAACATACACATCTGCTAACACCTTTCAAAATTCTTATTGTACTAAAGTCCCTTTATTTGGTATTACTTTGGCAAAAGGTGAGACAATTTATGGAAAATTTAATAAATATATGCATCACATTTACTCACCTAATGCCATGTAAGCTTTTTAAAGTTCCTACTACATATGTATGAAGTTTAGCCAGTCTGTGAACACAACAGTTGTTGAAAAGTCATGTTCATCTTTAGGCTAGGTGATAAAGTTTTAAAATCTGACTTGTCTTTTATTGTCTCAGGTTGGTATTAGTTTTACATCCTATGTTCTGAAATTTATGATAACAGGATGGCCATTACTTGTTTAAACTGAGAGAGGGCTGATGTGATGTAATTCCTTGAGTGCTAAAATTTATAATACTACAAGAAATTTTAATTGTATGTTTTGTATTTAGAAATACTTTGAAGAAAATAAGTGAGGTAAGTCCTTTCCGTTATTAAAGTATCTCTCCTCAAGGTAACATTGCCTCATGTTGTCCTTTTATTATATAAATCATTTATGTATTTATATTAAAACTCAGAAAAAAGTTTCACAATCTTAAAATGCAAAATTTTATATATACAGCATACCCAGTCAATTATGAGAATTTTCTCCAGTTTTAACCTCTGCCTTAGTTGTTTGGCTGCAACAGCTACTGAATTGAAAAAACAAAATCCCCTATAGATGGAAAAAAAATTATCCTATATCACATACTGAATACAGAAGCATTTACTATAATGTGAAAATGCAGCAAAAAGAAACTGCACAGCATTTCTTTATAGAAAATGCTTGTTATTTATACAAATTAAAATGACATATTATATGTGACTATTATATATGTATTACATACCAAGTGTGTTCAAAAAGTTCAGGGACTGAACTAATATTTGGGATATTTTTATTATTATTTTTTTTTTTTTTTTTATGAAACCCCAAACACGAGAGGTATTAGAACATATAGTACTTAGTACCATGCTTGGGTTGGAGGTTGAGAAGATGAAAGAAGATATTTGTTGACATTAGACTTGAACTTCTGTAGACTGTAATTTTCAGGAAATACATATGAAGGAAGGTTGTTCCAGAAAACGACAGTTGAATGAATAAACGAGGAAGATGAAAAGTTGGTTCTGTGAGTTTGAAGTTGGCCAGTAAATGGATGTTGGCTGGTGGCGGCACGTGTCCAGATTGTTTTGAAAGAGAGTGGGAATTATAGAAGTTAATTCAGAAGAACAGTGCCCATGGAAGTATCTGTAGAAGAGGCATGCAGCAGAAACAGTGCGTCTATGAGAAAGCGAGTGGAGAGACTCTGTTAGAGATGAATCATTAATTAACCTAACTGCCCTCTTCTGAATGGAATCAAGAAGCCTGAGAGAGGTTTTGGGGGCGCCACCCCAGATGTGGGAACAATATTCCATGCAGGGCGGATTTGCGATTTATACAGAGTGAGCAGCTGTTTGGAAGAAAAGTAACGCCGAGAGCGAAAGAGAAAACCAAGGAAGCAATATTTGTAATGTGCTTGTGCCAAGAGAGATTAGAAGTCAGGGTAACCCCCAAAAGAGATATATCATTTTCCCTAGAAATCGGAGTGTCACCAAAGATAAGCATAGGGGCAGAAGAATCCTTTTTGCGAGATATAAGACAAGACTGAGTTTTAAAAGGATTGAAATCAACTAAGTTGTCTTTGCCCCACTGGAGAATTACCTGGAGATCAGCATTTAAGGAATTGGAATTGGAATTTAAGGATGTCAAGAGCAACTGCTTGTGTTTCACCGAAACACAAGCAGTTGCTCTTGACATCTCAGAGAATTTGTCCATAAATGGGTAACATGAGCCAGAATATCACCAGTGGATCAATACTGATGGAATCCATACTGGCGATCATTGATCAGATGGAAGGTTTCAAGGTAGTTTAAAAGAGTTGGCGGTTAATTGATTTCTCCATTACTTTAGAAAGAGTAGAAGTAATTGTAATGGGACAATAATTGAATGGGAGGGATTTGTCACCCTTTTTAGGAACTGGCTGGATATGAGCAAATTTCCAAGTAGAAGGAAAAACACCTTTGGAATAAGAAAGTGAAAAAAGCAGCAAAGAACAGGAGTAAGTTCAGGAGCACATGTTTTGAGAACAAGTGGAGAAATACCATCAGAACTGGAGCTTTCTTAACATCAAGATTCGTCGAAATCCTTTTGACAGAAGAGCTCAGGAGGCAATGAATGGAGCATGTTGGAAATGGTGGGAGGTGTTTTACCAAGGTCATTAATACATGAATTGGTAGAAAAATGGGATGCTAGCAGGTCAGCTTTATCCTTGGCTAAAGTGACAACAGAACCATCTTGTTTTGACAGAGATGGGCAAAAGTTGCAGCCAATAGCTTTGCCAAGAGACCAGAATGCTCAGCTACCATTAGGGCAAGAAGCAAGTTTTCTACTCTTAGCCTGTTCAAAATCTAGTTTGGATTGATTAATAACTGCTTTACAATTGCTGCGAGCTTTCATGTAGGCAGAAAATGAAACTGAAGAATTGGAAACAAGCCAATTACGATATGGAACGTTCTTCTCTTGAACAGTCTTAGCACATTTATTGGAAAACCAAGGTTTAGATAAAGGATGAGATTTTAAAGTGGAGTATGGGATAAAGGATTCCATTCCTACAAGAATAATTTCACTGACACGATCTGAGCAAACATTGACATCAGAAGTTTTGAAACAGTAATCCGATCAAGGAAAAGAAGAAAAGAAATCTCGCTGGTCATCCCATTTTGCATTCTTGTAATGCCAAACAAACACAAAGTTGGGAATAGCCATGAGATAAAGGCTCCATTGGAGAAGAGACCACCAAGTTGTGATCTGAGGTGCCTAAAGGACCATTCACTTTGACCACGTACTTAGAAGGGTTGTTTGTGAGAAAAAGATCAAGTGTGTTGGCTGTATGGTTAGGATTGTCCGGTATTCTTGTAGGTAAATCATTAGTAATTGCAAAAGCCTCAGCATCTCGACCAGCTGGGTTGGTGTGACTAGAAAACAGAAGTCAGCTGGAGTTGTGAACATTAAAATCACCAAGGAAAATTACCTCACTGTTAGGAAAGTTGGACTATTTTGATGGATCTCCTTCAAATTGGTCTCCTTGAAACTGTATATACCAATTCCAACACTTCTGGAAGAATTTCTGATAAGCTTATTTTGGAATTGATAATGGTCTTGTATAGTGACCTGAATAACTTATTAAATCGCTGCAATCCAAGATCTTTCAAGGGGACTTCAAGCATGAGCAAAAAAAATAAATAAATAAATAACAAAAGCTAAATCTAGTGAACAGTGCAGATGGGAAACTACAACTACAGAGTGCTTTGCAAGAAATTCTTGAACAAAAAGCACCAAGTGTGCAAGGGTGTTGTTAAATGCCATTTCCCTGATGGTCAATTTTCCAGCAGTTTTATTTATAATAATTCTGTGATGATAGAACTGTTCTGTAATATTCCTGATTCACTATTTGACCATGTGGGATAAATTCATAATGAGCAATACCCTGTGAGTCAAAAAATAAGCATGATCTTCACATTTGATCAAGACTGTCTTTCTTTTAGAACCTTGGAGTCTTCCACTGAAAGTACTGGGCCTTTTTATCAGGCCATGGCCATACACCCATGATGAATCATGGGTGTATGGCCATGGCCTGATAAATACCAAAATGGTAATGATGGAAGGAATAAAGTGTGGGTCAGCAGCAGTTGACAAAGATCCTGACATGCCACTCTGTGATTATCAGTGAGGCTACGTCACAAACTTGGCTGAAATGCATCACATTCTGAAATCTTGTGTTCAAAATTATTAACATAATATCTCCCATAAGAAATAACAATTTTACTAGCAACTTCACAGATAGTTAAATTTCAATCACTCTAATCAGATCACAAACACAAGTGATTCAATCATTGGTTTTTGAATGAGCAACATGGCCTTAGTTGCTAATGCTCCTAAAAACCAAAACAACATCATTGGTTTTTGAAGTTGAAGGGCATCCTGAACAAGATTCATCTTCAACAAACAAGTAGCCTTTAAACTGTGAAAACCATTATAAAGTCTGAATGACACAATGCATCTTCTCCACAAACGGATTTTAACATTTCATGTAAAATTGCAACGCAAAAGCATGTTATGTTCCTCTTTTCCCTAATCTGAAACAAAATTTGATGCAACTTTGCTGCTCAGAAAAAAGCACACATTTTAAAATGCAATAAAACACCTATTCAATGCATGGTAATTCATGATAAGCTTATTTTGGAATTGATAATAGTCTTGTATAGTGACCTGAATAACTTATAACATAGTAGTGAGTTGTATGTTCAGTGAACATACGACTCACTACTATGCTGCAATTTCAAAGTACAAAGTTAGTCCCCAGATTTTTTGATCATAGTTCATACCAATACTGTGACAGAACAGGCAGTATTCATATACTGTTTCCCCTCCACCCCCTCCAGTTTGCTATGGTTACCAAAGGAAGGTGTAAAGTTATCTTCAAACTCATGCTATGTTTGTAGATATTATACAGATCTGAAGCAAGTGAAGCACAGTATTGCTAGTGACACCAAATGCTGCAGTGCATATGAAGGATCAAGACAGGTTGTGGATAACTCATTTCTGGTGAGAGATGCAGATCAGCATTAGAAGGCTGGGGCAGTCTTAATTATGGCAGTTCAGGTATGGCCTTTTGCTATACTTCAAATACGATAAGAGCCTAAAAACCATCATGGTAACTGCTACTTTTTTTTTTTTTTTTTTTTACAGTGGATATATCAAAGTTTAAAAAAAGTCTGTGGATCAAAAAGCTGTAGCACATTACAACATACCATCCTCTATTGATCCGTTGCAATTCCCAATTGACCTTCCAGAGAAGTCTTCAGGTTGAATATGATGAATCTGATGAACAGAATAATTGGAATTACACCTCGGAAGCCTGTTCAAGGAAAGTGCCACATTTCTCTAATCATCAAGAACTGGATGACTTAATGAAGGACCAGAGTCTGATAAATCCAATGAAGAGCTCCTGACATACTGATTAAAAGAATGAAGTCTACTAAATCCTGGTAAAACTTCTACATACAGAAAAAGATTAGTCACTTATGCATATTTTTACACTGTTGCAGAATCCCTGTGCTATTGTTTTGATTTTAGTCGATTTTATGAAGAAATTGGTATCACTAACAATGCAGAACAGTGGTGTCTTTTCATAGACAGTTCAAGTAAAAGTCTGAAAGCTGAGTTTGTATCACAATGGGAATATACATACATAGACTCCTGCTGCACACTGTTCATGTTAATGAAGATTACAGGAATGTGCAACATGAAGACCAAGTATGACCAGTATTAATGGGATATCTCTTAGGATTTCTCTTCTGCTCATTTTCCTAAAACAGTAATGTTCAAGTAAAATGAGCATACATACAATCACTTTTCTCTAACAATCAAAAGGAAAACAATTTTTTTCTAGTAGCAAAGTTCAGCATTTCACTGTTACAAAAAATCAAAACTTCTGTGGTCTGATATCTCCAGAAACAATTTTCTGCACAGGAGGAAGCATAGCTAAGCCAGGTTACTGCAACAAATTTTGCATTAGAGGGGATACCAGCAGGAACTCCAGATTTCACTAATAAAAACAAGAGATGTTTGGATAAATGTTGCACCAAAAGTGAAAGTATATTTGTTGTTTGATTTTTCTATGGCCACACTTCTCCAAATTTTACATAATCAGTGATGCAAATTGAAAGTAAAAATTATCCTGGTGAATACCAAAATTGACAGTGATGTAATTGTAACAAATATTAAAAAAAAATTGATGCACAATGTATGAGAATGCTCACTTGAGAGTTAAGGATACTGTGAGTGAAGCATAACTATTCCCAAAATCTATTCATTCTAAAATGAATAGATTTTGGGAAGTGGTGGAGAATGAAAAGGACCTGGGGGTAATTGTGCAGGCAGATATGAAGTTCTCTGAGCAGTGCAGACGAGCTGCAAGAGTAGCTCATGGTGTCTTGTCAATGATATACAGGAATTTTTCTAGCAGGGATAAGGAGGTGATTATTCCCTTGTATAAGGCAATGGTTAGGCCACATCTTGAGTACTGTATACAGGTACAGAGAAGGGCAACAAGATTAGTGAATGGAACAAAGGGTTGCTCTTATGAAGAAAGGCTTAAGTTTTGCAAATTACAGAGTCTGGAGACTAGGCACCGGCGAGGTGATCTGATAGAGGTGTATAAGGCTTTGAATGGTTTGAGCATGCTCAATGCCAATGGGATTCTTCATCTTGCTCAGAATAATCAGCTCAGAGGGCATAAATTCAAATTGAGGAAGGACGGATGTCGGATAGATGTGCGGAAATTTGCCTTTGGCCAGCGGGTGGTTGGTTGGTGGAACCAACTTCCATCACTTGTTGTTGAAGTTGATAGCCTAAACAAATTTAAGGCTCAACTGGACAGGTATTTCGAGTGAACGGAGGGGTGAAATGGGAGTGGTGTGTTTTTTTTTTTTTTTTTTTTTGGCTGATGCTGAATAAGCTTGCTTTTTTGCATCATATGCCTCTACTAATGCTAATGTTAAAATTAGATTGCTTAGCTGATAGCTTTATTCTCTAGCTGTCAAAGCCCATACTGATTTATTTTATGCAGCAACACTTGTAAAAAAAATATTGTTGAAGAAACCGAAAAAAACTAACAATATCAAGAGAACCTTTTTGAGATCAAGCTGTTTTATATATGTATATTTATTATAAACAAACAGTATTTTGTATAAAGAAAAACTAACAGTTTGAAGCTAGAGAATGCTGCCCAAGTATTTAAAACTGGTGATCAATCATTGCTCACTAATTAACGAAATTATTAATTCAAGGCACTGAAGATTTGAATGATAATGCTGAATACAGAAGAAAAAAATATACATAATTTCTAAACTACAAAATTCTACATATATAATGCACATGCATAATATATAAATTTTGAATATGTGCATAAAATTAGGTACAGTACTTACATTGCTTGCTGATGTTCAGCATGATGACCAGGTGGCCTCACAACAGCAAAACCATTCTAAAATATGAACTTAAGGTTATGATTGGTTTAAATTATATGAAAAAAAATTATAAAATTACAAAACACAATTATGAATTTATATAAAATAATGGGACTATTTCATTTCTACAAAAAATGACAAAAGTATTTTTAGGTGGTTTTGGTTTTCTCGTAGTAGAAAACTCTCAAATATCAACTTTTGTTTACTTTTCAAGTATATGACACTTTCTCCAAAGAATATATAGAAATTTACTTAAGACTGTTACTGTTCTGACAGCTGTTTAAATGGTATTGCTACCTCATCAGAGGGTGAGTAGACATTGTTAGTGCAACTTTTTGTGTTTTCAAAACTGGAAAAGAGACATGTAGCTATTACAGTCTCTTTGAACACATTAAAATAATTTGTAAAGTTCCTTAGTTCATAACACACTGTTGAGAAATAAACAACTTTACAAATGACTTTTCCAATATTTCATATGGAATTATTGAAGAATGATCAATTCATGGTAATGAAAATAACAAATGATATTGAACATAATCAAACTCTTACAATATAAAAATGTTTCCACAAAAGCCAAAAAAATTAATATTTAGTTTAAATCATTGGCATAACATGTGGAATTTCTTTTTTCACATTTTTTATCATTTCAAGTAATAAATGTATAGCATCTGAAAAAAAAAAAAAAAAAAAAATCAGAGGAGCTGATGTGTTCCCAAATAAATAAATTACCTATTTATTTGGGAACATGAATGTGCAGTGTTTTTTGTGCTTTTAAAAAGTTCACTGATGTGAAAATTCAAGCAATAAAATCTGGCTGAACTGATTTTGCTAAAATGTTACATTTGAGGTTATTGATAAAATTTATGAATTAAATTCAATTCTGATGCACACTGGATAATTTGGAATATAACCTTTTATATAATTTTTCGTCCAACTGAATATACATACTTTGACAAGTAGAACAGTCCTATTAAAGTGGACAGACACTTTATTAGGACCATGTTCTAACATTGCAGTAATTTTGCCACAGAGTTGGAGGTTCTTAAAAGTATCAGGAGAAGTACCCACATTTGTTGCAGAGCTATAAATAGAGGGATGGAGTATGCAATTTGAGGAGTGTGCTGGACAGGTAAACTGTGTAGTCTTCAGTTTGTTTCCTCAAACCACTCATACACACATTTGGCATAATTAATTGCATTACCAATTGTGCAAGTACAGGTAACTCTCGTATAACATGGCAGTTAGGTTCATATAAAACATTGTGTTGTGCGAAACCATGTTATATGGGACTAAGAAAAAGTACAAAATGGGGGGGGGGGGTACGTTCCAAAAGCTAACAAAAATACACTATTTCATTAACAAAATGTTAACAAAACAAAAAAATACACCATTCTAGATTTCGTGTATCTTCTGCTCTCTTAAAAAATCAGTAATCTGGGTTTGTTTGCTTTCGCTGGATAAATCTTTTGTGAATTTCATCGTAGGTAACTAAGCATTTTTGAAGGACCCTTTTGAACTTTGGTCTCCTTTCATTCAAAAAATAAGATTCTAATTTCTCGGCTAACTTTATGCCTTCCCATATACTTTTTACTATAAAATTTGGAAGTTCAGAATTTTCATCTGATCTATCATCCTCAGAATTGATTTGGTTTTACCTCTAATGCCATTTCCACAAAATCGTTCACCAGCCTCTTTTTCTACCAGTAATTCTTGAATGTCTTCAGTAATCATATTTTTTAAATTTTTTTAGGAGCACCTGCAACCACGTTACTCTGTGTATATTGTCTATAAATTGCGTGTCCTGAGGTAGATTTGCTATTTTGCTGGACAAAATACCCGAGTTTCCGGGAGCAAAAACCATGCTACCCTCTCCCAACTCAGCCATGTTGTGAAAAATACCCATAAAAATTCCTCCCATCATTGACGGGATTGAACTCAGTTCTTTTCCACCAGGTGTGGAATGGATGGCGATTCTATCAACTGTGCTACCCACGAGAGCTTCATCAAAACCTTCCCCCTCCTACTGGCGTACCAAGTTCTACTATTGCACCAATTCCATTTTCTGCGGGTCGACCATATTCCCTGAACTCACTCTGGCATGCATACATTTTTCCACATGCATTTAATGTTGACAGTTTGACTTCTTTCAGCGATAAAGCGATTTTGATACAATCCACAATAGAGAAATGTTTCGATGCCTCCATTACTTCAAAAGATTCGGAATCAATTTTTTTCAAAATCCATTGTAATGATTTTCTAATATAACGAGTTTTATAGGTGGATATAATGCCTTCATCTAATGGCTAAATGAAAGAAGTTGTATTAACCTAGTACAACTGTGATGGTAGGAACATAACTTCAACATTTGGATGACTTAAATCTTTTGGATGGCCTAGTGTGCTATCCAATAGTAATAAAACTTTGAAATCTAGATTTTTCCACAAGTTCGATAGCACAGAACATAATGTGGGGATTTCCCAACAAAATAAAATAGAGATTTCTCAATTTTTTTTTTTTTTTGACTAGCGAGGATTCAAAAAGAGCGGAAATGTTGAAAAATTATATCCGACATAATAGCAGGGTTTTCTTCGCACAAGAGCTCAAAAATACCCTGTTATGCGAGGTTAACCGAAGTTCTGTAACTGTGTTATGAGAGGCTTGCCGCAATTTATCAATCATGCTAGAGCGAAACAGTGTTGTAGAAGTACTGTGTTATACAGGGATTGCCTGTACTCACATCTATTAGGGTAGACAGGTAACAGTGCCAGATGTACTTGATCTGAAATAATGCTCATGTAAACATGCCCCGTAACATTATTCCTCTACCAGCAGATTATACTGTTCATGCACAGCAAGCACAGTACATTGCTTCATGTGGTTCCCTACCTATGTGAATTATACTTCAGAATAGTGTAAAATGTAATAAGGTCCATCAGACCACTTGACCTTCCTCTATTCATCACAAATATACATTGTTTTTTTTTTTGATATTGACACCTGCATCCTTTTTTTTGGTTCACCTCCAAAATAAAAGGTGTGCAAAAGTGATTTTTGACTGCCATAATTCATTCTCAACAAAGTCTGCCATACAATGCAAGTGCTAACAGGTTGAGAGGTTCCTGTGTTGAAAGCATCAGTCAATTATGCTGTCAGCTGTGGTAATGTATATGAATGCAAATATACACATTATGAAAAAGTGTGATACACATCCACAAAATGTGCACAACCCACGATAATTGTGGCCCTAGTATGCTAGCAAGATTCCTTCCTCTCTTCATGACTGAACAGAATATATTGAGTGTTATTTTCACATATCTTTATTTGAGATCTCTTGCATATTTCACATTCCACATGATTATACCAATAATCATGTGGAATGTGAAATGGTGCCCAGCGTACAATGTTTTAATAGTACGCTGGGCACCATTAAATCATGATAAGAATATTAGAATATATCAGAATGATGTGTTTATTTACCTAGGTTTGCACAAATATGCTGAGGCAAAAATTACTGTAGGCATAGGAATTTACACACACACACACACACACACACACACATATACTGCCCTACCATTAACATCCGGACACCTGCCTTTAGACAAAAAAAGAGCTTTTATCGTGTCATTTAATATTTTGTGCTGAAAACTTTTGTTTTATGACGGCTTTCAATCTTTGCAGAATACTCTCAACCAGCATTTTTATAAATGTCAGGTGATATGTTCCTCCACTCGGCCTTTAAGGCAGTCACCAGTTCAGCCTTGTTCTTTGGGCAATCTCTAAGTGCACGTACCTGATGATCCAATACATCCCAAAGATGCTCAAATGGGTTCATATCAGTACTCTGGCCTGGCCAATCCAACTTTTCCACACCAGTGTCCTCAAACCGCTCTGTTACGACCCGAGCAGTATGGCATGGCACGGCACATTGTCTTGCTGGTACAGGTATGGGCCTTCCCCGAAGCTTTGCCATAATGTTGGAAGTACATAATTGTCCAGGATGTTCTGGTATTGCACAGCATTCGTGGTTTTGTCGATAACGACTAACAGGCCAAGCCAAACCATGAAAAGCAGCCCCATACCATGACACTGCCTCCACCAAACTTCTTTGTTGAGAAGATACAATCAGGAAGGAACTGTTCCCCTGGCATTTGCCACACCCAGGAATGGCTATCAGACTGGTAGAGTGTGAACCTCAACTTGTCTGTCCGTAGGACAGTTTTTCACTGCTCTACAGTCCAGGATTTGCACTCTTTACACAATGTTAATTGACATCTAGTATTTGTTGAGGTGATCAGTGGCCTGTGAACAGCTGTCTGACCATTGTAACCCATATCATGGAGTGTCCTTCATATTGTACTAGTGCTGATATTAGTCACAATACTCTCTCAGAGGGGTTATGTGACTTGAGACAATGGCAAATTACGATTTACATGAACAGTTCGCAGAATTCTCTTGCCCCGTTCTGTTAGTTTTCGGGGTTTACCAGGCCATTTTTCGGCCGATTCAGTCCTATTCCTCTTCCATTTGCATATGACATCACTAGCCGTTGACCTTGGGATCCCCCAGAGTGACTGCGATGTCTCGTACAGAACACTTGCCTATGTGGCATCCTCCTAACATTCCACATTGGAAGTCTGTTAATTCTGTTGAACATATCATCTTGGATGCCCACTTTTGCAATTGTCTAGTCGAAGCCCAGTGTGCAGATTTATAGCAGATTCTGTGAAGTGTTGCATGCACAGGACCTGTTTCCCCAGCCATGGAGGTGTGTCCAGATATTAATGATAGGACAGTGTATATTCCTATGCCTACAGTATTATATACATATGATGCTTTATTGCATCAATATTCATTTTAATATATACAGAGCACACCCTGACAAAGAGTCAGAAATACCACTTGTTTCTTCCTATTAGAGATAGGAGCTAGCAACAAAAAATTTCATAAGATTGTTGAAAATTTTACTACATACATAGAAATATAATTAATGATTATTCTTGTCAAAATCCCTGACCTATATGGTTTTGATGGAGCATAAACAACATTATATAGGGCGATTCAGGAAAAAAGATGAAAACTTTAAAAGCTGATGACAGCAATCATCTTGAGTAAAAATGTTTACATAGATGTGTCTAATTCTAAATGCTAATTAGTTATGTCTGTTTGAATTTTAAAAAATGGCTATGGAGTTTTCAATAATAAGAATAATCAAGCATCTATGTAATAAAATTTAACTCATACTAGATACATGTCCACTTATTTTTTTATATTTGTTTTGTTTTTATTTATATTTAATTCTCCTGAAATCACAACGAAAATTCAGGAGAATTAACTCAACATAACAAGTGTAAATTTTATCAAACTTCAGGAAGTTGTAGTTGTTTTTTTTTTTTATTTTATGCATGACATATTTTTAAATTAAAACTTTTACCATGTAAAAATCAAGATATTTCAAAAAAGAATATTTAAAACAGTTATAAATACAAGCACTCCTCTACTTACGTATAAAGCTGTTGCTGTTTGGTTATAAGAATCAATATATTTTTCTAAAGCAGATTTCTGGAGGTCACTACCATAAAACAATTAGCAATTTCCAGTTTATTGGGCTTTTCTGTTAGTGCAATGTAATTATAAACAGGTAGTAAATTTTATCTTATTGCATTTGCGATGATACCGATAGCTGGAATTCTGTGGAATTTTACGTTATTATAGTGAAATGTGCTTCCCCTTCACTGAAATCTTCTCTTCGTGCCTATTTTTTGAGCTTCGTAAAGTTGTTACTCTGTATCTCACTTGTGCGTATCGTGTTAGTTGCAATCTGTGTGTTCAGTGTTCTTTGTTATTGATTACTTATTTTCTTACTGTTTTAAAATTTACGACAAAAAAAAAAAAAAGTGTCAGTGAACAGAAATATCAATTAGTTACACTATTAAATAAACTATGTACATAAGCGTAAATTTATTTTTATTTTGTTAACCTGTAGAAAATATTCTTCCGATTTTCACGCATCATTTAATTGTTAATTGGAGGAAGTAGAGTGTAAATTTGTGCTCTATATCTTAACTTTTATAGCCTGTTGATAACATTTCTCCTATTTTCGCTTTTGGAGAGTCCATCGTAAACTAAATTACGTATCGTATTTAGATTAAATTAGTTTCAAATAAATACTGCACTCTACATTATTATTCATTGTGTGTTTTTTCAGCCTCATTTAACTCAGTTACAAATTGTAAAATGCTGTACACGAAGTTTGTTGAGGGTTATAATCTTGGTGCATTGAACTGTACTGTACATGTATTTTGTATATACAAGACTGAAGTTGGACTTACGTACATGAAAAAAAAACTCATTAAGTACGTAAGTCGAGGAGTGCCCGTATAACTTTAGAAGTGAAAAAAATTTCAAATATTAAAATAATCTTAATATACTCTTGCATAATTAGAAATAAAATTTAAGAATAAAAAATAAATAAATAACCTTCACTTCTCCAGTTGCTACTTTAAATGCTAATTCCGTGACACAACCTGCTGCCATCCTGGCTGCACTTGCTGTGTGAAGTTCATTCCATGTTGTATCACTATCCACTCCAATTCCCCCACATGGCAACATTACAAAATTTTTAATTGGCAAATCAGCTGAAAGATTTTGCAAACAAAAATGTGCAGTAAGCTATAAATGACACTATATAAATTGGAATTTATTTTCTATTTAAAAACAATGAAAAAAAATGGCTTCAAAAAATAGATGAACTGATTATTAAAAATTCATTTGTGGAGTAAGTTTTTATTTCTGGTTTAATATTAGCTTATTTTATATGTATGAAATTCTATAACTAAACAGCTTTGAAAATAAGTTAATTTAACAAACACACTATCTTCCAACATGTATTGGGCCACTAAATGAAAAAACATCTGCATAGAAAAAGAAATTTTAATATCAAGTATGACCCCATGACATTAATAATCCTTCGCAGATTAGTTGTAAATTCTCTTTCTACGAGTTTTTTGTGTGAGGAGACTGGAATCATGCCCCACTCCTTCCATAAAGTACAACTAGTTCTCTGCTTGAACTAGGAAGTCATGTTCTGGCTCTCAACTGTTATTCCAAAACATCCTATAGATGTTCGACAGGATTAAGATCTGGATTCTGGACTGGAAATGGCAAGCTCACCCACATTATTCTCCTTTCGTATTCATATACTGACCATGCTTTGTAACAGAGCCATGTCATGCTAATACAAATATAGTGCCTCTCCAAGGACTGCACAGTGCAGATAAAGCAGAATTGTTTAGTGCTACAGTAGATAGCTGAATTCAAAGTTTCATTGATGAAAACTAGTGAACCAAGTCGAAACACTACAACCATTGTACTATGTTGTTGGTTGGATACAATGCAGGTGGAACTATCTTTGGTGATATGCCACACCCAGTGTATCCATCCAATGTCTGGAATGGGTAACATGATTCATCGCTCTACATCACATCATATTCTGCTACTGCTGCAATGTTCAATGCTTCTGTTCTATGCACAGCCATAGTAGCCTATTAAGGCGCCTCCGTAGCCAGGTGGGAAGGAGCAGCAGTGCGTAGCACACGCTTCTTGATTAGACCGGGGTTCGAGCCCGTCACCACCAAATACGGAGGATGCGGAAAGGTCAGGGAATGACCACCGCATATCCCGGAGCAATATGGCCTTAGTTGCTAATGCTCCTAAAAATCAAATAACAAACAAAATAACAAACAACAAATAGCCTATTATATGAAGTGTATTTCTGGTGGATGTTGGTCCTAAACTTATCCCAGTTCTGTCTGACTTCTAAAGTCAGCTCATTAAGAGTGCCTTAGCAGTTTCTTGCTATTCATTTCAAGTGTCAACGTGCTCTCAAAGTCATTTGGTTTAAGATTAATGTCCTCTGGTTTAAGATTAATGTCCTTTTATCTTCTGCTGGCATAAAAATGTTTCCAATAGTTTATTTTAGGTATCCCACTCTTTCTTCCAGCTGGCAAATGGACACAACCACTACGTGACCTACTATCACATCTCCATAAGGGATCTGGGTCCTTTTCTTATCTCATTCTTACATCTACCTGTCATTGACTGTGTGTGATTTTTATATCCTATTTTAAACTAGTACTGCTATGTACCTATACTGTGTCATATAGAATTAACCAGTGCTTCTCAACAGTGAGGTGTTTTTAATCATTACTTCTCAGGGGTATTCCAATACATAATGAAGGAATTAGTAAATTAATAAAAGGAGTTTACCTCAATATAGTACGTAGAACACTTCCGTATGATACCCTCCGGAAATTAAAACAGAAAAAACGAAAAAAATCAACAACTTACCGGTACATTAAAGTATAAAGAGGAAGGAAAATCGTTTTGAATATTTTCGTTAGATTCTTTTAATTGCGTTAATTTGAATTGTTTTAAATTGATTTTGAATTGTGTTAAATTGATTATTTATATTTTACTTTAATGTACCAGTAAGTTGTCGATTTTTTCGTTTTTTCCGTTTTAATTTCTGGAGGGTATCATACGGAAGTGTTCTACGTACTATATTGAGGTAAACTCCTCTTATTAATTTACTAATATTATTATCAACATAGAACATATTGAGTATTACAGCTCTGATTCATACTATATAATGGAGGAATATATAAAAGCCATCTAATATGCAGAATACATGCATATTATATAGCCAATAACAATGCACAACAAGCAAAATATTTTTCTTCTTTATACAGAAATAGACAATTCTAGTAAATATCAGTATGCTGAATTTATATATAAACTTACAAATTTTGCATCACCCACCATTCTCAAGGAACAGGAAATGAAAGATTTACACATGAATAATAAGGTAAAATATTAAATACAATACATTTTTGTTCATTTTCCTTTTATAACTGACATCTGGCACTTCTCTGAACAACATTTACATCCTACATAAAGTTTATAATTTGTAGGCCAACAAATCTGCCTTTTTTTGTTTCACAAATTATCAGAAATTTATTTTTAAATATAGGAGTCCATCATTTGACTGTGAAATCAAGTAGGGCATAATTGATGTAGATGGCTGAAAGTCTGGATCTATAAATTGAGATGCTACAGTTAGTTCATGTCTGAGTTACTGCTTGACTCTTCTTCTTTCAAGGTCCATCCTTCAAGTGATTCGGCCAAATATTGCTATTTGGCCAATAGCAGATACCAAATATTGGTATCTGCTATTGGCCAAATAGCAGAAAGCAAGCACATGGAATTGTAATGAATGTTTCCACTTTTAAGAGAATACAGACATATGCATTAAACGTGAAATAGGAATCACTTATTCCATAACGTCAGAACGCCAAATGGCATCAATGAAGCAAACCCTATGATCATCCTCTCAAAAACCTAGCAGTGAACTGCAACATATGTAAGAGTTCATCTTATATCTTGATCCTCAGTCTAGCATGCAAAGTACAATTCTTTCTTACTAAAAGCAGTAAACATTTGTTTTGGGATTTCAAAGTTAATTCTTCACACAAAATGAATCAAAATTATTAACACACTTAGCAAACAAAGATTAATAATATAAAAATTAATCCAGATACAAAACATAGTAGCTATAAATAAGCCTTATTTGTCCAAAAGTGATTAAGGATTATTAACAACATAGCATCCAAAGTATAATGCATATGTTTTCCTAACACTTGGTTTGGAATTTCAAATTTCCTCATACATATATCAAAATTAATTAGGATTATTAACACACTTGTGAAACATTGTGCCCAATATTAACTAATTGTTTCTGTAGCACACCACAGAGCAACAAAACAAAGATTAAAACTAAAATACAACAGCCAGTAAGATAGCTTTATTAACCTTGCCAGAGGTCAATGGATATTATATCCATTTCTAGATTAAATTGCATGCACATATTAAAGATAGAAACATACCTAATTTATTAACATCCAGTTTTTGCCTATTAAGAGGATTTGTTCCAAATAACAATGTGTAGGCTTCACTACAGAAAAAAAAAAAGTTACAATTTTTTTTAATACGTGCCTCAATACAATTATACACCAGAAAACAGAAATAATAACTCATGCAATGAAAACGGCAAAGCTATCAAATTAAAAAAAAAAATAAAAAAAAACACATTTAAAAGAATTTAATATAATAAATTATGTTCACATTAATTTTCTTTCAATTTAATCATAAGGTTTCTCATAATAATAATTATTAAACAACATTAGAAAAAAAAAAAGCTCCATGGATAATCAAATGCACAGTTAATCAGGGTGCAGATAATTGAAAGATTCCACTGTAAAAGAAATACAGCTAAAATTAACTTTAAAAAAAATGTCACCCAACAAATGATACTTTACATTGTTGCTCTCTAAATTAGCATTATGTTATGCCAATTAGGTTCAAAATTACAGGAAATACAGGACATTATAAACAATGAATGTAGAAATATAGGATATGTTACAAATATATTTGAAAAGCACTGCAGGCTGCAGATCCCATGTAGCTCAATAATGATTAGAATGTTTGTAAATGGGATTGTGTCCACAATGTCTAACACAATATGAAGAAGGAAATGACTTCTTGAATTGCTTAATGACTACAGATGAGAGATGGCATTGGCATTTTGAACCAGAGAACAAGAAATGCAGCATGTAGTGAAAACTACTAGTCATCACCACAGCTAAAGAAATACAAGACTTCTTCTAAAGCACTAGAATGATTATGCTCATACTGTTCCTAAACTCGCAAGTACTGCTGTACCATTTCATAGATAGAACTGAAACAGTCAACTCATAAATCCTTAAAGTTGATTTGTTGTTATGTTATGTTGTTATTTTGGTTTTTAGGAGCATTAGCAACTAAGGCCATATTGCTCCGGGATATGCGGTGGTCATTCCCTGACCTTTCCACATCCTCCGTATTTGGTGGTGACGGGCTCAAACCCCCGGTCTAATCAAGAAGTGTGTGCTACGCACTGCTGCTCCTTCCCACCTGACTACAGATTGATTTGTGACATACCTTCAAAAACAAGAACCCAAGAAATTTGAACAATTGTGTTATTTTGTTAGATGACAATGTATAATCACATGTGGATCAACACACCATAGCGAACAACTAGAAACTACACTGGAAAATGACTGGGCAGCTTCCATACAGTTTGGACTATTCACCTTGTGATTTTCACATTTTTGAAAGACTGAAAAATGATCTGGCATGGCACTGCTTTCATACAGATGATAATGTGAAAGAAAGCATCAGATAATGGAGACAACAGCAATTGAAAGACTTTTATGAGCTGGGTATAAAAATCTGCTGTACAGATGGAATAAGCATCTAAACTATAGTGGCAATTTCTTTGAAAAATAAAGTACAAGTTGGCCTTAATCATGTCTTTAAATGAGGCATTTTCTTCACAGGTGTTATCCATCAAGAGATGGAATATTCATGCACTTCGTACATTATGATAAACAATTTTAATGACAAATTCTAAAATGAGCATCATGTTACAAACCCTTTACTGGGTCCTTGCTCCGGATAATGCCCGAATCACATTCACAACCCTTTGCATAATTCGGAATCTTGTTCATGTGTATAATCCTTTACCAGATTATGCATATGAAGAAGAAACCCGACAAAGGGTTTGTAATGTAATGCTCATTTATTAAAATTATTTATTATGATGTGTGAATACTTTATTTCTTGAAAGTACAAGTTATAGGGGGGGAAAAAATTCATGTTTTCATTTGACTCATCTCATACATATATGAAAAACATATGTACCACTCATACAAAATTATAAAGCAGTGGCTACCAGAAATATGCTAAAGTTTTAAAATAATGCTTAAAATAAAATAAGCAAGGCAAAAGACATTATTACTGTAAATCTTGTGAATTTTAAAATAGTAATATATTTCTTATTTGTTTTTTTCTTCCTGAGTTTAATGGTCTTGTACAGATGTTGGAAACTACAAATATTTCGAAATAATGATATCTGTTTAAATAAATTCCTTGCCCTGCTTCAATCAGCATATATCATTTAGCTAATAACTTCATATGTTTAGTTTAACTTTAGAGTAAAGCTAAATTTTACAATAAATGCTTTAGTCTCAGCATATAATAACAAATATAACAACTACATATAATTCTATTCATTCACTCACTTGGTCACTTGTTAAAAAGGAGTTCTGATTTCTGTTTTGAGATTAACTGCATATACCAATATTTTCAAACACAACATGAAATGAGACAGATAAAGATGTAACTTTCATTTGCCAAAATTACAAAATACAGAGTAGCACAAAAAATTTCCAGGACTGAATTTTTATCTAAACAAATACAAATATAATACTTACAGTTAATTTCTCAAAGTAACAATCATGGCTATTTACATGTTTTTCCATCACTTAATTAGTTATATATATAACTAATTGTTAAAAAAAAACAAAAAAACTTAGAAGTCCTTTCCTGAAAGTTCATTGATTGAGTTTATCAAAACTGCCATAGCTTCTGCTTCAATAGAACATAGTCATTCATTTAATGAGTTATTTAGTTTGTTTGTTTTTTTTTTTTTTTTTGGGAGAGGGGGGGAGTCATGTGAACAATGTAAAAAAAAATAAGAAAAATGTTGAAAGACAGTATTTGAAAAGGTATTCTCGAATGCTTTCTCATGATAATCAAGAGCATTGCAATGGAGTAATTTCCTATTGTTTCTTACCCAAAGTTCAGGATTCTTCCTTCTTAATGCATCTTTCAAGTGCTTATTCCTTCCCTAGTTTACTAAACTGGTGTGAACCAACAACAGTTCAGCAAACAATTAGAAATATAGCCATAGTGGAAACCTCACTGTGGCTGGCTCTGTGAAATAAAGTTTTTTGTAGAATTTTTAAAAAGTTTAAAAATGTCTCAATGCATTTTAAATATTAATTTTTTTACTCAAGTAAATGTCAATTTATTTATTATTTCATTCAATTTATCAATTTTTAAATCTAAATTCCAGCGAATTTCGGCTTTTTTAAAGCCCAAACCAGACAACAGTAGCTGAATGGATATAATTTCCTTTGATTTTCAAAGCTAATTTCATGCTACCATCTATTAAAACTGTCTACTATTAGTCGCAAACACAAATAAGAGGTATCTTCAAACAGGCCTATGGGGCTGGGAATTTCCATACTATAATAATTAATGATAAACACCAGCCAAGAAATTGAACTGAAAATTTACTATAAAATGAAATAATATACAGTGAAATGTGATGAAAATAAAAACACTGATTAAATTATAGTTACAATATAATTTAAAATATAGTTAAAAGCAATAAATTATCTAAAATAAACTGGGTTAAAAGCGATAAAACAATGAAACCTGGAGCTTTCGGAGAACTGCCGTCTCCTTCTTCAACAGCATACTACTAGTCTGCTGACGAGGCTAGTAGGGGCCAGACGTGTTCAAAGCCGCTAAGTGGATTTTTCTTATTTATTGATTTGAAATTGTTTTTCTAAAACTTTTGATTTAAATTTAGTAGTATAGCATTATTTTGTGATATTTCTGATTAATCTGGTGTAATTATTCTTTACTCGGCCTTGTAATTGCATAAAAGTATCGGTAAGGGTATCAAAACCACGTGTTACAAGTTACAACTCCGCTGAACGAGAAGTTTTTTAGCCATATTTAGCCGCTTATTGAATATTTTTTACATCAAATTATTTTTTGTAAGTAGCTTATAGACTAGTAAGGATTGTTAGTTTATTCTGAATCGAGACAGCGAGATTTGAAAATAAATTAATACTTAAGTGTCCATAGATTACCGTTCGTAAATTCCCGCCTTTGTCTTTGTCATACGATCATTATATATCGAACCTAGGTAGCGTTAGTATAGTATAGGTTATACTATTTTCAGCGATCGGTAAAATCTATTAAACTTTTTGAACTTCGTTGGCATTTAAATTGCACTTTTAACTAAATACATATACCGACTTAGATTACAAACGTAACATAATTAATTAATACATAACTGATACGAAAGTTATATAAAGGGAACTCGGAGATAGTTAATACTTGACACTAAAAAATATATATACCATTATAACTGTGTTGGGAGATAAATTAGGGTTATAAACTGAAATTGAAATTTTATTTAAATTAAAAGTAATCATGACTCAGACCAGAGCAGCAAAACAAAAGGCTCAAGCTAATGGAAGTGCTGTGGCTCAGAGGAGAACTGAGGGGGGAAGTTGCCTTCTGAATCACAGCCTTCTAAAATGCACAGCTTGCATGATGTTTGTGGAGCATTCAGGTACGGGACACGATATTGTCATGGGGGATGTCTTTGTGTGTGCACAATGCAAGGAGTGTATCGAAATCAGGCAACAACTCAGCGTTCTTATGGGACTATGAGAGCTTGAAGGACAGGGTGGATGCCCTCGAAGGAACTAAAGTGAGGGGCCCATCAAGCTCTCAGCTGCCCACATCAATGCCAGAGCTTGCACTTGGTCATCGTGAAACACAGCGGCAACCCCCAAGGCAGAATGCACTGGTCCCAAAGGAACTAGTAGTTGTTGGTGACTATTGTCAAGGAAACGGGGAACATGCTTTGTAAAAAGGATAGGTGGAACAGAAACAGGGTATGTCTGCCAGGGGCAAAGGTTGATGACGTTGTAGAGCAGATATCATCTTTTAAGGGCACAAAAGGTGATAGTTGTACACTTTGGCACTAATGATATTAAGAGTAGGAGACCGGCAGAATTGCTTAACAAGTACAGGTCACTGTTGAAAAAAAGCCGTGAAATAAGGTTGAATTTGAAAGTGTCTGCAATTCTGCCCAGACACGATAGAGGAGTATATGATGAGAGCCTTGTCGATCAATTCGGCCCTGGAAAGATTGTGCAAGGCTAAAGGGGTAGAATTTTTTTCAGCCTGGATTGTACTTGTTAACAGGAGAGATTGCTTCTACAGGGATGGGATACACTTAAATAGAAGGGGTGCAAGAATATTTGCTGATGCTATCGAGGCAGTGTTAGGTGGGTCGGAAAACTGCTAGCTTGGGGGGATACAAAGACGAATAGATTAACAGTAGCCATTGGCAGAGGTCAAAGAGATTCTTGCACTGCTTCTATTGGAATGAGCAGAAGCCTGAAAAACAAGATTCAGGATATTTCAGAGACTGCTGGGAGTCATTGCGGTACAAGTAAACACATGGGTTGTGTTAGGGTAGCTAAGAATAGAAAAAGGGGCATGTATACTTGCGTGTACACCAATGCTAGGAGTTTAGTAAATAAATTTGATGAATTTGAGGTATTGCTCAAAACATCAAAGGCAGATATTGTTGGGATATCAGAGACTTGGTGTCACACAGATATAAGGAATGCAGAACTGGAATTTGGGGAGTACAACTATACAGAAAGGATAGACTGGATAGGAAGGGATGAGGGGTTATGCTATTAGTTAAGAAATACATAAAATCCAAGGAAGTGAAGCCAGTGAACATCGCTGGACAGTGCAGTGTCGAGTCAGTTTGGTGTGACATAAGCATTGGGAGATCAAAATTGAGAGTAGGAGTGTGCTATAGGCCTAATGACTCTGATGAGTATAATAAGAAACTGTACAGGGAAATAGAGTGGGCCAGTAAATCAGAGAGTCTTATAATGGGAGATTTTAATTTCCCAGATATTGACTGGAGTTTGGGGGCTGGTCACTCACACACTAGCAAGGCTTTTGTGGATTTATTGGATGATTGTTTTCTACATCAGCATGTTCGGGAGGCAACTAGAGGGAAGAATACTCTTGAATTGATTATCAGCAGTGATTCTTCATGCATTAAGAATCTGCAGATAAAGGAACCACTAGGTGGCAGTGATCACAGTGTGCTGAAGTGGGATTTACTCAAAGAGGTAACTACCATCACGAGTAAAGGGAAGGGTTATTGCTTTCGTAAAGGCGACTACGATGGTCTGAGACAGTATTTAAATTCTATGCAGTGGGACCAACTGAAGATGTTACCAACAGCAAATTCAAAATGGGACGCATTCAAAGAACTTATCTTGGAAGCTACTAGGCTTTACATACCAACTAAGAAATATTGTTCAAGGTTTAGGCCTAAATGGATGTCAGATGAACTGATGAGGCATATGGCAGAGAAGAAACATGCATGGGATACATACAAATTAACACATGACACAGAAGCCTATGATAGATACAAGTTGATCTGTAACCAAGTTACAAAGGAGGTTAGGCAGGCGAAGGCAGAGTACGAGAAGTCTTTGGCAAGGGATGCAAAGAAACACAGCAAAGAGTTCTTTACTTATGTAAACTCTAGAAGGAAGGGGATGAATCAGATTGGTCCACTTGATATCGATGGGTCAACTGTTGATGATCCTGCTCAGGTAGCTAACAAACTAAATGAATATTTTGCATCGACATTCACACATGAGAAGTTATTTAGCGAGGGGGAAAGCCAGAAGTGTATTCAACTCTAGCAGTAGGCTAGAGAATCTTGTAATAACTGAGAATAAAGTGGAGGAGAAACTGTTGAAGATAAACACAAGAAAGGCACCCGGGGTGGATGGGATCTATCCAGTTATATTAAAGGAGGCAGCAGAGGAAGTAAGCAAACCCTTAGCCATAATTATGAGAGCTTCCTTGGACTCAGGGGAGGTACCCGCAGACTGGAGATGTGCAAATGTGACCAGAGGATCAAAGGCTGACACAAGCAATTATAGACCTGTGAGTTTAACTTCTCTTCCAGGAAAATTAATGGAGGCACTAGTTAAAGAAGCACTGCAGGATCATTTAGACAAGACTTCAGTTATAGCTCGGACACAGCATGGTTTTGTTAAGGGGAAGTCTTGCCTGACCAATTTGATTGGATACTATGTTGCAGTCACAAAGGAACTGGATGCAGGGAATAACTTTGATATTATATACTTGGATCTTAGAAAGGCTTTTGATACTGTTGCACATGGAAGACTGCTGCACAAATTGGAGCAGTGTGACATTGGAGGCAAATTGCTGCTGTGGATAAAGGGGTGGCTGAGGGGGAGAAGACAGAGAGTGGTAATCAATGGACACTGCTCATCGTGGACTAATGTTATTAGTGGAGTCCCTCAGGGCTCAGTGTTGGGTCCATTATTGTTTTCTGTGTTCATAAATGATATTGATGATGGTATATCAAGCTTAATGTCGAAGTTTGCAGACGATACGAAGGTAGGCAGGGTTGTTAAGGACACTACTGACACTATGGTGCTGCAACAGGATCTGGGAAGGTTGAGCAGATGGGCTGAGAGGTGGCAAATGAAGTTTAACATTGACAAATGTAAAGTACTACACATGGGAAACAGCAACCCCAGAGCAACATATCAACTCTGTGGTACTACACTGACAGTGGTAGAGAATGAAAGGGACTTGGGGGTGGTTGTGCAGGCAGATATGAAGTTCTCTGAGCAGTGCAGACGGGCTGCAAGAGTAGCTCATGGTGTATTGTCAATGATATATAGG
The DNA here is from genome assembly GCF_048544385.1 of Mastigoproctus giganteus. Lineage (NCBI taxonomy): Eukaryota > Metazoa > Arthropoda > Arachnida > Uropygi > Thelyphonidae > Mastigoproctus > Mastigoproctus giganteus. The sequence continues at coordinate 160,785,185 of NC_143584.1, forward strand.
AATTTTTCTAGCAGGGATAAGGAGGTGATTATTCCCTTGTATAAGGCAATGGTCAGGCCACACTTAGAGTACTGTATACAGGTCTGGAGGCCTCATTTCAAGACGGATGTAGAGCTGCTGGAACGAGTACAGAGAAGGGCAACAAGATTAGTGAATGGAACAAAGGGGTGCTCTTACGAAGAAAGGCTTAAGTTTTGCAAATTACAGTGTCTGGAGACTAGGCACCAGCAAGGTGATCTGATAGAGGTGTATAAAGCATTGAATGGTTTGAGCATGCTCAATGCTGATGGGATTCTTCCTCTCCCTCAGAATAATCACCTGAGAGGGCATAAATTCAAATTGAGGAAAGACAGATGTAGGATAGACGTGCGGAAATTTGCCTTTAGCCAGCGAGTGGTTGGTTGGTGGAACAGACTTCCATCCCTTGTTGTGGAAGTTGATAGCCTAAATAAGTTTAAGGCTCAGCTGGACAGGTATTTTGAATGAACAGAGGGGTGAAGTGGAAGTGGTTTTTTTTTTTTTTTTTTGGCTGATGCTGCATAAGCTTGCTTTCTTGCATCAAATGCCTCTACTAATGCTAATGCTCAATGCTAGTACTAAGACACATCCTTAAGTAGCTGGTCCATGGTACTCACGCACGTGATCATCAGACACATGATCTACATTCTCCATGCGCGTATCGGAAACGGAAGTGGCTTGGGAGCGTGTCAAATATAAATGGTCATCCCTTCTGAGGACAACTGCCTCAAACAGGGGATGTAAAAACGGAACCCCCTGTCCCTATTAATAGTATTGTGACTGGATGAGCCGATTCGCAAGCTGTCGAGCCACTTGCGTTCCCAAAATCCATGGGTGCGGTCAGTAATGACCCCGTCTTCAGGGGAGATCCGATGCTGCTTTTCCCAGAAATGCTCTGCCACAGCAGACCTCGCATAGTTAGCAGTCTTGATAGTGGTCCTTTAAACGTCGCCCCGTTTCCCCCACATAACACTCCTCACAATCCGGGCACTTAATCTCGTAGACCACACTGCTAGTATGGTCCTGGGCTACGGGATCTTTAACTTGGGATATCACTGTGTGCAACCTCAGACCCGAAAGTTGCACACAGCGAGTCTGGCACTCCCGCAATGCCCGTACAATACGTTCTGAAAGGCCCAGATAGTAAGGAATGTATGCAGTATCCACAGGGGCAGGTGACTCCCTACAATTGGACTCAGCCCTATAAATATATTTGTCCAAGACCCTCTGGGGGTATGCACATTTCCTGAGGTCTGCCGTGACTTTGCAAATTTCTATTTCCCTTTCTTCAGGGGTACTACAGTGGGTCCCCACCCTATTCAACAATGCCCTGGCTACACTGTTCTTATGATGACAAGCCTGTGCTGAGCTATAATGAACAAATTGGCCACGGCACATAGGCTTTCTATAGATCGTTGTTTTTAATCTAGATCCATCTCTGTTCACCAAGACATCCAGAAACGGGAGGGACCCAGCTTCTTCCACCTCCGAGGTAAATTGTATAAATGTGGAAAAGCTGTTGAGTAAATTGAGCACCTCATCTTCCTTTCCCTTTTTTAAAATAGTGAAGGTATCGTCCACATATCTCCTCCACTCGCGCATGGGGAAATTCAACTGACGAAAAACCCTAGTTTCCAGTTCCTCCATTGCCAAATTGGCCACAATGGCACTGATGGGGGAACCCATGGCTGTGCCATGGGTTCCCCCATCAGTTTTTCATCAGTTGAATTTCCCCATGCGTGAGTGGAGGAGATATGTGGATGATACCTTCACTATTTTAAAAAAGGGAAAGGAAGATGAGGTGCTCAATTTACTCAACAGCTTTTCCACATTTATACAATTTACCTAGGAGGTGGAAGAAGCTGGGTCTCTCCCGTTTCTGGATGTCTTGGTGAGCAGAGATGGATCTAGATTAAAAACAACGATCTATAGAAAGCCTATGCGCCGTGGCCAATTTGTTCATTATAGCTCAGCACAGGCTTGTCATCATAAGAACAGTGTAGCCAGGGCATTGTTGAATAGGGTGGGGACCCACTGTAGTACCCCTGAAGAAAAGGAAATAGAAATTTGCAAAGTCATGGCAGACCTCAGGAAATGTGGATACCCCCAGAGGGTCTTGGACAAATATATTTATAGGGCTGAGTCCAATCGTAGGGAGTCGCCTGCCCCTGTGGCTACTGCATACATTCCTTACTATCCGAGCCTTTCAGAACGTATTGTATGGGCATTGCAGGAGTGCCAGACACGCTGTGTGCAACTTCCGGGTCGGAGGTTGCACACAGTGATATCCCAAGTTAAAGATCCCGTAGCCCAGGACCATACTAGCAATGTGGTCTACGAGATTAAGTGCCCGGATTGTGAGGAGTGTTATGTGGGGGAAACAGGGCGACGTTTAAAGGACCACTATCAAGACTGCTAACTATGCGAGGTCTGCTGTGGCAGAGCATTTCTGGGAAAAGCAGCATCAGATCTCCCCTGAAGACGCGGTCATTACTGACCGCGCCCATGGATTTTGGGAATGCAAGTGGCTCGAGAGCTTGTGAATCGGCTCATCCAGTCACAATACTATTAATAGGGACAGGGGGATCCGTTTACATCCCCTGTTTGAGGCAGTTGTCCTCAGAAGGGATGACCGTTTCTGTTTGACACGCTCCCAAGCCACTTCCGTTTCCGATACGCGCATGGAGAATGTAGATCATGTGTCTGATGATCACATGCATGAGTGCCATGGACCTGCTACTTAAGGATGTGTCTTATCACTAGTAGTATGCTGTTGAAGAAGGAGACGGCAGTTCTCCGAAAGCTCCAGGTTTCATTGTTTTATCGCTTTTAACCCAGTTTATTTTAGATAATTTTATTGCTTTTAACTATATTTTAAATTATATTGTAACTATAATTTAATCAGTGTTTTTATTTTCATCACATTTCACTGTATATTATTTCATTTTATAGTAAATTTTCAGTTCAATTTCTTGGCTGGTGTTTATCATTAATTATTATAGTACAAATAAGAGGTGCAACATATACCAGAAGATTTTAAAACAATCTGTGTGTAACAGACACTATTTGAATCAAATGAAATGACGCTAGAAAAGGTAAAATTTATGTACATACTCTCCAGAACCCGTACATGCATAACAAAAATTTATATATGGCTTCCTGAGCAGGTTAATGATTTCTAGGTACACAGCCTAATTAACAGCATGACTTCCTGCTATAAATTCATAATGAATTCTGCCAGGGAGACATCATATTTCCATTAAGAGAACTGACATTTTATTGTTTCCAGCCTATCTATTATTAAAAACTTGAGAAAAAGCATTTAATAACAGATCAGATGAGAACAAGGATTGATCAAGAATATTTTCATGTTTAAAATATCGCATATCTTGCCTCTGTCATATGATACTCCACATTGAGAGGATATATCTTTAATTCCTATTTGGCAACTGGTTCAAATAATGCTTCTAAACACAGACAGGTTTGTCATTTTTTGATGTGTAAGGTCTTCCACACCTTGCATCATCAATAATGATATCACATCCACCTTTGAAGCACTTGTAACATTCTAATATACCATCTCTCTTGATAAAGACTTTTTTCCCCATAAGCTTCAATAATAATTTCTAGTGTCTGAGGCTGATTCAACAAAAAGCAAAATTTTATAGAATTTTATTAGAAAAAAAAAGTGACCCTGAAAAAATACAAAAATCAACAAGAGATTCAAGTTTCTCTATAATCACAGTGTACATGGGACTTCAGATAAAAGAAAAATTCTTACCTATGACAGGACTGAAGTTCTTCAAGAGTAGCTTTTCTTGATCTTACTCTCTAGATTAAAAGGAATGTTATAATTTTAAAAACAGACCACAATACTGAAGTGTATCATATTCTAAAGTAACAATTCAAATTTATAACCATCTTACTTGAATGCTAAAAATTGTATGCATTCCTCAATGAAAAGAATCACAAAAGTCTAATAAACATAAGCCAATAAAAAAAAACCCTCTTTCCTTGTAAAACACTTCAGCTTATGTTATAGAGACACTTTTTCACAAGTTTCCTCAATTCAATTGATTTGGTACAACTATAAAATAAATGTATTACATTTTACCTCAAGGTAATAACAATTTTCACAGGAAAATCTAGTTTACTGATTGAATTTTTGAAATAGTGTTGTTCAGTGGGGAAAACCTCCAATTTCACTACAGTTACTGTAGAGAGAGAACACAATGAACACAGTTGTCAAGCATCAGCAAAACTTTTCATTTTGTAGTAATTTTACAATCAAATTCTACTAGCCATTCAGTGAATAGGTGGTGCACCATATATGCCTGCTTGTTATTAATATGTAATAGGAAGTCTACTCATAGTAAAGCAATGGAATTTTGCAATTAGCCTATGGTGAGTGGTTTATTTTTGTCATTGTCATTCATATCAATACAGAAAAAGAACTGTAATGTCTTGTATGCTTGCTTTATCCCCTTCAAACATATCACGTTGGAAATGCAAAATCCTGAAATGTAACACCCAGCACTCCTGTTTCATCAGTATTATCTGTCTGACAAAGGATGACCACTTATATGATCACAGTTTGAAATCCATCCATAAACAGTGGCTGCATAAATCCCATCTGATTTTCACAGTTTCAACACAGCGTATGTTGTCCCAATCTTTGAATTTGCATTAGTAAGGCCAAATGATACCAGGAAGCAGACTTTTTCTACCTCAGCCAAAAAATATAAAATAAAATAAAGCATAATATTCATACTATTTCTATTATCACAAGGTAACCATCCAATTCCACTTTAAACTTAATCAGACTCACTGCCTCTGCCACACTGGGAGGCAACTTATTCCACTGTCCGACAATCTAGTGCACACAGGTGAACATCATAAAGATCCAGTCTGCTATTATTCTCTGAGATTTTATATTTGTGCCTGTCTGGTTCTTATCTCACCTATAGTGTGAGAACGCCCCTTCCTCGATTCATTTTACTCAACTCCTTCAATGCCTTATACATCTCAATCTGATCTCCCCTTAGATGTTTTATTGTCAAACTCTGCAATCCATATCTTCTTCGTATGTGCCTTGGTTTGCACTCGTCACTAACCTGTTGCCGACCAGGCTAGCCGGGCAGGTAAAGTGCCTGCCTGGCAACCCAAAGGTCGTGGGTTTGAATCCCACCTAGGGCTTGGATATTACGATGGTGCCGTACTCTCCAGTTGGACCTCATGGCCACAATACATGAGGGAAGCAGGAAAAAGCTGGTTCCTTCGTGTATTGTTTTTTTTTTTTTGTTTTTTTTTAGGTGCGGTCTCCAGACTCGAATACAATATTCCAAAGGCAGTCTAATCATCATCATCTTTTATAGAGTCATAATGACTTCCTTCTCCCTACTGGTGAAAGTCCTATAAATCATGGAAACAACACTATATACCTTTCTATCTGCCTGTTTACAATACACAAGAAACTTCATGTTGAGCTGAATCCATAATGCCAGTTTCTTTTTTTTCTTCTTAAACCAATTTTAGTTCCACTGTCCTTAGTTTATACATTACTCCAGCAGTTATTCCCCAAATGCATAACCATATATTTAAAAGCATTAAACTTTAATTATCATTTTTTGGACAATATATATACCCGATCCAAGATTTTTGAAGAAATACTGCCTGGCTCAAATCGTTAACTACCTTTCCCACCTTCAAGTCATCTGTAAATGTTGACATTTTCCCTTGGATACCATTGTCAATCTCATTTATGAAAATTAGAAATAGGAGGGGACACAGCACTAAGTCCTGAGGGATCTCACTTGTTATGCTGATCCATCCTTAAGATTGGTACTTTTTGACAACCCTCTGTCTCTTATCTTTTAGCCAGCCTACAATCCAGTGTAAGATCTATCCAATAACTCTGATTTTTTCCAGTTTATATAGCAGCCAATGTATGGGGGATGGCATCATAAAGCTTTACTAAGGGCTAAATACATCAAAATTATTTGTGGTATACAATTACTTAATGACTAAATCAAAGTAATTCACCAGACTGGGCATGTCTGACTAATCTGCTAAATTACTTTGATTGATAAACCTATGATGGGATCTATTGAGGATATCATTCTTTTCGAGATGATCCCAAATTGCAGCCTTAACCATACATTCCAATGACCTTCTCTACTGCAGAAATCATGCTCACTGGCCTCTAGTTACCCGATTTCTCTTTAGCAATGCCTCTTTAGATTGGAGAAATATTAGCACTTCTCCAGTCCAAGGGGATCTTCTCAGAGTCCAATATTGTTCTGATTAATATTCCTAGGTTTGATACTGCAGCTTTTTTAATTATAACTGAATATATAATCCTATCCTGGAACCTTTGCCTTCCTTTAAACCTGAACAGCAATTTCTAAAAAATCCTTCTCTGAGATCATTATACACTAATTTTATAGCAATCTAACTCTTTAACATTCACCAGAGATTTGAACTTGCTTTTGAATGTAAATATGATTGTAGAGTATATATTCAATTGCAGTAACCAATCAGTTCAGATTCAAAGTTTTCACATCCTAAATCTTACCAGAGATCACAAGCTTATGCTTGTAGGATTGTCTGCTCACTAGCAGGTTGTTTTGCTCACAGGAATCACCAAAAAAAAAAAAAGCCACTTCATTTTCAGGGTACAAGTAAAAATAAATCACTTTCTTCATAGTGTATTTAGATCCAGCAAATTAGTACAAAATTTGAGTACTGTTATGGCTGATAAAGAGCTAAATGGAATTTCATATTCTTCCACACATCAACTTTTCTCTAGCATATTTCTGTTTTTCTGACAAACTTAAAACATTTTCAAGAACAAAGTTGCACTGATACTTACCAAAACTGCTTTCAGATCTTTTTACATAACCTAACCAACTTACTTTTGGTTTAGTTTCCTCCTTTTTTTTTCTTATTAAAACTTTCTTATGATCCTGATATGGACATGCAATACAGTACAAGGTGTGACTATTAAATAATGGGACTGTGCATGCAGCCACTACACACCAAGCACCCAACCAAACAAAGGCCCAGAAGCTGACCTTGAACCTTTCTCCATTTGTCTAACACATCATGTTCCAGCACACTTATTTGCTTTGCAGTTAAACATATTTTCATTACCTTGTGTTTTTGCAGTTTTCCAAAAAAAAAAAAACAATGAATCAACCTCAAATTATTAACAAAAACTAAAGAAAACACCAAATGAAAGTTATGAGTTGTTAGGTCAAATTTATGTAGAAGATACTATGTCAAGAGCTGGTGTGTTTGAATGGCATAAAAAATGGAAGAGAGAATATGGAAGATGATGAAGCTGTCCAGTATCCATGAAAACTGATGAAGTGGACCAAATAAGAACATTGATTAGAACTGATCATTGTTTAATTCAGTTATATATTCAGTTAACAATTAGAATGGCTGCATCAAAACTCAATATGTACAAGAGCTGTTCAATAAAGAATGATCATGATTTTTTTTCCAAAACATACCATTATTAATCATCAGTACCCATTTGATGAAATGTACTTACTCCAACATTTCTGCCATTCTTCAAAAACATGGTGTAAGCCGTTTTTTGACATGCGTTTGAGAACTGCCTCTGATGTTTTTACTTCTTCTGATGCCTGGAAACGTTTTCCTTGCAGCTCCTCCTTTAACTTCGGAAATAATAAAAAAATTAAAAAATTGCAGGGTGCAAGGTCAGGGCTGTTGTTGTTTGGTTTTTAGGAGCATTAGCAACCAAGGCCATATTGCTCCGGGGATATGTGGTGGTCATTCCCTGACCTTTCCGCATTTTCTGTATTTGGTGGTCATGGGCTCGAACCCTGGTCTAATCAAAAAGCGTGTGCTACGCACTCCTGCCCACGGAGGCGCCATCAGGGCTGTAGGGTGAATGAGAAACACATTTGATATTAATGTTGGCTAAGTACTTGATGACAGTAATGTGAGGTCTCACACTGTCGTGATGCAGCTTACACCTACCTGCAAACAGCTATGGTCATTTGTGATTAATGTGATCCTGCAAAGTGTGCAGTACAGTTCTGCAGCAAGGTCCTGTAACAGTTGTATGGCACAGCAAGACATGCTGGTAAACCATTCTTTGGATGTCAAAAAAAGATACGGCCACAACTTTTGCTTTTTTTCAGTGTTGGCGATGATGTAAACTTCCAAATGGAGCTTTTGTTGCTTACTCTCTGGGTTGAAATGATGAAGCCATGTCTCATCCACTGTTATCACCTTGTGAAGGACCATTCATTGCAGCTCCTAATAAGCCTCCATGTGAACTTGCTGTTGCTTTGGTGTGAGTAGTCTTATGACCCAGAGTGCACAAACATGTGTCATATGCAAATAGTCATGGAAAATACTGTGCATGCTTCCTACTGATATTCTCAACGTCTCTGCCTTTACTGTTACATAGTAGTAGTAGTAGTAGTAGTATTAGTGGCATGTGATGCAAGAAAGCAAGTGTATGAGCTTATGCAGCATCAGCCAAAAAAAAAAAAAAAAAAAAAAAACACACCATTCCCTCCAAATGCCTGTCTAGTTCCTCCTTAAATTTATTTAACCTATCAACTTCCACAACGACAGATGGAAGTTTGTTCCAGCAATTAACCACCCGCTGGCTAAAGGCAAATTTCCGCCCATCTATTCTACATCTGTCCTTTCTTAATTTGAATTTATGCCCCCTTAGGTTCGTAATCTGAACAAGTGGAAGGATCCCATTAGAATTCAGCGTGCTCAACCCATTCAAGGCCTTATACACCTCAATCAGATCACCACACAGGTGCCTAGTCTCCAGCCACTGCAATTTGCAGAACTTAAGCCTCTCTTGGTAAGAGGATCCCTTCATTCCCCTCACCAATCTTGTTGCCCTTCTCTGTACACGCTCAAGTAAATCTACATCCTTCCTAAAATAAGGCCTTCAGACCTGTACGCAGTACTCAAGGCATGGCCTGACCATTGCCTTATACAGAGGGATAATCACCTCCTTTTCCCTGCTAGCAAAATTCCTATATATCATTGACAAAACCCCATGACCTGCCCTGGCAGCCTGTCTGCATTGCTCAGAAAACTTCATATCTGCCTGCACAATTACTGCCAGGTCTTTTTCATTTTCTACCACCTTAAGTGTAGTACCACACAGTTCTCTCATGATTACAGCAGTGTTTATAGTTACAACAGTGGGTGAAGTGCCAGGACTGCCGATTTTTGTAATTGAATCACATCCATCTTTAAACATTCTAAACCACCTGCGAGCTGTGCTATGTGGAAGCACAGATTCACCATAAGCCTCTTTTAACATTTCATATGCTTCAGCTGATGTTTTCTTGAGACTGAAACAAAATTTGAGAGCAGCGTACTGTTTCTTGCATGTCACATCCATTGTTATGTAGGCAAAACTGAATAGGAATAAACTTGACTGACCTCCATGGTCACACCATGCACACGAGTCAACTGTGTAGTTGCTATGTGATGAATATGATCCTAAATTTTGCAGCTCAGCTAGAAATAGCAAGCAATAAGGTTTGCTTATGAAAAATTAATGATCATTTTTTATTGAACAGCCCTTCAACTGTTTTTAAAAATCTTTTTAAAAATTTATAGATGCTGCTGCAAAAGGAGAAAAGCCAAAATATAACACATTCCTTGAAGCAACACCCATATTCACAATACAAAAAACCAAACTAAAAATAGTATTAATCTAACAACAAAGATATAAATGTGCTCTTACTTCACAACGTGCCACAAGTCCAGTTTCCTGTAGCCTTGCCCATATACTTTGTAGCCTACCACCATGTTCTGGATGATAAGAATTATCTCCACAGATGCACTGATGTTTCAACATTAGACTATCATAAACTAAACCTATGAAGTATCAAACAAAATTATTCTAAACTGTGTATAAACATTATTGCTGAGAAGTAAATTAACACTTAATGTACAAACCTATCTCCCATAAGACACACAAGATGATGACATGTACTCCTTTACTACAGTTCTCCATTTTTTTTTTTTTTTTTTTAATCAGAACATGATTTTAAATGAATCGTATATAAACAAAGATGCTTCCTGCTCATCAGACAGAAATATTACCTCTGATTTATGTAAGAATCATTTCAGTGTAATGTTTCTTTCAGACTGCTCGCAAGTAAAGTCCCATCACACAAGTCTGATAATCAATGAAGACCACTATGGTTTACAACCCTATCTCCTTAAGAAAATTCTGAAAGAACTGCACCAAGACAATTTCAGGCTATGAACTGATGCACAGACTTGCCTTATAAGTAGTAATCTGTTCATTTGCCATAGCATTCTGAAATGGGCAATAACATTATGGTTCCAAAGATAATCCATACAGTGTTCAGTTTGAATAAGCTATAGAGAAGGACTACACGTTCTTCCTCCACTTTGTGAGTCAATAAAAGAAACCATTGACTTTATAAGAGAGAATTCCAAGCCATGATACTTAAGAGGCAAAAAAAAAAAAATTATGCACTTAGAGTAGCAACATATTAATTGGTTTCAGTGAAAATAAATAAAAGAGTTAAAAATAACAAGATCTGGTGGCATTAGAATACAGTTACCTTAATGCAAAAGGAAAAAAAAAAAAAAGAGAGATAAAAAGTATCTTAAGTGTTTCTCTCACATGCGGGTGAAAGAGAAGGGTGTGTAAAGGAACAGGAAAAGTCTGCCAATCATTTTTACAGAAATACCTTTTTTTTTTAAAAAATTATAGATGCTGCTGAAAAAGGTGAAAGCAATAAACCAACACATCACTATAAGTTGCTAATAACACTTTTAACTGGTTTAAAATAGCAAATCTAATACAAGAATCTGTACTTTAGATACCAAAACATGCTGCCAGTAAACAGCAGGCCTTCACTCTGTTTACACTGTTCATATTCCCATGCTTCCGTTCTAACACATGACTGTAACTAGCATGACAACTGAATCATTCTTGTATTCCAACAGAATTTGACATTCATATATCCAAGACTGGAAATACAGATAATATTCCACCAGCATAGTGTGAAAGACTGCTTTTTTATTAATCTTATTTTATTTATTTTTTCTTTGATAATGTTTCTCCAGAAAACATTACCAAGAAAAAGATGCAGTAACAAGGAAGGGAATGAATCAGATTGGTCCACTTGATATCAATGGTTCAACTGGTTATGATCCTGCCCAGGTAGCTAACAAACTAAATGAATATTTTGCATTGACATTCACACATGAGGAGTTATTCAGCGAGGGGAATGCCAGAGGTGTATTCAACTCTAGCAGTAGGCTAGAGAATCTTGTAATAACTGAGAGTAAAGTGGAGGAGAAACTGTTGAAGATAAACACAAGAAAGGCACCCGGGGTGGATGGGATCTATACAGTTATATTAAAGGACGCAGCAATGGAAGTAAGCAAACCCTCAGCCATAATTATGAGAGCTTCTTTGGATTCAGGGGAGGTATCCATAGACTGGAGATGTGCAAATGTGACCCCAATTCACAAAGGAGGATCAAAGGCTGACACAAGTAATTATAGACCTGTGAGTTTAACTTCTGTTCCAGGAAAATTAATGGAGGCACTAGTTAAAGAAGCACTGCAGGATCATTTAGACAAGACTTCAGTTATAGCTCGGACACAGCATGGTTTTGTTAAAGGAAAGTCTTGCCTGACCAATTTGATTGGATACAATGATGCAGTCACAAAAGAACTGGAAGCAGGGAATAACTTTGATATTATATACTTGGATAATCTTAGAAAGGCTTTTGATACTGTTGCACATGGAAGACTGCTGCACAAATTGGAGCAGTGTGGCATTGGAGGCAAATTGCTGCTATGGATAAAGGGGTGGTTGAGGGGAAGAAGACAGAGAGTGGTAATCAATGGACACTGCTCATCATGGACTAATGTTATTAGTGGAGTCCCTCAGGGTTCAGTGTTGGGTCCATTATTGTTTTCTGTATTTATAAATAATACTGATGATGGTATATCGAGCAAAATGTCCAAGTTTGCAGACGATACAAAAATTGGCAGGGTTGTTAAGGACACTACTGACGCTATGCTGCTGCAACAGGATCTGGAAAGGTTGAGCAGATGGACTGAGAAATGTAAAGTACTACATATGGGAAACAGCAACCCCAGAGCAACGTATCAACTCTGTGGTACTACACTGACAGTGGTAGAGAATGAAAAGAAACTGGGGGTAATTGTGCAGGCAGATAAGAAGTTCTCTGAGCAGTGCAGATGGGCTGCAAGAGTAGCTCATAGTGTCTTGTCAATGATATACAGGAATTTTTCTAGCAGGGATAAGGAGGTGATTATTCCCTTGTGTAAGGCAATGGTCAGGCCACACCTTGAGTACTGTATACAGGTCTGGAGGCCTCATTTCAAGAAGGATGTAGAGCTGCTGGAACGAGTACAGAGAAGGGCAACAAGATTAGTGAATGGAACAAGGGGTTGCTCGTACGAAGAAAGGCTTAAGTTTTGCAAATTACAGTGTCTGGAGACTAGGCACCGGTGAGGTTATCTGATAGAGGTGTATAAAGCCTTGAATGGTTTGAGCATGCTCAATGCTGTTGGGATTCTTCCTCTTGCTCAGAATAATCACCTGAGAGGGCATAAATTCAAATTGAGGAAAGACAGATGTAGGATAGATGTGCGGAAATTTGCCTTTAGCCAGTGGGTGGTTGGTTGGTGGAACAGACTTCCATCCCTTGTTGTGGAAGTTGATAGCCTAAATAAATTTAAGGCTCAGCTGGATAGGTATTTCGAATGAACGGCAGAGTGAAGTGGAAGTGTTTTTATTTTGGCTGATGCTGCATAAGCTTGCTTTCTTGCGTCTTATGCCTGTACTAATGCTAATGCTAACAATGATGTGCATAAAACAGTATGTATTACTGCTGATTACAAAAAGTTGGCCCTACATCATCCTAAACAGAAATATGCAGCACAAACTTTTTTTTTTTTTTTTTCTTTCAAAAAATGTGGTGTGCATCTTATGCAGAGGTGTATCATACCTGGATATATACAGTAATCTACATGTCATTATTAATAATAACAACACGTCCATTAAATACACTAGTTTACAAATTTAAGTTTGTTCACTCGGGTTTGAATTTCAATAGGTCCTATTGCCAAAATATGTTGCTGTGATTTCAAATATTACTTAGATTTTTTTCTATCACATCCAGATACATCACAATTTAAGAAATAAAAAAGTATTGTTTTTCACGAAAGTATATAAAACTTTATTGTATTTAGTAATGACAAATTGATACGATTACATTTTTATATATCAAAAAATACGTAAATACTAACAAGTATTAATCAAAATTCTGAAACATTCATTAATCAGACCTTCGTCTCTTTGTTTGAAAAGAACGTTTAATCGTTTTTCTTTTATGTACAGTGCCAGGTTTCTCTCTTTTTAAACACCAGCAGTAGTCAGCTTGTATTCCACCTTCACTGGTACCTCTGCTCCATTTCCTTTATGTCCTGATGGAATCTCTCCCCTTGTTCTTTGCTCATCTGTGCAAGATTTTCGGGGAAAAAAATCAAGATGGGCATGCAAAAAGCGAATTTTGATGCTCATATTTCAACCTAAATTGCGAAGCTTTTCGAGAATATTTTGAACAATTTTCTCAATATCCTGTGATTTATGATTTCCTAGAAAGTTTTCCATTACACTTTTAAAAGCAATCCAGGTTTTCCTTTCAACGTCAGTCATAGTAGTTTCAAACTGACCGTCTAAAACCAATTTTCTAATTTGGGGACCAATGAAGATACTCTCCTTAAGTTTTGAATCAGATAAAAACCGGGAAATTTACTGCAAAGGTACTTAAAGAAGTTGCCATTCTTATTCAATGCTTTAACAAATTGCCTCATTATGCCTAACTTGATATGCAGTGGAGGTAAAGTATTTTATATGGCTTCACCAAACTTTCGTGCACAATATGTTTTGACCCCAGTGTAAGATTGTGCCTCCGAGGCCATTGCTTCTTTGTCCAATGCAGCGCTTTAGCTCTGCTATCCCATTCACAAATAAAGCATGGCATTTTAGTGTACCCACCCTGTTGCCCCAACAACATACATAACACTTAAGTCTCCACATAGCTGCCATTCGTGATCTTGATATTTAATTTTCTCCAGAAGCAACTTTAGATTGTCATAAGTTTCTTTTAAGTAGACTGAATGAGCAACTGGCACAGATGTGTACTTATCTCCATTATACAAGAGAACACCTTTTAAACTAGTCTTAGAAGAGTCTATAAATAGTCTCCATTCACTAAGAACGGTATGATGGAGCTCCTAAGGCACTTATTAACCAGCGATATCACTGCAATATACAAGAGGACCTTCTTGTGAAAAATACTGTATAAACTTCCTTTCACGATTTCTGTACCAGGAAAATGATGTACCTGGCGCAAGTAAGTTCTTTGCTTGAAGTCTGGATCCCAGAATTTCAGCAGCATACTTTGGAAGACCTAAGTCCCTTACTAAATTGTTCAGTTCAACTTGTGTGAATTGCTGTGGTGTTAAAACATTTTCTGGTTGATAACATTCCTCTTCACTAACCTCTTTAGCTTCTGCTTCGGTGGAAGAAGTGGACTCCAAAGTTTGTGGTGGAGGTTTTACAGGCGATCAGGTCCACGCGGAACCAGTCTTATGGCCGACGGTAGATCCGGATATTTGATGTCCTTTTTATTTTTTGAATTGTAACCTTTAATGTCACATACACAAAAATAACATTCGGCATGACTTACTGGCTTGCGCCACACCATAGGAATAGCAAATGGCAAGCACACCTTTTTTCCTTGACTCCATTTTCTAAGGTGCTTGACACATGTATGGCATACTTTATGCAGTGCCCACAATTTATCCTGATCACCTAGTTTTATGTAAAAGTATGCATAATATGATTTTTTTTACAAAATCGGTAATATTTCTCCTCTGCTTTACAGGAACAAAACATGTCAGGACTATTTATACACTTTCTGATTGCCATACTAAAAGCAAACTAACACACAATGAGAGCTCACGACGGTTTTTACAAGAGTACTGTGACTGCATAAGGGATGTGGCACTTATATAGGCTCTGTGGTTGAGTGGACTGTACAAACAAGTGAGTGCATGCTCAGACAA
Source organism: Mastigoproctus giganteus (assembly GCF_048544385.1). Lineage (NCBI taxonomy): Eukaryota > Metazoa > Arthropoda > Arachnida > Uropygi > Thelyphonidae > Mastigoproctus > Mastigoproctus giganteus. The sequence goes on from NC_143584.1 coordinate 160,800,371, forward strand.
GTTTAACCCGTAACCACACACAGGAGTCTCCCAGACTCCACTCGGAAAATAAAATTCTGGGAATCACAGATGGGCCGGAAGAGTGGGGTGGGGGGCCCCCCGTCTACCTTCCTGGGTCAAGGTCGGCTATGTTGCAGTGTGTGTGTGTAGTTACTGGTTAAACATGCACAATCTGTTGTATTTGAGGCAAATATTTGATACTGATTACGAATATAGGGGTATAAAACTTGTAAATGCAGAAACTATAGTTATGTACACATTTGCATATAATACCTAGGTAATATTTTGTTAATGAATTGTGAAAAATCTTTACGTGATAGAAACAAAAACGGACTTCGGTTTAGTAATCAGTAAAAATGCATAAATAACTGCCACATACTTTTACTCAAACCCCAGATACACTGTAAACCAGTGTTATTAATTAACTGTTCTGTCAGCTGTTATACAAATTTTGATCATGGGGAAATCAAGTATCCAAGTACATTAAAAAAATATCTAAAAGGTATTAATACCTGTAGTAAATGTATGCCTTGTGGATACTGGACTCTCCTGGGGACTTCCTACAGGACTGAGGCTAACAAGAGGACTGGACAAAGCTCTGGAGAGAGGACGAGCTACGTGAGGTCGAGGTGTGAAAGCTGAAACTGAAAAGTGTACAAAGAGTTTTATTCGTAAATCAATAAAGCTTTATTCATTATATGCAACATGTTAAACATGCTTTTACATATCGAATCAAAACATACAGTTAATATTAAAGAAATTTTTTATAACAAAAAATTTTATTATATAAAAAAATTTAGTATATGGACAGAAAAGAAGCACCATTACCAAATAAGTATTTAGTAGAACCCCTTTAGCCGAGTGGGCAGGAGCAGGAGTGCAGTAGCACACGCTCTTTGAGTAGACCGGGGTTCAAGCCCCTGACTGCTGAATACGGTCGATCTGCCAACCCGCACTGGACCAGCGTGGCAGATTATGGTCCATTTCCCTCGGCATGAATTGTTGAGGAGGCTTCCATCCTGCAGTGGGTTGATAATGGCTGCACTTTACTTTTTACTATTAATTTCATTAAATAAATCTCCTTACTCAAATTCAAATCTTTTAACAATAGGGTTCATTCGTTTCAAATGCTCACTCAGCCAGATTAAGGCAAATGGGTACACAGAACTAAAACAGAAACAAGATCCTCCCTAATTTTAAAAACTAAATAAGATGTTTCTGTATCTCAACTAATTACTTTTGACTCAGCTGAGGAGACCACATCAAGGCCGGGACTACTTCTTCCCCATCTCTTTTGCAAACAGTATTATGGTTAAGAAACGAACCATTACAACACTTTATACACCACAATAAATACTTTAATAAAGAATAAGCATAACATTACAAATCTTATATAAAGTCCTCAGCCATGTGTAGAATGAGTAATAAGAAGTATGAATTTCCTTTCTCAAACTACTGACATCATGTTGTAAGAGATGTCTCTAATCCAGTGTCTAGCATTCTCACAACCTACTGGCTTCCCCCCCCCCCCACATACACTATTTAATCCTTAATTAATCTTACTGTTGAAAATCCAGGGTAAATTTCTTGATGTAAAAAAGTTTCCTTTATTTTTTTGTCTCTTTGCCCTCATTATCACAAAGTTCCTATTGCTATATTCTTACATGCACCTGAGAATCTGCTTGTGCATACTCCACTAATTCTGATTTTGAGTGTACCCTTTAGCCTAGTTCTTGTTGTTTCATACATGCCAGTTTAAAATCTCCCTATCTCATTTATATATACACACACCTTGCCATGTGTAGAATGCAGAAAGGAACAGGAAAAGTCTGCCAATCATATATTACGCATCTTGTATTACAAGATGGTGTTAGATTTCAACAAACTCCCCATTTTTTTAATCAGCTTAAAGATTACTTCAAACCCATAATGTTTTGCAGATTCATTTCATTTTTTTACCATTGCCTTTTATATACAGGATCGTTACTGCTGCTTTGTAATCAATATTCTATGTTATGTTATTGCTATTAAATGATATTATTTAATTTAATATTGCTATTAAATGATATTATTTAATTTAATATTGCTATTATGATATTAAATATTATTACTGCTAATACAACTGTTCACAAGCATGAAAATAGAGTATTATCTGATTACATCCAGTTTAGGAAAAAATTGGTAGAACACTAAGTGGTAATTTCACTGAATGAAAAATGTGCTTTATCAACCTACAATGAAAAGGTTTTTTTTTCTCCAGTGTATTGTAGCATCAGATTCAAGTTCCACAAAAGAAACTAATCTTTAGGCACGCTGCACATTTTCAAAAAACATACTGAGCACAATTCATTATTCTCCACACTTAACATGAGCAGAGCAGAGCACAGAGAGTTAGCATTAGTAGAGGCATATGATCAGTGGTGAGCTATAGGGGGCTCATCAGAGCCCATTGTTATTTTTTTTTTTTGAAAATTTGCAAGCCCATTATTGAAACAATCGTTTATTTTACAAATGAAATCCTGAATGCAATTATTGAGTATCCAGAGCCAAAACTATGGTGGGGCAAGCGGGGCCCCATCCCCAGCATTTTAATGGTGCAATCGATCAGTTATGCATTTTAAAATTGCTTCATTTTTGATTTAATTACAGTCGGACCTCTGTTTAACCAACTTTTTTTTTGAATTCCCCTTGGTAATTACATTTAAAATAGTAGTTTCAGTTGAACGAAAAAAATTTCCATATAACGAATGGATTATGAGAGACAACTTTGTATGCATTGTTCTCACTTGTGACCTTTAGATAATTAGAAATCACGAAAGGAATTAGCATTTCACAATGTTAGTGGTGTACCTAAAACCTATGCAGTCACATACCGAGAAGTCGTGCTAGTCAATATTGCTTTCCATAGCGGCATAGCCAGTCAGAGGATTAAGAAGATTCCCGACACGGATAATAGTCTCAGGCCAACCTGTTTTGATTAAGGATGGTTCCCCCTTCACTCTGACAAACAGGCATATGTTTTTCGGAGAAGTGGGTGATTCACGCCTTCCAGTAAATTTCTCCTGCCTATGTTTACATGGTCACAGTAGCTGAATATTCATGTGATTCCGACATTTTGCACAATATTCAAAGTACTAGTGACAGTAGCAACACAGAGGTGGGGGGGGAAATTGAGGCAACTAAGAGATTATATAAACTTTACGAAGATGAAATGTTGGCAGATTTTGAAACTTCATCGAGGCTGTCACTGTGTAGAAAATGTTCTAAAATATAATGACATACAGGCAATAAAAAAAAAAAAAAAAAAACTGTATGCATTATATCACAAATCTCCAAAAAAAAACAGCGTGAATTAAGGATGATTGCTAAAGAACTTTAAGCGGAAACTAAAGACCGGTCGTGTGTTCGGGCCACAATGAGCAGCTTGTAGCTTGCAGACGGCAATTGCGGGTTGGAGGAATTATCCCACTTTGTGCAAACATTTTGAATCAGAAGTTAAATATTCCGGATTATTAAATCAACTTTTAAATCTAGAATTTCTTAACCATTTAGCACTAATGATCGACATCCTGCAAGAGCTCTCTTACCTTTCAGAAGCTTTACAGAATCACTATGGCAAAAGCAGATATATTAATTATTCGAACTATCAATGCTATTGCTAATTTGAAAAATTCTGAAGGAAATTATGAAGTAAAATGGAGAGCATGTTGAATGAAGTGGAAAGAATTTGAAGGAATCAAATTCGAAAGTAAGACAAGTTATTAAATGCATTGTTTTATCCTTAAAGGATAAGTTATTAATGCAACAGAGCGATTTTGAATTAAATAATGAAAATAATGATACCATTGACGACGAGAATTGAAAGAAATTTTAAACACATGCTAACTGGAATCGTGGCATATGAAAGAACTTTCGTCTCAGTGGCAAGACGGTAAAAACCGAATAAGAAATTTAAGTTTCCTGATAAAATATTAAATAAAAATTAATGATTTTAGAGATTTTGACAAAGACAGTTTATCCTTAATCGAGTGAAATTCCCATTTTAATTAAGAAAGCCAGAAAAATCTTTCCATCCATTGCAATTAGCAGTGCTGAAGCTGAGTGAGCTTTCAGTGTAATGAATAATATTGTGTGAATGAATAATGTTGACAATTAAACATGTTGCAGATTATGATGACCATACATCTAAATGGAAAAGCATTGCTTCGATTTGATCCGGATGGTTACGTCAAATCATTCATCTGTAATCATCGCTCAGCTATTGAGCAAAGCAGAAGATTGACAACAAATATTAATAGAGAAGTAAAGTGTATTTATGATAAATGGCTGGAAGCCAAGAGAAGAATAAATTTTGGATGGATAGCATTCAGGAAATATAGTCACATACTGAAGAGCAATATCCCAGTTTGTCTGAAACGTAAAATAATGAACCAATGTATACTCCTCACCATGACTTATGGAAGTGAAACTTTGGCACTCACCAAAAGAATGGAAGAGAAGCTGAGAACTACACAGCAAAGAATGCAACGAATTATATTGGGAATCAGACTGTTATATAAGAAGAGAAACACATGGATTAGGCAGCAAACTCAAGTAAGGGACATTCTTATCAAAATGGTCTTGGGCAGGACACATAGCTCGAAGACATGATGACAGGTGGACTAAGAAAATAACAGAATGGTACCCAAGAGGAGCTAGAAGAAAACGTGGAAGACAAAGACGGAGATAGATAGATGAAATTCATGAGTTTTTGGGTAGTAAATGGATGGCCAGTGCTCAAAACAGAAGGAACTGGAAAGTTGCTGGAGAGGCCGTCATCCTGCAGTGGATTGATGATGATGATGATGAAAGTGTATATGACAATTTTTAGAATAAATTTTGCTTGAATATTTGTGTAATCATTTTTTTTTCAAGTAATCTGTGATTTTTGTGTACCTTTTCTAGAATAGTTTTATTTTTTTTATATAATATTTGTTTTTATACTGTGTTTTTCTATTGAAATATTTCGTGTTATTTTTTATTCGCAATATTAAAATTTTATCATGAAAAAAAATGTATCCATTATATTTCCCTAGTTGTTAAAAAAAGACGAATAAAAACGTTGAACGTGTGCCAGGCATGTGCAGTAGATGATTTATGTGAAACATCCTTCGCGTTTCTTTTAGGTATTTTGATTTGTACATATTGATTACGAAATAAAAGCTTTTTTATTGTAAAAATTTTATTGATCATTCGCAATTTTCATAATTTCTGGAAGACAAAATACAATGGATTTATGATAACTAAAGTAAGAGATGTATACTTGCTACTGCAACGTAGCTAAATGCCTCTGAAAACAGCGTCAATTGAGGTACCCGATCTTTTAGTTGAAACAACATACGCAGCTGTTAGGGGAACCTAACAATGGAATGTAATGAAACTGTGAGACAAAAAAAATAAATCGTTGACAAATATTTGTATTGTTGCAGTAATATGACAAATATTTGTATTGTCGCAATTATACTTACTACAGTAGTAATTTAAGGAAGTATGATTATGACTATTCAAAAATTCTAAAAAAGTTAGAACTCCAGACACTATCGTATCTAGGTATCCTCATAAGGGGAGGCATGACGACCAGGTTTTTAAGTTTTTTTTGATAGACCTAGGAACATTATACACATAATACCAGTCATGAAAACTGCGTCACGCACTCTAATCACACTACTAATAGTGCAAGCACAGGAAGTGCCTCTGGTGGAAGCCGCAGGTGATGTCACTTCCGTGACCGATCAAATTTACTCGTTAGAAAGTCGGAAAAGCTGCAAGCCCAGTGTTAAAATATTCACAGCTCACCACTGCATATGATGCAAGAAAGCAAGCTATACAGCATCAGCCAAAAAAAAAAAAAAAAAAAAAAAAAACCTTCCTATTTCACACATCCATCCCCTCTTACAGTTTATCCAGTTCCTCCTTAAATTTATTTAAGCTGTCTATTTCCACAACGACAGATGGAAGTTTGTTACAGCAATCGGTAACCCACTTGCTAAACGTAAATTTCCACACATAGTTATAGAACAATCTTTCCTCAATTTGAGTTTATGCCTCCTCAGGTTCATAATCTGAGAAAGAGGAAGAGGAAGAATCCCATCAGAATTGAGCCTGCTGAACCCAGTCAAGGCCTTATACACCTCAATCTGATCACCTTGCAGGTGCCTAGTCTCCAGAAGCTGCAATTTGCAGAACTTAAGCCTTTCTTGGTAAGACCACTCCTTCATTGCCCTTCTCTATACTCGCTCAAGCAACTCCACATCCTTCCTAAAATGAGGCCTCCAGACCTGTATGCATTACTCAAGGTATGGCCTGACCATTGCCTTATACAACGGAATAATTACCACCTTTTCCCTACTAGCAAAATTCCTATATATCATTGACAATACCCCATGACCTGCTATGGCGGCCTGTCTGCATTTCTCAGAAAACTTCATATTTGACTGCACAATTACTCCCAGATCTTTTTCATTTTATACAAACCTAAGTGTAGTACTACACAGTTGGTATGTTACTCTGGAATATGTATAAACTTTTTTTGGCAAACAAATGCCAAAAATTCCATTGCTTTGTTTAGTTTAAAAGTTTACTTCACATAATATGTTGTTTATAATTCTAAAATTAGTGTATTTTATTTAAAATACAAATTATGTCACGCCCAAAGAAGGGACATAAGTTCAAACAAGAGCAAATGCTCATATTCGAAGGGTATTATTGTTTTAAAAAATAATTTAAATCTATGTTTTCATTTAAAAAAAAATGGATTGTTCACAGGTATGTTCATAACAGACTGAAAATGCAAGGTGTTATTAAAAAAGTGAACAATTTTAAATTGCTTGTTGCTAATAAAAGGATAGCACTTGGAGAGGGGGAGGCACGTTCCCCCACTGCAATGTTCATAGCCATGCCCAATCCAAGATTAAACCCAGAGAGGTGGCACCCCTAGAATAGATCCACCTAATGGTGAATCTATTATAAAAAGTTTTGGAAATCCACATCAATAAATAAAACATACACATATTTTTAAAAAGAAAAAAAATATTACAAAATAACCAAAAAAAGTTGGCAGATCTTCAATAAACAGTATTACATTGTGGCTTTTAGAATTTTTATTACTCTACTTAACCTATTTCCCTCAAATTTTTTTTTCATAATATGTATTATATACATTTGTATCTTATTAGAATTTTGTAGAGCAACAACTGTTAAAATTATTTGTACATTTTTTCAAATTGGATCTAAGAAATACCTGTATATATAAAAAAAAAAAAAAAAATATATATATATATATATATATAAAAATATATATATATATATATATATATATATATATATATATATATATATATATATATATATATATATATATATATATATATATATATATATATATATATATATATATATACACACACTTAAAAGTTAATTTTAATTTTTTTTTTACCTTCACTGATTTGTAAACTATGCCTTGCCATAAGGTCTCTCTGTTGTTGGAGGAATACTTCTCTTTCTTTCTGCTGTTTTATCAATTCACTATCACCATCTTCCTTTATTCTTCCTTCAGTAAGATCAATGACTTCAGGCTGTAGAGAATCTTTCATCTCCTGGGCCATAGCTGCTTCTGTTTCTTCTTCTACATTTTCTACCTGATTTTTACTACTGGCTCGTGTTAAAACTGTCTGTCTAATGTGCTGTACAAAAGAAAGAACAGTTCTAACATTGGTGCTTAAACTATTTACAGCAGAATATGATAAGACATCATTTAATAATCTAAGTACTGGTGAGATTGCTAAATATGAATACGGATTTTTTTTAAATTTTTTTTTTTAAGTAAACACTTACTCCAGTGTGAGAACCACTGGAGTCTGTGAACCTCCAGGGGTCTGCAAAGATACAGCAATAAATATGAAGGCTATGCTCATAAAAGTGTTATAAATATTTAAAACAAAAAATCATTTACTGTGCTGGATTCTGGTGAAAAATTATATCCATTTTGCATATATTTTACATGTAAGACATTTTATTTTTATAAAAGAAACAATTTTATTTCAGTTTATGTAAATAAACTGAAATAAAATTTTCACACCTACCTTACTGTTTCAATTTTCAGTCATGGGCATCATTCTGTTCCCAGTTTTCACCAAGTACTCAGCACAAGTGCTGACTACTCAGTGTTGGTCTTCAGTGGAGCAGAATAATTCCCAGAACCAAAAATTGAATGCAGTACAGGGTACAAATTTTATTTGATTTCGGCTTTTAAATATCCCCCTCCACAATACAATAGTATTAATGCAAGCTGCAGTGAATAACTAAGTCATAAATACTTTGGGTAATAAGACACAGGTAAGTAACTTTTAGTTTTATAATATTATAGATATCTTTAATACATGGTAGCACCCAACTGCTAGTCCATCTCCACATTTTTATAATAATATAATAAATTGATCGTGTTATCATGAGATTAAAAATTTCCATAGAGAGAATTATACAGCCATTTTATGTAACCACTACAATATAGTAGCCATGTAATTTTCACATATTTTATACAAGAATAAAAAAAAATAAAATACTCAGTCTGGAAAGTAAACTGTCCCTGCAGTCTGAAAAAAATGTTTCAGACTGCAATTAATTTATCTGGAGACTCAGATAAGAAACCTTTCTGCATTCTATATAATCACAATAGGAGACAAACTAATAATTACTCATAAATTTACAATTGAATTGTTTAGCTAGAGCTCATAAATTTATTATTAAATTCTTAAACAAATTATACCTGTTTTAAAAGATTATGTTGATGCTGTTGATCATAAATATGCTTTTCTCGTAAATAATGTTCACTCTGTTGAGGTGACAGCATGACTTGTGGCTGTAACATAGGATGACCCAATGGAAGAGGAGCAGACTGAGTTCTTCCCAATGGCCGATGTATGCTTCTGAATAAATATAATCAATATTACCACAAATTATCAAAATTAAACATTTTTAACAATGCAAGAGTTCCATGTTAAGAGAAAGATATATTGCACTAAACTGCTATAAAAGATGATGATTACATAACAAAAATGAAAGTAAAATTAAAATATTTGTTGGCTTCGATAGCTGTTTTCTTTCCCCGACACAGAAGAATATTAATACCACAATGAATATGAAATAAAAGTCCAAAAGCCACTGCAATAAATATTAATCAAGTCATAAAAGTACTTTATGAAATCTCATCACATGTATTAAAAAGAAATGACAGCAACAATCCTTTGCATAATTATAAAAAAAAAAAAATGTTCCTGCTGGGAAGGTCCTAAAGGAAGTGAATATGGCAAAACAGTATTTTTCTGTGCTGCCACTATAAATCAGTAAGTATTAAGGCTGCATTGTAAAAGGAAAAAAAATAGATAAAACTGTTATAAAAAACATAAAATTATTAGCAGTAAGGTTCTTAAAAAAAAAAAAAAAAAAAAAACAGTTTGCACATGGAAAGTCATTAATTCTGTTCCTGATAAAGACTAAAAGCAAGGGGAGGACAGAACATAATCTAAATTTTATTAACTCTTCCAATGTTCTTGTGAGCCCATCTACACTGAACAGTATAGAATAGGGACATAGAAATAACAGAGCAGATAAAAAAGTATAGGAGTATAGTAAATAAATTTTATGAATTTGAAGTGCTGGTCACAACATCAAATGCAGACATTGTATCACGCAGATATAAGGGATGCAGGATTTGTATATGGGGAATACAATGTATACAGAAAGGACAGAAGGGGAGTGCCCTTCTGTCCTTTCTGTAAGAAGTGCATAAAATCTAGGGCATTGCATCCAGTGGATATGGGGAGGTGGTCAGTTTGGTGTGATGGCTTCAATAAGCACTAGGAAAGAAAAATTGAGAATAGGAGTGTGTTATAGGCCTAATGACTCTGATAAGTACAATGAACAGCTGTACAGAGAAAGAGAGAGCCAATAATTCAGAATTCCTTATCACGGGAGATTAACTTTCCAGGTGTTGACTGAAATTTGTGGGTTGGTCACTCACACTCTAGCAAGACTTTTGTAGATTTCTTGGATGACTGTTTTCTACAGCAGCATGTTCAAGAGCAACAAGAGGAAGCAATAATCTTGATTTGGTTATCAGCAGTGATTCTTCATACATTAAGAATCTGCAGGTAAAAGACCCACTGGGTGGCAGTGATCACAGTGTAATAATGTGGAATTTAATTAAAGACGTAACTACTGTCAAAAGTAAAGGGAAAGGATTTTTCTTTCTACAGGGGTCTCACACAGTTTTTAAATTCTACACAGTGGAACCAACTGATGTATTACCAACAGCAAATTCTAAATGAGAAGCAATTAAGGAATTAACCTTGTAAGCTAGTAGGCTTTTCATAGTCCATAAATGGGTAACATAAGCCAGAATATCACCAGTGGATCGACACTGACGGAATCCATACTGGCGATCGTTGATCAGACGGAGGGTTTCTAGGTAGTTTAAGAGTTGGCGGTTAATTGATTTCTCCATTACTTTAGAAAGAGTAGAAGTGATTGCAATGGGACGATAATTGGATGGGAGGGATTTGTCACCCTTTTTAGGAACTGGCTGGATATGAGCAAATTTCCAAGCAGAAGGAAAAACACCTTTGGAATAAGAAAGTGAAAAAAGGCGGCAAAGAATAGGAGTAAGTTCAGGAGCACAAGTTTTGAGAACAAGTGGAGAAATACCATCAGGACCTAGAGCTTTCTTAGCATCAAGATTCATCAAAATCCTTCTGATATCCTTTTGACGGAAGACCACAGGAGGCATTGAATGGAGCGTGTTAGGAATGGTGGGAGGTGTTTTACCAAGATCATTAATACATGAGCTGGAAGAAAAATGGGATGCTAGCAGGTCAGCTTTATCCTTGGCTGAAGTGACAACAGAACCATCTGGTTTGGACAGAGGTGGGAGCAGAGATGGGCAAAAGTTGCGGCCAATAGCTTTGGCAAGAGACCAGAATGCTCGGCTACCATTAGGGCAAGAAGCAAGTTTTCTACTCTTAGCCTGTTCAAACTCTAGTTTGGACTGATTGTGATCGCAGAAATGAAAATTACTGTATATGGGTGAGCATGGAACTTAAATAGGGATTATTTGTCTTCACACATGGGCCTAAAGGACCACGAGCCGGAAATTAGATATGGCCGGCAAACATTCACAGGATTCTCATGTAATTTAATTTTGACGGTTTCTGCAATTAAGTCTCGTATGATTACGTTCGACACCAAGTATTTTGGCCTCGTTAAATAAAAAAAAAATCAGAGGAACCCACGTAGAACCCTGATAAGATGAGTCGCAATCACAGCAAGAAATGTTGTATACTAGATCATTTATTTATTAGTTAGCATTAGTAGAGGCATATGATGCAAGAAAGCAAGTTTATGCAGCATCAGCCAAAAAAAAAAAAAACAACAACACACACACACACACACACACACACACACACACTCTCACTCCCATTTCACTCCTCCGTACGTTCAAAGTACCTGTCCAGCTCAGCCTTAAATTTATTTAGGCTATCAACTTCCGCAACAAAGGATGGAAGTCTGTTCCACCAACTAACCACCCGCTGGCTAAAGGCAAACTTCCACACATCTATCCTACAGCTGTCTTTCCTCAATTTGAATTTATGCCCTCTCAACTGATTATTCTGAGCAAGAGAAAGAACTCCATCAGCATTAGTAGTAGTAGTAGTGGCATGTGATGCAAGAAAGCAAGTGTATGAGCTTATGCAGCATCAGCCAAAAAAAAAAAAGAAAAAAATCACACCATTCCCTCCAAATGCCTGTCTAGTTCCTCCTTAAATTTATTTAACCTATCAACTTCCACAACGACAGATGGAAGTTTGTTCCAGCAATTAACCACCCGCTGGCTAAAGGCAAATTTCCGCACATCTATTCTACATCTGTCTTTTCTTAATTTGAATTTATGCCCCCTTAGGTTTGTAATTTGAACAAGTGGAAGGATTCCATCAGAATTCAGCTTGCTCAAAGCCATTTAAGGCTTTATACACCTCAATCAGATCACCTTGCAGATGCCTAGTCTCCAGACACTGTAATTTGCAAAATTTAAGCCTTTCTTCATAAGAGCAACCTTTTGTTCCATTCACTAATCTTGTTGCCCTTCTCTGTACTCGTTCCAACAGCTCTACATCCTTTTTAAAATGAGGCCTCCAGACTTGTATACAGTACTCAAGGTGTGGCCTGACCATTGCCTTATATAAGGAGATAATCACCTCCTTATCCCTGATAGAAAAATTCCTGTATATCATTGACAAGACACCACAAGCTACTCTTTCAGACCGTCTGCACTGCTCAGAAAACTTCATATCTACCTGCACAATTACCCCCAGGTCCTTTTCGTTCTCTACCACTGTCAGCGTAGTAACACAGAGTTGATACGTCACCCTGGGGTTCTGTTCCCATATGTAGTACTTTACATTTGTCAATGTTAAACTTCATTTGCCACCTCTCAGCCCATCTGCTCAACTTTTCTAGATCCTGTTGCAGCAGCGTACTGTCATTATTATCCTTAACAACCTTGCCAACCTTCGTATTGTCTGCAAACTTGGACATTAAGTTTGATATACCATCATCAACATCATTTATAAACACAGAAAACAACAATGGACCCAATACTGAACCCTGAGGGACTCCACTAATAACATTAGTCCACAATGAGCAGTGTCCATTGATTACCACTCTCTGTCTTCTCCCACTCAATCATCCCTTTATCCATAGCAGCAATTTACCCCCAATGCCACACTGCTCCAATTTGTGCAGCAGTCTTCCATGTGCAACAGTATCAAAAGCCTTTCTAAGATCCAAATATATGTTTTGCCCTTTTTTTAAGGGAAAGTCTTGCCTGACCAATTTGATTGGTCAGGCAAGACTTTCCCTTAACAAAACCATGCTGTGTCCAAGCTATAACTGAAATCTTGTCTAGATGATCCTGCAGTGCTTCTTTAGCCAGTGCCTCCATTAATTTTCGTGGAACAGAAGTTAGACTAACAGGTCTATAATTACTTGTGTTGCCCTTTGATCCTCCTTTGTGAATTGGGGTCACATTTGCACATCTCCAGTCCATGTGTACCTCCCCTGAGTCCAAAGAAGCTCTCATAATTATGGCTAAGGGTTTGCTTACTTCCTTTGCTGCCTCCTTTAATATAACTGGATAGATCCTGTCCACACACCAGGTGCCTTTTTTATGTTTATCTTCAACAATTTCTCCTCCACTTTCCTCTCAGTTATTACAAAATCATCCAGCTCACTGCCAGAGTTTAACTCACCTCCGGCACTCCCCCCCCCCCAGAACAACTCCTCATGGGTGAATGTAGATGCAAAATGCTCATTTAGTTTGTTAGCCAAATGAGCAGGATCATCAACAGTTCAAACATCAATATCCAGTGGACCAGTCTGATTCATCCCTTTCCTTCTAGAGTTTACATAGGTAAAGAACTCTTTGTTGTTTTTCTTTGCATCCTTTGCCAAGGATTTCTCATAATCTGCCTTTGCCTACCTAATCTCTTTTGTGACTTGGTTACAGACCAGCTTATATCTATCATAGGCTTCCATGTCACCGATTAATTTATATTTATTCCATGCATTTTTCTTCTCTTCCACGTCTCATTAGTTCATCTGACATCCATTTAGGCCTAAACCTTGAACAATATTTCTTAGTTGGTATGTAGAGCCTAGTAGCTTACAAGATAAATTCTTTGAATGCTTCCCATTTTGAATTTGCTGTTGGTAACATCATCAGTTGGTCCCACCGTACAGAATATAAACGGTCTCAGACCACCATAGTCACCTTTACGAAAGCAAAAACCCTTGGTAGTTACCTCTTTGAGTAAATCCCACTTCAGCACACTGTGATCACTGCCACCTAGTGGTTCCTTTATCTGCAGATTCTTAATGCATGAAGAATCACTATTGATAATCAGATCAAGAGTATTACTCCCTCTAGTTGCCTCCCGAACATGCTGATGTAGAAAACAATCATCCAATAAATCCACAAAACCTTGATAGTGTGTGAGTGACCAACCCACAAATTCCAGTCAATGTCTGGGAAATTAAAATCCCCCATTATAAGACTCTCTGATTTACTGGCCCACTATTTACCTGTACAGTTCCTTATTATGCTCATCAGAGTCATTAGGTCTATAACACACTCCTACTCTCAATTTTGATCTCCCAATGTCATAACAAACTGACTCGACACTGCACTGTCCAGTGATATCGACTGGCTTCACTTCCTTAGATTTTATGTGTTTCTTAACTAATAGTATAACCCCTCCTCCCTTCCTATCTTGTCTATCCTTCCTGTACACATTGTACTCCCCAAATTCCAGTTCTGGGTGACACCACGTCTCTCATATCCCAACAATATCTGCCTTTGATGTTCTGAGCAATACCTCAAATTAATCAAATTTATTTACCAAACTCCTAGTATTGGTGTACATGCAAGTATACCTGCACCTGTTCCTATACTTAGCTACCCTAACACAACCCATGTGTTTACTTGTTCCGCAATGACTCCCAACAGTCTCTGAAATACCCTGCATCTTGTTTTCCAGGCTGTGCTCATTCCAATAGAAGCAGTGCAAAAATCACTTTCACCTCTGCCAGTGACTACTGTTAATCTATTAGTCCTTGTATCCCCCCAAGCTAGCAGTTTTCTGACTCATCTAACACTGCCTCGATAGCATCAGCAAACATTCTTGCACCTTTTCTATTTAAGTGTATCCCATCCCTGTAGAAGCAGTCTCTCCTGTTAACAAGTACAGACCAGGCTGGAAAAAAATTCCACCCTTTGAGCCTTGCACAATCTTTCCAGGGCCGAATTGATTGACAAGGCTCTCATCATATACTCCCTCCTATCGTGTCTGGGCAGAATTGCAGACACTTTCAAATTCAACCCTAATTCACGGCTTTTTTTCAACAGTGACCTGTACTTGTTAAGTAATTCTGCTGGTCTCCTACTCTTAATATCATTAGTGCCAACATGTACAACAATATCACCCTTTGTGCCCTTAAAAGATGATATCTGCTCTACGTCATCAACCTTTGCCCCTTGCAGACATACCCTGTTCCTGTTCCACCTGTCCTTTTTACATAGCATGTTCCCCGTTTCCCTGACAATAGAGTCACCAACAACTACTAGTTCCTGTTGGACCAGCGCATTCTGCCTTGGGGGTTGCCACTGTGTTGCGTGATGATCAAGTGCAAGCTCTAGTGTTGATGTGGGCAGCTGAGAGCTTGATGGGCCCCTCAATTTAGATCCTTCGAGGGCATCCACCCTGTCCTTCAAGCTCTCATATAGGCCCATAACAACACTGAGTTGTCGCCTCTTTCCCTCACACTCCTTACATCGTACGCACACAAAGACAATATTTCTTAGTTGGTATGTAGAAGGACCCTTGGCGATATCATGTCCCGTACCTGATTGCTCCACAAACATCAAGCAAGCAGTGCATTTTAAAAGGCTGTGATTCAGAGGGCAACTGCCCCCCCTCAGTTCTTCCCTGAGCCACAGCACTCCATTTAGCTTGAGCCTTTTGCTTTGTTGCTCTGGTCTGAGTCATGATTCCGATTCAATTTCAATAAAATTCCAATTTCAGTACAAAATTTTCACCCTAAACTTGTATCCCAACGCAGTTGTAACACTATATATCTATATATATATTTTTTAAGTGTCAAGTATTATCTTCAAGTTTCTTTATATAAGTTCCATATCAAGTTATGTATTAATTAATTTTGTTACGTTCGTAAAATCTAAGTCGTTATATGTATTTAATTAAGAGTACAATTTAATTGACAATGAATTTCAACAAGATTAATAAATTTACTGATTAATTGATAATATTATATACTATACTAAGCTAACACTACCTAGTTCGAGATATAATGTTGTATCGTATAACAATGGCGGCAAGTTACGAACTTGCCGCCATTGTTAAATCTACGGACACTGAAATATTAATTAACTTCCAAAATCTCGCTGTCTCAATTCAGAATAAATCAAGGATCTTGCCTAGGTCTATAAGCTACTTACAGAAAATAATTTAATATAACAATTGGTCAATAAAGTGGCTAACTATAGCTAAAAACGTCCGGTTCACAGGCTCTGCAAAATTTGTAAAACACGTGGATACCCTTACCGATACTAAGTAATAACTTACAAAATCTCTATCTATGTTAAAATTTAAACTAAGTATCATAACTAGGAATATAGAGCTACTCTATAAAATAAGTTGATATGCCAATCCAAGCCAATTTAAGTTAATAAAACAGAAAAAAACTTCTCTATGTTCCTCAGCAGTAAAAACTTCGCCTGCACAAGGCTACTCTCATGCTCCACTGCCATTATGTTGTGAACAAAGAAAGGACTGAGCGATTGTTCAGCATAGTGTGTAATTTCCATATTGGAATGGCTACAATTTTAAATTCGGTCTCTTTAAAGAATCTGTTAAGTTGTTTGTGCCACTGTTCAACATATAGGACAGAAATAAAGTATTTTTTGATATTACTATTGTTGGTTGGTGTATTTTTTTGTCTTCCATCCTTAGCTTGTACCCTAATTCTGTCTATTGTAGCAAGTGGGTAACCCCTGTTTAAGAATCTTCTAGTTAATATTTGTATTTCTCAGCCCAAAGCAGATTCCGTCATTGAATATTTATAAGCATTGAGAAATTGATTAAAGATATTCAATCTTTTGTAGTTGAATGGGTGACAGCTGTTATAATGCAGAAACATACCGGTGTTTGTATACAAAAAAAAAAAAAAAAAAAAAAAAAAAAAATTTGTATACAAACAAATTTTTGGTTTGCCAATGGGATTAAGCCTGAGCGACCTAATATCAAAGATCTATCTCTCAATTATTGAACGTATACATTTGACGCCTTTTCTACCCTGTATCACATACTATGGGAGGTATTTAGACAATGTTCTAGTCATTACCGATAGTAGCACTATCCAAGACATTTTACATTTGTTTAATAATATTCATTCTAGACTCAAATTTACATTGGAGAGGGAGAATAAGGATACTAAGTCATTAATTTTTCTAAATTTCATGCTTACTGCGAATAAATTCCAATTTAACATCTATCGTAAACCTACAAACACCGGTATGTTTCTGCATTATAACAGCTATCACCCGTTCAACTACAAAAGATCAATTTTCTCAATGCTTATAAATATTCAACGACAGAATCTGCTTTGGGCTCAGAAATACAAATATTAACCAGCAGATTCTTTAACAGGAGTTACCCACTTGCTACAATAGACAGAATTAGGGTACAAGCTAAGGATAGAATACAAAAAAATACACCAACCAACAACAGTAATAATAAAAAATACTTTATTTCTGTCCCATATGTTGAACAGTGGCACAAACAACTTAACAGATTCTTTAAAGAGACCGAATTTAAAATTGTAGCCAGGCCAATACGGAAATTACACATAATACTGAACAATCACTCAGTCCTTTCCTTGTTCACAACACAAATAAATGACCTAGTATACATTTCTTGTGGCGATTGAAACTCTTCTTATCAAGGTTCTACGTGGTTTCCTCTGATTTTCTGTGTTAATCAACACACAGCCTCAGTTCGTGCTTCTCGTTCAGCAGTGTCAGAATTAGCCTTTCATGCCGTTAATGAAAAACATACTTTTTTTATTTAACGAGGCCAAAATACAGTGTCCAACGTAATTATACAACTTAATTGCAGAAACCGTTGAAATTAAATTACATGAGAATCCTGTGAATGTTTGCCGGCCATATCTAATCTCCAGCTCATGGTCCTTTATGTGCATGCACGAAGACAAATAATCCCTATTTAAGTTCCATGCTCACCCACATATGGTAATTTTCATTCCTGTGATCAGGACATACAGTCAAAAAGTATCGTCAGCTTCAGGAAGGAAAATCGTTTTGCAATTTTTTTCATTAAATTAATTTTTTACTTAATTTTTAAGTGTGTTAAATTGATTTTTAATTGTGTTCATTTGATTTTTAATTATTGTTAACTATTTCTTACTGTAATGCAAGATTTTCGATTTTTTAATTGTTTTCATTTTAATTTCTGGAGAGTATCATACAGAAATGTTCTACGTATCATACTGAGGTAAACTTTTCCTATTCTTTTACAAATTATGTAAACAGTAGAAGGAAAGGGATGAATCAGATTGGTCCACTTGATAACGATCGTTTCACTGTTGATGATTCTACTCAGGTTACTGAAAAACTAAATGAGTATTTTGCATCTACATTCACACGAGGAATCCTTTAGGGTAATGGATGCCAGAAGTTTATCAAATTCTAAGAGGAAGCTATATGATTTTGTAATAACAGAGGAAAACAGAAGAGAAATTGCTGAAATTAAATTTAAGAAAGGCAATGGGGTGAATAGGATCTATCCAATTACATTAAGAGAGGTAGCAAAGGAAGTAAGCAAACTCTTAGCCATAATTATGAGAGCATCCTTGGATTCGGGTAAGGTCCTTGTGGACTAGAGATGTGTGAATGTATCCACAATTCACAAAGTGCGTTCAAGAGATGACATGAGTAATTACAGCTCTGTTAGTTTAACTTCTGTTACAGGGAAAATAATGGAGTCACTGGTAAAAGAGGTAATGCAGGATCATCTAGACAAGGCTGCAATTATACTTCAGACACAGCATGGGTTTGTTAAGGGGAAAATCTTGTTTTACCATTTTGATTGGATACTACAATGTGGTCACAAAGGAACTCTATGCAAAAAATAATTTTAATATCATATACTTGGATTTCAGGAAAGCTTTTGATACTGTTGCACATAAAATATTGTTGTATAAATTAGAACAGTGTGGCATTGAGGGCAAGTTGCTGCTATAGATAAAGGGATGGTTGAGTGGGAGAAGACAGAGTGGTAATCAATGGACATTGCTCTGCATGTACTAATGTTATTAGTGGAGTCCTCAGGGTTCGGTGTTGGGCCCATTGTTTTTTTTCTACATTTATCAATGATATTGAAGGAGGCATATCAAGCTTAATGTTCAAGTTTGCAGATGATACAAGGTTGGCAGGTTGGTTAATGACAGTATGGTACTGCAACTGGATCTAGAAAAGTTAGGCAGATGGGCTGAGAAAAGGCAATTGAAGTTTAACATCGATAAATGCAAAGTACTGCATATGGGTATTAGTATCCCCAGAGTAACATACCAACTGTGTGGTACTACACTCAAGAGTAGCGGAAACAAAAAAGACCTGGGGATAATTGTACAGTCAGATATGATGTTCTCTGATCAGCGTAGACAGGCTGTTAGGACAGCTCATGGGGTTTTGTCAATGATATGCAAGTATTTTGCTAGAAGGGATGAGGAGGTGATTGTCCCATTGTATAAAGCAATGGTCAGGCCACAGCTTGAGTAATGCATACAGATTTACTCATTTTAAGAAGAATGCAAAGTTGCTGGAATGGGTACAGAGAAGGGCAACAAAGGGTATGCTCTTACCAAGAAAGGCTTCAGTTCATATATAAGTTGAAAGCATGTAAGAAACACAAACTACCACTTGATTAGCAAGCAAAATTAAAAGAAATGAAGGTAACAACATCTAGGAGTGGCTGTTGCATAAATGCTCTCCTTTGTTCCTATACATATATAACTATGAAATGTATGGCCAGTAGCATGGCAAACCAGTAGAGTGATGAATTTAACAAATAAAACAGCACTAAACACAAGAATAATGAAGAATAGGGTACAGTTGGGAAACACTCCTAAAAAATTAAAAGAAATTTAGTGGCACCCTCCTGAAAGCACCAGATTCCGACTACCTAATACATTTGCTTATAGTGATATTTCACATAATTTGGAATCTGGTGCTTTGAGGAGGGTGCCACTAAATTTCTTTTAATTTGGACTTTCTAAATTTATTAGAAGTGTTTCCCAACTGTACCCTATTCTTCATTATTCTTGTGTTTAGCATGTAATATACATCATTTGTTATTTTTATTTTATTTTATTTGTTAAATTCATCTTCACTCTACTGGTTTGCCATGCTACTGGCCATACTTTTTATTTTATTTTTAACCTTACATTTCATAGTTAAATACACGTAACATGTTGTGGTTTTTGCATGTTTGCTCTGCTATTTTCTTTTTATTTTTCATTTAATTTTGTACTTATTTTTGCTATCTATTCTCCGATTCAATTGGAATTATATATATATATATATATATATATATATATATATATATATATATATATATATATATTATTCATTATAAAATAGCAGAAAAAGAAGCTCACCTGTGAAGTCTAACTTGGGCAACATGAGTATCAGTAACTGTACTAGAAGGATAAACACCTGTTATGAGGGAAAGAGCACCAGAAGAACCAGGTCCAGCATGGCTATCTAACATTTTTGCTTGATGATGTATATAGCTTGGACTTGTTGGGGGTGTGAACTCTCCATCAATTACTGAAATGAGAAAAGCCTGTGTGAAGTCAATAAACGATATAAAAAATAAATAGCAAACATGTTTTTTCATATTTGTAATACTTATGCACATGGGTAATTGAAAAGTCAGCAAAAAATAATTCAAAATTGCTGCTTGTGGGCTACAGTTCACTTCTTTGATACTACCTTTATTTTCAGTCTTTTCTGAACATAACTGTGAAAATTCCCATACCCAGTACACAAGGGACCGATATGCAATTAACTGGATGTGGCAAAGTCTTAGATAACCCAGCTGATGTTGCTGATGAATTGAATAGATACTTCCCATCAGTCTTTACTGACAAAAGACCCTTCATGCTGCTTATCAGAAAAACTTTCAAGCCTACAGGGAAATAAGGCTCCTAAAGTTGATGGCGTATACCCAGTAATTTTGAGGGAGGCATACAGAAAGTGTATTGAACCATTGAAGTTAATTATAAACATCATTGGACTTGGGAGAGATTCCTTCAGAATGAAGAAGTGCCAATGTATCACCAATGCATAAAGGCAAGTTCTAAGAGTGAAGTTGGTAACTACAGACTGGTTGGTCTGACTTCAATGGTATGAAAAATCTTAGAGACAATGATCAAGAGTGCAATCCAGGGACATTTAGATAGATATGGCATTCTTAAGGACACACAACATGGTTTTGTTAAGGGAAAATCATGTTTATCTAATCTAGTAAGCAATTTTGACACAATTACAGCAGACTCTCAATTTACTGGGATTTGATTAACCGGGACAGTTCAAGATTCCAAATTAAAAAAAAAAATAAAAATCAACCAGAAATAATAAAATTCAAGTAATGACTAGAATAGGTATAAACAGATGTTTTGGAAGTCATAAATAAGCGACAAGAAGCAGCGTTATAAGTCGTCATTGGGAGATTAGTGTGCCTATTATCTTGCAATCCCCTCTGTCTTCACATCCGCCGCCCCAAAAAAAAAAAAAAAAAAAAAGAGACCAAATGTTTAGTTTGTTTTAGTGCGTTACATCAATTGTGTTCCATTGCACTGCAAAAAGACAAATTTTGTTTCGTTATTTATGTCAGGGATGTCAATTTTTTTTTGTTTAGAAATCGCGGAAAAGAGTTGCGTTTTCAGTTAAACAAAAACTTGAAATTATTCAAAAGTTTGAAAAATGAAAACAGTGCATCTGTTAAATCTCTAAAGAACCATTATAATGTTGGTGACTAAACCATACGCGACATCGTAAAAAATAAAGGGATGCTATTAGATATAAAATCAACATTTCAAAAAAAAAATAAAGAGAAGCATTGTATTGGACGCACGAGTAGCGCATGGTAAGTTTTTTCATTTTTTATCTATAGCCATAATTTTTACGTCATTTCCTAAATATTTTTCGATGTTCAGCAACCTACGGACTTGGGCAAATTTTTTTTCACTCTTTTTTTTTAGGATTGTAAAATTTAAAACAAACAAAAAAAATAATAATAAGCAATCAATAACGAACATCACGGCATGCACAAATGGGATACAGAGTAACAAGACAAAAAAATAGGAAAGAAGAGAATATTCTTAAAATTTGTTTTTTTTGAAGATTTCAGTGAAGGGGAACACATTTCACCATAATAAGATCGAGTTTACTACCCGTTTATAATGAATTGCACTAACAATAAAGTGCAAATTGTTTTTATTGTTTTATGGCAGTGACCTCCAGAAATGTGCTTTAGTAAAATGTGAGCTCACGTGGGGTGATAATAGTGAGCTTTAACTCTGTGAAATTCTTTACATAAAATTTCATTTTGACCATTGTCATCAGTGATACATTATTCTATAGGCAAAAAAAAAAAGACATTTGCCTCGGGCCCTGATCAGAGGGTCCCCAAAAATCACTGTTTCAAAAACTCATTGCTGTTTTTTACTAATACTTTTTAAGTGATTTTTATCGGAAACTGAACTTTCTACCTATCAAGGTCAATGAACTTTACTTGAAGATTAATTTGACAATTACGTTTTTACAAAAATTTACTGATTTTGAAATTTTATATTTAGTTCTTATGTCACATAATCTGTTTGTTTGGTTGTCACAATACAATGAAATTGAAAGTGTTCTTTATTAGTTTTTAATTTAGATGGGGCCCCCAAATTTCATTTTGACTTTGGCCACATGTAGGTATAATGCACCACTGGTTATCATGGTGCCAACTAAGAGAATAAGTGACGGCGGTACTACTAAATCTACCGAGAAAAGGAAAGCGATCGATTTGGATCAGAAAATTAAAATAAGGATGTATAAAAATGGTCAAACATTAACAAATATCGTGCTGAATTCAGATTTGTCAATAATATAGTAGCAATATGTTATTAGTCATTGCCGAGTTACGTAAAACTCAAACTCGACTTACGTATGAAGTCCTGTAATGTATCTCTTACTTATGTTGGGGACTTCTGTATTTTTGAATTAACTGGGAAATCAATTATCCGGAATTTTTTTTTTACCATCTATCCCGGAAGGTCGAGAGTCTACTATACTCATGAGCTGGATGTAGGGAACAATTTCGACATAGTTTATCTGGATTTTAGCAAGGCATTTGACTTAGCCCCTCATGAGAGGCTACTGTATAAGCGGGAACATGTTAAGATTACCGGAAATATTCCAAGATAGGCTACAGGGGTGTTGTGATTAATGGATATTCTTCAGATTGGTTGGTTTGTTTGTTTGTTTGTTTGTTTGGTTTTTAGGAGCATTAGCAACTAAGGCCATATTGGTCCGGGGATATGCAGTGGTCATTCCCTGACCTTTCTGCATCCTCCATATTTGGTGGTCATGTTTCAGATTGGTAACATCAGAAGTGGGGTTGCCCAAAGATTGGTTCTTGTACCACTGTTTTTTCTCATTTTCATAAATGACATCAATAAAGGGTGTGATATCAAAATTTGCAGACAACAAAGAATGGGAGAGCTATTAATGATCAATGACAAACAGCACTCCTTCAGGATTGCACAGGCTTCAGGATGGTTTGAAAAGTGGTAGCAAAAAGGAAAGTCTTACAATTGGGGAACAGCAATCCCAAAATAACTTGTACACTTGGTGTACAAGTTATTTTGGGATTGCTATTCCCCAATTGTACAAGTGAAGTACAAGTAAATTAAAAACAGTAGAGGAAGAAAGGGATTCTGTGAGTTACGATATGGGCAGATATGAAGTTTTCTGAGCAGTATAAGCAGGTGGCTAGGAAAGCCCATGTTGTCCAATCAATGATATATCGAACGAAGGGGTCCTCTTACCAAGAAAGGCTAAGTTCTGCAAATTGCAACAGCTGGAGGCTAGGCACCTGCGAGGTGATCTGATTGAGGTGTATAAGGCCTTGAATGGGTTGAGCACCCTGAATTTTGATGGGATTCTTCCGCTTGCTCAGATTACAAACCTGAGGGGGCATAAATTCAAATTGAGGAAAGACAGTTGTAGAATAGATGTGCGGAAATTTGCTTTTATCCAGCAGGTAATTGCTGGAACAAACTTATATCTCCTGTTGTGGAAGTTGATAGCTTGAATAAATTTAAGGAGGAACTGTACAAACTTTTAGAGGGAATGGATGTGTGAAATTGTTTTTTTTTTTTTTTTCACACTTGCTTTCTTGCATCACATGCCTCCATTATTACTACTACTAATATCCTGTAGAGATAGGGAGGTCAAAATCCCACTGCATAACACAATTGTAAGACTGCATTTGAAATACTGTGTGAATATTGCATTATCTGAAAAAGACATTGAGCTTCTTGAACAGGTCCAAAGTTGGGCAAATCACGTGGTAAGGTTGGCAAAAGGCCAAGCATACAAGGAAAGATTCAGATTATGTGGGCTACAGAGCTTGGCAACCAAGCACATTAGAGAAACCCTAATTGGGGTTTATAAGGCTCTGAGAAACCTTGCAAACCAATGCCAATCATCAAGTCTTAAACTATGCCAATCAACCACATACTTTTTTTTTATTTTTTTTTTTTTTTTATTAAAGGCTTGTGGGCTACAGTTCAATGAAAATTTGCATCCCACACTTCTTTATGCATTGTGGAAGCACAGGTTTGTCTATGGCCACTTGTTATTTGGTTTTTTTTTTAGGAGCATTAGCAACTAAGGCCATATTGCTCCGGGGATATGCGGTGGTCATTCCCTGACCTTCCCACATCCTCCGTATTTGGTGGCTCATGGGCTCGAACCCTGGTCTAATCAAGAAGCATGTGCTACGCACCGCTGCTCCTGCCCACCTGGCTACGAAGGCACCTATGGCCACTTGCAGTTCTAAACTCAAATTCTGATAGCAAGTGAGGTAACCAGTTGGTATTTTACAGTTAGTCATCTCTTCGATTCAGTGTTACCTCTGGCCTTCCATTTCTTTAGCACACTGCCAATTACAAACTCGGGAATGTCTAATTCCTGAGAAATAAAAGCACACCCAACATCCAATAATCGATCTTTTAACTCCGATAACGCTTTCCGTGTATTCCTCATTCAGCATATGTGTCTGAAATAAATTCTGGAATAATTGCTGATTGCATATAAAAGTCAAAATATTCCTATTGATCTAATATGATCATTGAATGGCATGTTGTACAGGTAAAATATTTAGTCTTAAGTTAAGAAATTGAGCATTTCTTCCTGCATTGGAAAAATTTTACATTTTATTTCCTAAGAAATATATACAAACTATATAGTGGAGGATCACATGACAAAACATACATTTTATGGTACAATTCTCTACCACCTCTTCAGTGTCTTGTTGCTGCCACTATATTCACTTAGAACCTAACTGTACAGAACTGTAAAAGGATGGCAACTGATGTTCTTGTTTCTATCCTTTGTATCTCTTAAAACATCTTAGAACAGTATATGTATATACTCTCAGTGCATTTTATTAACTTACCTGGAAGTGCTGGATAAAATGGCAAGGAGGAATGCAGCATATGTGATGTCAGAGGCATTCCTAGTCGAAGGGATGTCATTGCTCTGACATGGGACTCAGAAGTAGATGGAATGGCCTTCCCATCCTATTGCAGTACAAAACAAGAACTGTTAATTACTTATCATCCCTCTATATGCTGTTATAATGAGTAAAATATCAAACTGTCTAACAAACAATTGCCATTTACTTTATAAAATAGTGATTAAAGCTTATTCTGCTATAATATATCAGATAACCTTTTAAATGCTGTAAAGTAGAGAAAATATGTTGTAGCATAGTTAAACTTTTTTTAAATTTGCTTTTGGTAGTTTTAGAGGAAACAAAGAAATCATAAAAACTATATGATATCTTAGTTCCATCAAAAACTAATGGAGCTAAACTTGCACTATTTTTTAAGCTTCTAAATATCAACTGCACTTTGATTTCATACCAAGAGAAACCTTCATAGGAGTCAGGTCAGGATTAAGCCAGCCAAGAATAATTCTGTTCCAAGCACAATACTATTCTTGTTAAATCAAGATGACAACCAGCCTGGCTGTAAAGCACAGAGCATCATCATACTGGATCCATTTCTATAGAATTACTGCAGTGTAGAGAGACATATCCAAAATATCAATGTGGGACAAGGCTAGAAGTAAAGCCACTAAAACCAACACTTCTAGTCTAACCCATACAAAGCAACCTGTGCTGTAGCATTCTGGTGCTGAACTATGAGAAGTAACATTCCTCAATGTGCAATATGAATAAAGCATAAAACATAACTTATTGCATTGTAGCAGTGTCTCTATCCTTTTTGTCTTATGCAAACTGGCAAAAAATAATAGTAATTAATAATTAAATAAATAAGATTGTCTAATCAGCTAATACTATAAGGTGAGATGAGGCAAAATATGCAAATACAACTGCTGTAGTTGTTTTCTCTTGCAAAAAAAAATGTTTATTCATTGCTGTAGTAATTTTAAAATAGCAAAAAGCTTAATTTACAGTACTCACCTCATATAATCCATTTTGGTGTAATGAAAATTAAAGAAGAAGCATGGTTGTATGAATTAGAAACTTAAATAATATGAATGGAACATGGCTGTTGCATGGTTTTAATTATGATTACAATTTAAAAGAATCAAGATACTTGCTCAAAAAAAAAAAGGGAAGTGCACATCCCGTTTCTTGGGTGTTATATATAATAAATAAGTTGGTTGTTATATATGACAATGTCATATATAATATGATAACCAAGAAACAAGATGTGCACTTCCTTTTTTTTGAGCAAGTATCTTGATTCTTTTAAATTGTAATCATAATTACAACCAAGCGACAGCCATGTTCCATTCATATTATTTAAGTTTCTAATTCACAGAACCATGCTGCTTCTTTAGTTTTTACCACACCAAAACGGATTATATGAGGCAAGTACTATAAATTAAGCTTTTTGCTATTTTAAAATTAAGTCTTTAAATTACGGTACATAAGGAATTCCTAAATTCACCATAGTAGTAATTTTATTATAATTGTCTCATAACAATTAATATTAATTGTTATTTTATAAATATAAATGGACTTCCAATTACTGTTGTTGATACTGCATGCTTTTGTATAAGCAATTCATAAAAATATTATGCATTTTGTGCAATTTAAAAATTTTATAGCAGTTCTTACTTTAAATATAAAAGGTACATCTTCCCTCCAACACATTCACACAAAATAACTAAAATAATAAGGTTTAATAATTGATTTAACTTACTGTGCTTCCACTTGGAACTGGTGGTCTTCCAAGAGAAATATTGGGCATTGAAGGTGAGGAATACAAGGTGAGGTCACCAACACTACCTTGACCCACTGAGTTAAAAGGTGAGGTCCGTGGCTCCTTGAAACATAAAGAGAGACTATTAACAAACATCTCTTATAGCTTTTCAAACTATATACTTAGAAAGAACATGCAGCTTTAAAAAAATTTATAGTTTTTTCAAGCCTCAGACAAAATATTTATACATGAGAGGGAAGGATTTCAAATAAAAACACTAATTTGAGATTTTTTTTTTTTTTTAACTAGGACACCCAGGTAATCAGGTTACATTAAGATATTTCCAAGAAGTCTTGAAAGTAACTTCAACAAATAACATAATGCATTTTATTAGTTTTTAGATTAGTGAATGTCAAAGTGGCCAATGAGCCACCATCAGAAAAGGAGTTTGCTGATACAGCCAGGGATCAATTAAGTAACATATAAGCATAATACCTGTGTAGCAGGCTGAGTTTTCTGCTTCAATAACACATAACTTATAAATTGTGAATGAATTTCTACATCAGCATGTTCGGGAGGCAACTAGAGAGAGTAATACTCTTGATTTGATTATCAGTAGTGATTCATCATGCATTAAGAATCTGCAGATAAATGAACCACTAGGTGGCAGTGATCACAGTGTGCTGAAGTGGGATTTACTCAAAGAGGTAACTACCATTAGGGGTAAAGGGAAGGGTTACTGCTTTCGTAAAGGCGACTACGATGGACTGAGACAGTATTTAAATTCTATACAGTGGGACCAACTGATGATGTTACCAACAGCAAATTCAAAATGGGAAGCATTCAAAGAACTTATCTTGGAAGCTACTAGGCTTTACATACCAACTAAGAAATATTGTTCAAGGTTTAGGCCTAAGTGGATGTCAGATGAACTAATGATACATATGGCAGAGAAGAAAAATGCATGGGATACATACGAATTAACACGTGGCACAGAAGCCTATGATAGATACAAGTTGATCTGTAACCAAGTTACAAAGGAGGTTAGGCAGGCGAAGGCAGATTACGAGAAATCTTTGGCAAGGGATGCAAAGAAAAACAGCAAAGAGTTCTTTACTTATGTAAACTCTAGAAGGAAGGGGATGAATCAGATTGGTCTACTTGATATCAATGGGTCAACTGTTGATGATCCTGCTCAGGTAGCTAACAAACTGAATGAATATTTTTCATCGACATTCACACATGAGGAGTTATTCAGTGAGGGGAATGCCAGAGGTGTATTCAACTCTGGCAGTAAGCTAGAGAATCTTGTAATAACTGAGATTAAAGTGGAGGAGAAATTGTTGAAGATAAATACAAGAAAGGCACCTGGGGTGGATGGGATCTATCCAGTTATATTAAAGGAAGCAGCAAAGAAAGTAAGCAAACCCTTAGCCATAATTATGAGAGCTTCCTTGGACTCAGGGGAAGTACCCGCAGACTGGAGATGTGCAAATGTAACCCCAATTCACAAAGGAGGATCAAAGGGTGACACAAATAATTATAGACCTGTTAGTTTAACTTCTGTTCCTGGAAAATTAATGGAGGCACTGGTTAAAGAAGCACTGCAGGATCATCTAGACAAGACTTCAGTCATAGCTCAGACACAGCATGGTTTTGTTAAGGGGAAGTCTTGCCTGACCAATTTGATTGCATACTATGATGCAGTCACAAAAGAACTGGATGCAGGGAATAACTTTGATATTATATACTTGGATCTTAGAAAGGCTTTTGATACTGTTGCACATGGAAGACTGCTGCACAAATTGGAGCAGTGTGGCACTGGAGGCAAATTGCTGCTGTGGATAAAGGGGTGGTTGAGGGGGGAGAAGACAGAGAGTGGTAATCAATGGACACTGCTCCTCGTAGACTAATGTTATTAGTGGAGTCCCTCAGGGTTCAGTATTGGGTCCATTATTGTTTTCTGTATTTATAAATAGTAGAAGTAGTAGTGGCATGTGATGCAAGAAAGCAAATGTACGAGCTTATGCAGCATCAGCCAAAAAAAAAAAAAAAAAAAAAAAAATTACAAAACAATCCCTTCTAAATATTTGTCCAGTTCCTCCTTAAATTTATTCAACCTATCAACTTCCATAACGACAGATGGAAGTTTGTTCCAGCAATTAACCACCCGCTGGCTAAAGGCAAAATTTCCACACATCTATTCTACATCTGTCTTTTCTTAATTTGAATTTATGCCCCCTTAGGTTCGTAATCTGAACAAGTGGAAGGATTCCATCAGAATTCAGCGTGCTCAACCCATTCAAGGCCTTATATACCTCAATCAGATCACCGCGCAGGTGCTTAGTCTCCAGCCACTGCAATTTGCAGAACTTAAGCCTCTCTTGGTAAGAGGATCCCTTCATTCCCCTCATCAATCTTGTTGCCCTTCTCTGTACACGCTCAAGTAAATCTACATCCTTCCTAAAATGATGCCTCCAGACCTGTACGCAGTACTCAAGGCGTGGCCTGACCATTGCCTTATACAGAGGGATAATCACCTCCTATTAACTGCTAGCAAAATTCCTATATATCATTGACAAAACCCCATGACCTGCCCTGGCAGCCTGTCTGCATTGCTCAGAGAACTTCATATCTGCTTGCACAATTACTCCCAGGTCTTTTTCATTTTCTACCACCTTAAGTGTAGTACCACACAGTTGGTACGTTTCTCTGGGGTTACTTCTACCCATATGCAGTACTTCACATTTGTCAAGGTTAAACTCCAGTTGCCACTTCTTAGCCCATCTGCCCAAATTATCTAGATCCTGTTGCAGTAGCACACTGCCATTACTGTCATTAACAACCCTGCCAACCTTTGTATCATCTGCAACCTTCGATATTAAGCCTGATATACCTTCATCAATATCATTGATAAATATACAAAAGAACAGTGGACCTAACACCGAACCCTGTGGGACTCCACTAATAACATTAGTCCAAGAAGAGCAGCACCCATTGATTACCACCCTCTGTCTTCTCGCACTTAACCATCCTTTTATAGGCGCCTCCGTAGCCAGGTGGGAAGGAGCAGCAGTGCATAGCACACGCTTCTTGATTAGACCGGGGTTCGAGCCCGTCACCACCAAATACGGACGATGCGGAAAGGTCATGAAATGACCACCGCATATTCTCGGAGCAATATGGCCTTAGTTGCTAATGCTCCTAAAAAAAAAAAAAAAATAACATCCTTTTATCCATTGTAGCAACTTACCCTTAATACCATTCTGCTCCAATTTGTACAATAGTCTTCCATGCGCAACAGTGTCAAAAGCTTTCCTGAAATCCAAATATATGATATCAAAATTATTTTTTGCATCCAGTTCCTTTGTAACCACATCATAATATCCTATCAAATTTGTCAGACAAGACTTTCCCTTAACAAACCCATGCTGTGTCTGAATTATTGCTGCAGTCTTGTCTAGATGATCCTGCAATGCATCTTTAACCATCGACTCCATTATTTTACCCGGAACAGAAGTTAAAATAACTGGTCTGTAATTACTCATGTCACCCTTCGATCCCTCTTTGTGAATTGGGGATACATTTGCACATCTCCAGTCCGTGGGAACCTCCCCTGAGTCCAAGGATGCTCTCATAATTATGGCTAAGGGTTTGCTTAGTTGCTTTGCCGCCTCCTTTAATATAACTGGATAGATCCCTTCCACCCCAGGTGCTTTTCTTACGTTTAACTTCAACAATTTCTCTTCCACTTTGCTCTCAGTTATTACAAAATCATTAAGTATCTTGTTACAATTTGATAACCTTCTGCCATTTTCAAACCTTAATAATTCCTCACGTGTGAATGTAGATGCAACATACTCATTCAGTTTGTTTGCTATCTGAGCAGGATCATCAACAGTCTAACCATGGATGTCAAGTGTACCAATCAGATTCATCCCCTTCCTTTTAGAGTTTATATAAGTAAAGAAATCCTTGCTGTTTTTCTTAGCATCTTTTGCCAAGGATTTCTCGTAATCTGCCTTCGCCTGCCGAACCTCCTTTGTGACCTGATTACAGATTAACTTATATCTGCCATAGGCTTCTGAGTCGCTTGATAATTTATATGCATCCCATCCATTTTTCTTCTCTGTTACGAGTCTCATTAGTTCATTTGACAACCATTTAGGCCTAAACCTTGAACAATATTTCTTAATAGGTATGAAACTTTTAGTAGCTACCACGATTAATTCCTTGAATGCTTCCCACTTAGAATTTACTGTTGGTAACATCGTCAGTTGATCCCACTGTACAGAATTTAAAAACTGTCGGAGACCACTGTACTCGCCTTTACAGAAGCAAAAACCCTTTCCTTTACCCCTGATGGTAATTAAATCTTTAAGTAAATCCCATGTCAGTACACTGTGATCACTGCCACCTAGTGGTTCCTTTATCTGCAAATTCTTAATACACGTATGATCACTGCTGATAAGCAGATCAAGAGTATTACTTTCTCTGGTGGCCTCTCGAACATGCTGCTGCAGAAAACAATCATCCAATAAATCCACAAAAGTCTGACTAGTGTGTAAGTGCCCAACCCACAAGTTCCAGTCAATATCTCGGAAGTTAAAATCCCCCATTATAAGACATTCCGATTTACTGGCCCACTCTATTTCTCTGCTCAATTGTTCATTGTACTCATTCGCGTCATTAGGCCTATAACACACTCCTAGTCTAATTTTTGCTTTCGCAGTGCTTATGTCACACCAAATGATATCGATGATGGTATATCAAGCTTAATGTCCAAGTTTGCCGACAATACGAAGGTTGGCAGAGTTGTCAAGGACACTACTGACACTATGCTACTGCAACAGGATCTGGAAAGGTTGAGCAGATGGGCTTCGAGGTGGCAAATGAAATTTAACATTGACAAATGTAAAGTACTACATATGGGAAACAGCAACCCCAGAAAAAAAAAAAACTAAAGTGCAGCCATTATCAACCCACTGCAGGGTGGAAGCCTCCTCAACAATTCATGCTGAGGGAAATGGACCATAATCTGCCACACTGGTCCAGTGCAGGTTGGCAGATCGACCGTATTCAGCAGTCAGGGGCTTGAACCCCGGTCTACTCAAAGAGCGTGTGCTACTGCACTCCCGCTCCTGCCCACTCGGCTACGGAGGCCGTCACCAGAGCAACGTATCAACTCTGTGGTACTACACTGACAGTGGTAGAGAATGAAAGGGACCTGGGGGTGGTTGTGCAGGCAGATATGAAGTTTTCTGAGCAGTGTAGACGGGCTGCAAGAGTAGCTCATGGTGTATTGTCGATGATATATAAGAATTTTTCTAGCAGGGATAAGGAGGTGATTATTCCATTGTATAAGGCAATGGTCAGACCACACCTAGAGTATGGTATACACGTCTGGAGGCCTCATTTCAAGAAGGACGTAGAGATGCTGGAACGAGTACAGAGAAGGGCAACAAGATTAGTGAATGGAACAAAGGGGTGCTCTTACAAAGAAAGGCTTAAGTTTTGCAAATTACAGTGTCTGGAGACTAGGCACCGGCGAGGTGATCTGATAGAGGTGTATAAAGCCTTGAATGGTTTGAGCATGCTCAATGCTGATGGGATTCTTCCTCTTGCTCAGAATAATCACCTGAGAGGGCATAAATTCAAATTGAGAAAAGACAGATGTAGGATAGACGTGAGGAAATTTGCCTTTAGCCAGCGAGTGGTTGGTTGGTGGAATAAACTTCCATCCCTTGTCGTGGAAGTTGATAGCCTAAATAAGTTTAAGGCTCGGCTGGACAGGTATTTCGAACGAACAGAGGGGTGAAGTGGAAGTGGTTATTTTTTATTTATTTATTTATTTTTTTTTTTTGGCTGATGCTGCATAAGCTTGCTTTCTTGCATCAAATGCCTCTACTAATGCTAATGCTAATTTAGTAAATTTCCTTTACCCTGTGCTAAAACTAATAAAACATACACTGTGCTGCCACTTTATTAGGTACACCTACCAAGTAGCATGTTCAGCCTTCAAAATAACCTGAATTCGTCTAGGCATGGATTGACCAAGATGCTGAAAACATTGTGCAGGAATGGAGTACCATGCAGACATGAATGTGTGATGCAGTTCCTTGAGATTTGACAGAGGTGTAGGCCTGAAGTGAACAGCCCTTTCTAGCTCATCCCAAAAATGTTCAATAGCATTGAGATCCAGGGACTGAGCAGGCCAATGCAGCAAAGAAAAGTCGTTGTCATGTTCCTGGAACAATTCCATAGTGATTCGGGCTTTGTGCACTGGTGCATTATCCTGCTGGAAGTAACCATCTGACTGAGGATAAACTGTCAACATGAACGGATGCACTTGGTCAGCAACGATGTTTAGGCACGATGTGGCATTTAGATGTGAATCTATGGGTATCAATGGACCCAACGTGTGCCAAGAAAACATTCCCAACACTATAACAGTGCCCCCACCACCTTGCACAGTAGTCGTCAGACATGATAGGTCCATGGATTCATGTTGTTTTCACCAAATTCTGAGCCTTCCATCAACATGATGCACCAGGAACTTCGACTCATCAAACTAAGCAACTGTTTTCCAATCCTCAATAGTCCAGTTCTGGTGTTGCTGTGCCCACAGGAGGCATGCTCTCTTGTTCTCCATTGATAACAAAGATACGCGATGTGGCTGTCGTAGCCCATTCGCGACAAAGTGCGACTAGTGGTCCATTGCAATATTTTGTTCTGCACACCAAGGTTGTATTCTGACATGATGTGCGACATTGTGGTCTGTCTGTTCGCTTGCACAATTCTAGCCATCCTCCTCTGACCTCTCTCATCAACAAGTGATTTTCTTCCATAGGAGTGCCATTGAGAAGATGTTTTCTGTTCATTGCACCATTCTCAATACACCCTTAAAACTGTGGTGCGTGAAAAGTTCAGGAGAACTGCCATTTCAGAGATACTTTGTCCAGCACATCTTGCACCTACTACCATGCCACGTTCGAAGTCCATTAGATCACTCCTTTTCCTGGGTTTGTGCGCTTAACTGATACTAGAAAGGTTGTTCTACTGAATTTATATCCACAACTGTGGTCATGTGACTTGCAACGTTGTGGGACTAACCATTTGTTTGCACAGCAGGGGTGTACCTAATAAAGTGGCAGCACAGTGTATATTTGGAGAAATTCAGGGACAAAATAAAAAAACATTTCACCAAAAAATAAAATACACTGAAATAATATGCTGAGCAATGTCCATGCTTAATTGTTGATGTTAGCATCAGATACATTTTATATGTAGAAAGAGAAAAAAAAAAATGGTATAGTGGCTGTAGCATGAGCTGGTCTAAAGCAATATCTTACAAGTGCCTAATTTCAAAAGATAATCTACTTAACGAAAAAAAGACCTGGGTCACATGCCCTGCCATAATTATGAGCCTCTAGAGAATTGTCTAGAAGCTCATAATAAAAAAAATTGTCTTCGTTTGTCCAGGTGTAAATTCAGCTATTATCCTTTCTCTTTGAAAATACAACATGTTAGTATAGCTAGCTGCTTTGTATTATTGACAAAGCAACTAAGGCATTAATATTATTGTCTCTAAATTGCATGTATCCTATGGTCAGTTTGCCTGTTTCATGCAATTAAAAAAATAAATTAAGCTGATGTGTTAAAAAAAAACCCTATGACTAACCAACTTGGCCACCACTTGAAAGGTCAGTGCGATCACCAACTGAAATAAATCATTATAGTCTTGGGTACAAAAATCAAACCCAGACATTTCCAAACAGGAAGTAAATGGGTCACTATACTGCCAGAGAAGGGCTTGTCTCAGGCTCAAAATGAAAAATTTTATGAAACTGAATTAATATCTTATATTCATTAATTAATTAATAATCTCTTTAATATCTTGTTAATAGCTCATTAATATCTTATTTTAAATAATTAGGTATGCACATGATCAGTAGCATAACTATGCCAATGCAGTGCATTAGGGCCCACAACCAAAAGGGGGCCCACTACCCTCCTGCCCGAAACAGAAAAAAAATTTAATTAAGTAAAAATGTAATTTTTTTTAGTTATGTTTATGATAAAGTTTATTATGTATACAAACAATAATTTTTTTATAGCTGCTGCTTCCAGGGCAATTTTTAAGGATTATATTTATACCAAAACAGATATTTTCAGGGGGGCCCACACTAAACTTTCCATTGGGGCATACTTTTTCTAGTTATGACAGTGCACATGACATTATCAAAGCATAACAAACCAAAATAATATTTCATGCACTCTGTTCCATCCCAAGCCCGAAACAGAAAAAAAATTTAATTAAGTAAAAATGTAATTTTTTTTAGTTATGTTTATGATAAAGTTTATTATGTATACAAACAATAATTTTTTTATAGCTGCTGCTTCCAGGGCAATTTTTAAGGATTATATTTATACCAAAACAGATATTTTCAGGGGGGCCCACACTAAACTTTCCATTGGGGCATACTTTTTCTAGTTATGACAGTGCACATGACATTATCAAAGCATAACAAACCAAAATAATATTTCATGCACTCTGTTCCATCCCAAGCCCTGGTCTTGTCAGAACAATAACAACCCCCAGGGCCGTTGCGACCCTGTGTGCCGCCAGTAAGCGAAATCAAATTTGCCACCCCAAAATATTTCGATTAAAAAATACAAAAAATATAAATACAAATTATTATTAATTTATTGAAAAAGAAAAAAATAACAACATATCTCACATATAATGAAACAACAAACAAAAATAACAAAATCATTCTGAAAACAAACTTTAAATTCTAAATTGCAGTCGCACTCTATCACAACAATAAAATAAAAGGAAAATTATGTTTAAAAAATTAAGCAAATTTATGTTCTCTTGCTTTAAGAGATGCGAATTTATTAATTATTTCATTTATGTTTATTTGTTCCAAAAGATTATTTTCTATTGAAATTATTGCCAAATTAGACAGTTGTCGTTGAGACATTGTCGATTGTAAATATTTTCAATTAATTTTAATTTTGAAAAATTCCATTCACCTACGGCAACGGAAACTGGTAAACTTAGAAGCATTAGCATATGATGCAAGAAGGAAAGCTTTTACAGCATCAGCCAAAAAAAAAAAAGGAAAAAATCCACTTCCCATTGCTCCAAAAGTTTGCCCAGTTTTCTTTGAATTTATTTAAGTTATTAACTTCCCCAACCACAGATGAAAGTCTGTTACAGCAATCAACCACTCGCTGGCTAAAAGCAAATTTCCGCACATCTATTCTACAACTGCCTTTCCTCAATTTGAATTATGCCCTCTTAAATGTGTAATCTGAGCAAGACGAAGAATCCATCAGCATTCAGCTTGCTCAAACCATTTAAAGCCTTAAACATCTGAATCAGATCAAGTAGCAGGAGTCTAGTCTCCACAATTTGAAGAATTTAAGCTTTTTTGAGCACCCCT
Source organism: Mastigoproctus giganteus (assembly GCF_048544385.1). Lineage (NCBI taxonomy): Eukaryota > Metazoa > Arthropoda > Arachnida > Uropygi > Thelyphonidae > Mastigoproctus > Mastigoproctus giganteus. Next base: position 160,837,021 of record NC_143584.1, read on the forward strand.
TTGTTCCCTTCATTTGCATAAATATCTGTAAAATCGTTTTTAAGAATATATTGTAACCCTTCAAATGGAGTAATATAAATTTGAAGTACTCTAAATTCTTCAAATAATGCTAAACCATCAATACCAGACTCGTTATGACCAATGTCACTTAATTCAATATGTAAATCTTTGCAGTGATTTAATAAACTATCAACTGACCATTTTTTAAATTCAGAAATATTATCAAATACTGTATTTTAAATATTTCTACACCTTTCAGTTAACGAGAAAATTGATATGTCCATAATATGAAATTTTGTTGCAGATCCTGAATAGCTTCCTCTCTACTTTCATAATTGAATGACATCTTTTCAATCTTTTCCTTACAGTGCTTACTTCTGAAAAACGAAGCATCAATGCCAATGATAGTAGCCATATTAGCCGAATCGAGAATTATTTGGAATAGTTCCTCTGTTTTATTTTCCTTAAAATATTCCCTGATTTCCCATTGGTAGGAGTGTAAGGCAAGGATGTGCCATGTCCCCAATACTATTTAATTCATATGCAGAAGTTTGATGAAAGAGTTCAAAGAAGAGAAGATAAAGATAATAAGATTTGAAGATGACTAGATATTGACTGCTAATGATGAGGAAGAATTATAGAGCTCCTTGCACATTTTGAATAGCACAATAAAGGAGTACAATACAAAGGTTAACAACAATGTTAATTTCAAAGTGGTCAGGAAGAAGAAATTCATATAACATTAGATGGAATAATATTTGGACAGATACAGATACTTGGGAAGCATAATGATAGAGGTTCGAGCCCGTCACCACCAAATACAGAGGATGCGGAAAGGTCAGGGAATGACCACCGCATATCCCGGAGCAATATGGCCTCAGTTGCTAATGCTCCTAAAAACCAAATAACAAACAAACAATAATGATAGAAAATGGAAAAAGCCTGGAAGAAATGAAAACAAGAATTACAATGGGCAAAGAGACATTTAGTAATAGAAAAAAACTGTTAGAGAAGAAATTAAGAAAGCAAATGGTGAAAACGTTAATATGGACTGTTGTACTATATAGCTCCGAGACATGGACAATGGGAAGGAGGAAATTAGACGCCTAGAAGCTTTAGTGATGTGGGTGTGGAGGAGAAAAGGAGAACAGAAAAGGTGAAATGGGTGGACAGAGTAAGTAATAAGATTTTGAGGAAAGTAGAAGAGAGAACGTTAGTAAAAGAACCAAGAAGAAGACAAAATAACTTTATAGGATATGTTTTGAGAAGAGAAAGCATGTTGAGGAAAGTGATCAAGGAGTAAAGGTGTGGGAAGAGAACTGTTGGGAGAAGGAGAATTGGAATAATGGATTGTATGGTAAGAGGAAATGCAGGAATTAAAAGGATAGCATGACGTCAATGGAGCCCTGAACCTGCCTGAGGACTTGAAGAGAACTTGAAGTAAAAGAAGATTTTGTAACCTCAAAATATAATAAGCAAATTAACGTACTGTTTTCATTTCAAATGAATTATTCCCTTGCCGTGTTGAATACTGGTAAACAATGGATCTGGTCATTGATTGGTTAAAACCAATCAATGACCAGCACCAATTCTCGGTATGTGGGACAGGCGATTGGATAGGTTTTAAAAGTTGCAGAATAGTAATCCATATGGCTCTTAATTCGTGCTTAGCAGCAGCACTAATTGGCTCGATTGCCTGAAGGCCACAGGGGTGAACAATGCTTCCCTGTAGGGTCACTCATAATCCATTAGTTATATGGAAATTTTCTTGGTTCTACGCAAACTATTTTAAATGTAATTACCAGAGGGAAATTAAAATAAAAAAATAAATAAATAGAAGTTTCTCTATAAAGAAGTTCGTTAAACAGAGGTCCGACTTTTCTATGTCAAAAAAAATTTTGGCGCCCTCCTGAACTGCCGCCCGTAAGCGACGCTTACCTCGCCTACCCACTTGCGGCGGCCCTGACAACCCCTCCATATATTACCGATCCTCCGCCACTTTTGTTGCTAGTGTCAGAGTTGCAACTTCTGGCCAATCTACTTATTGTCAAATAAATATGGTAAAAAAAAAAAATTCTATAGGCACTAGATTTCTTTTTTTTTTTTTTTTTTATACCCATGACTATCAAACTTTTTCATTCTGCACTTCCTCTCACCCCTTCGTTCTACCAGCAGGATTAAGAAACTTAATTTGTGCTATAACATAATTGTATAATTCGAAAATCATCGAGCATCCTCAAGGAAATGAGGTTTCAAGACTCACAATTTGAAAACCGCCGTACAGTACCATACAGTGTCAAATTTATGACTACTACCACATACAACAGTTTTTGGTGTTACGGGATGTGAAATATTGCTTGAATTTCCTTCTTACTGAACAAGTTGGTGAGCTCGTAGACTCTCACCCTCGTGGATTCTTCCTCTTCTTTTTTTTTTTTTTTTTTAAGTGAAAAAACTGACAGCATCCATTTATTAAAATAGTTTTGAAAAATTATGTAGATTGCGCCATAATCACCATCGTTACGCCAAATGTGGCAACCAACGCTAAATATAACCAAATCGACAGTCACCCACCCCTAACAGTACGTTGACAGCCTCGCTTTTAAAATTTGCTCATTTCTCAACTTGTGCAACAGACGCGAAACTCAAAACACAGCAAATTTAGAACCTACTGCAAAGCAACTAGGAGCTATACTTGGCTCTCCGCGACAAATATAAACACTCTCAAACTGTCCTGGCACCGATGTATTTCGTCCTCGTATCTCTGCATTCCACGACCTACTGTCCGTTAGCAGTGAGCTACAGAAATGGAGGCCACAAATACTAAGCAAATGTAAAAATGTAGCCTAACCGGCAAAGTTATAATATTGTATGTATTGCATTCCACTTAAAACACGAATAACATTTGAACAATTCACACAAGTTTATCTAATAATCTAAGATGTATAAAAATAAATAATAAACAAATAAAATCCTAAAATTAAATGCAATAAATAAAAAGGGGGGGGGGGGGGGAAATACACATACCTAAACGTTACTACTTTGAACATAATGCAGATTGTAAATTAACAAAACGAAGTGAATTCTCTCAAAATGTTTCAAGAATTATATGTAAAAACTTTGTTTACTTGTTTGTGAACATTACACGCCGTTCCATGAAATTTATTTTATCAGTGAGTTAGTTATATCCATAAAAATATGAATATAACTTAAATACGGTCAAAACGATAAGTGAAGCAACAACAACACCACCTCGTTTCCTGAAACATTGTTTACATTAAATATATTAAAATAAATTCTAATCATGCTTCGTGCAAATTACTACTTAGTGGTCTTATTGAGTGTTTACTTTGCACGTCAAGTGGCATGTGTAACTTATCAACCTTAATTAAGTTTTCACTTTCAGAAGCAAACCTATAAATTCTGCACACCTGTGCGTTTCCGAAAGGTCCTCACGCTTAACAACTATATAAAAACAACCACCGACTCCCTGACTCTTTGAGCCCTTCCCCGCGCTGAAGGACCTGGCGATGTAGCAGATTCGCCACTCGTTTCCCGTAATCAAAATCACGCTATGATATTATTAGATAATCGGTTAATAATCAAATATCGTAATGCATGGTCCTCATTTGTTGTCACTAATCATTATTGATTGCAACTGTCAATCAAACTACAAGTCATATCAGAAGCTTTAGCAAATATTCCTGAACCTAATGATTCAACGGAAATCAATTTTGTAATTAATAATATCAACTGCTAAGAAAACAGAGACTATGGCACAAAAGTACATCGTAATGACTTGTTTTATGTATAATAAAGAACAATTGAAATTAAAGAAACTTATCACAACTTTTTGGTACTTGCATTTTAACAAATTACCCTAGTTGAAAAAAAAAAAAAAAATTCAAATTTTAGGTAACCTGACCTTCATTTACAAATAAATAGGCACTCAGAGTATTTAATAGTATGTTTGTAAAAGGTCATGTTAAAAATAATACCTAAAATTTTAAAGGATGTGGACTTTTAATTACGCAATGGCATCACGTTCTAAAATGAAAAAAAAAAAAAATTTTGTTTAAGCAGTTTGATAAATTGTTTAATTAAACAAAAAACAAGTCATTACGATGTACTTTTGTACTATAATCTCTGTTTTCTTAGTAGTTGATATTACTAATTATAAAATTGATTTCCATTGAATCATTAGTTTCAGGGATATTTGCTAAAGCTTCTGATATTTTGATGGTCAGTCGCTCGAATTATTAACTGTCAATGGAACTCCAACTGATTGGTTGTTATTGGTAATTCCATTAAACTACATCTCATTGGTTGCTCCTAATCAGTAGTTCGAGCAACGAATAAAAAAATTGTTAGCAGCAGTAAATAAATGAAGCCTGGAGTCTGATTACGAGCAACCAATGCGAAACATGCATCGCTGAGTTTGGTTGTCAACGGACCATCCAATAATATCGTAGTGTTTTTTGATGTGAAAACATCTATAATGGCTAACAATGGAATGTAACGGAAGTTTAACAAACACGTGACTGCTGAGAAATGTGATGTGAAATACCGAAATTAAAGCAATAGCATACGGGACCACGGTAGCCTTGAGGCAGCGTTGCCGGCTTGCTGAATAGCTGATCGAGGTTCGATTCCAGCTGCTACCCTTATGGGAATTTTCTCAGGGGCATTCAGCATTGAGTTTGGCGGTCTCAAACCGTGGTCGTGAGGTTTTTCACCGGGATTGACTCCGGTTTTCCCCTCACAACAGACAAACTGCCCTTCGCGACGAGGGGTACACGAAAATTTGATAGGGCTAGGGTCGCGTGTAGACTGAACTTCGCAGCGTTTTCGCTGCGAACTTTACTCTTGAGGGAAGGGGGTTAGTGGGACAGCCGCGCCACCATTATAAGGTGAGTTGCGGACAGTCTATTTAACAGACATGTTCAGCTGCAGCTAAAGTCCATCGATTAAAATGCGAATAATTTATGCTGTTCAGCAAAAATCAGTTGTTGGGGTTTGCACCTGCTGAAAAATAAGTTCATCACAAAAAAAGAAGGTATTAATGTGTGCAGAGCATTTTATTCAGCAAACATTAATAATTAAATTTACAGCAAAAAAAAAAACTATTTATGGGCGAACAGAGAAAATTTCGTTTCTGCGCATGTCAGCCAGCATAATATCCAGTGCTTCAGGTTACAGTATATGAATGGTCCATGTGATATATATTCCAAAAAAAAAAAAATAATAATAATAATAAATAATTGCTGGCATTCTATTGGTGTGATTTTAATGAAACATAAGAAGGGTCGACAATTTTTTGCAGAGCGAAATATAAAATTTCCTTAAATTCTATCCAGCGGGAGGAGTTATTACATGCAGACAAAGAATAATTGTAGCATTTCTATTAGTCCAATGTTGATAATATTTGGAATGCTCAACAAATCTTTCTAAAATTTCATGAAAATCCTTCCTGAGAGTTCAGTTGTTAACAAATTCTACAAATTGATTTTGTTAACCTCTTCGACGCCAAGGATGTTTTCACATAAAACATGTTTCGTGCGTACAGGGTACACACCCTTTAATTTTTTTTATTATAATTAACGGCAAACACGCAACTTCGAGAAGTGAAAACTTGGGAGTCAATAAGTCACATATAATAATAATTTTCTGTTTATACTCCAAGACGACCACATAAAGTCAGAGAGTTTATATAGAGAGAATACAAGAATATCACCGTATTTAGTAGTCACACGAGCTTGAAAAACTGTCACTCAAACGCATGTACTTCTGCACGCTAACGCCTGACCACTCGGATACGCCAGCCTTACTTGCTAAGGGCATTAAAATACAGAAGGGAAACTATAAATTCTGGATACTCCCCATGAATTCTTTAACAATTATACCAGGCCATCGCTTTCCGGTTTTTCTGTGACGGTGGACCTCGTGGTATGGTAGCTTCGCCACTAGCTTTGAATCTATCTCTTAGTCATACATGTGTGTATGATTGAGAGATTTAATTTTTTCCGAAGTTTCGCCAGAGACGCTAATTGAATAAGTGAAATTCTGTTAGAAACATCTTATTCTGACAGTGAGATTTGAAATCTAATTCTTGACATGATTTTTGTATTATAAACGGATGTGGGGGGGGGGTGGAAATCACAACCTAAGAAATATTTTAGAATTAGCGAGGAAGTCAAAACAATATTCTCTTCCATTTATGTTAATTTAAGAAGTGCTTATGTTTTACGTGTTATTGACTACAAACGTACATTTTTATGTTTGGTTGCAGATAAATCGGTCCTTGAGGCTGTGCCAGTCTTTCTCTCAGCGCCGGCGCCTCCGTAGCCAGGTGGGAAGGAGCAGCAGTGCGTAGCACACGCTTCTTGATTAGACCGGGGTTTGAGCCCGTCACCACCAAATACGGAGGATGCGGAAAGGTCAGGGAATGACCACTGCATATCCCGGAGCAATATGGCCTTAGTTGCTAATGCTCCTAAAATCCAAAATACCATACCATACCATCTTTCTCTCAGATATGCTGCGCTTGCTACCTGCGACTCTAAAACGCTGATGGAACTGATATTCAGGTGACACTCAAGTCAAGTAGACCCAATTTCGGCGAAGTCCGGATGGTCTGTTACAGCCAAATCCTCTGCTTGCACCTTCACGATGGTGGAATATCAATAATCCTGGGTATAACCCCCATTCACAAGCACAGTGGGTGACCACCCAGGTGTGAACCGACATAAGCAGGGGTCGAGGTGTGGCGCCCACACCACACGGAAGAATGCCGCTCCTCTGTGTTACCAGGCAATACTAGGTGGTAGATGACTCTCATCAACCGTTGCAATACCACCACTTTGCTTATTGGAGGCTTGAAGTGATGGAACCCATGTTTAGCCTCCAGAGCTAAGTTCCGATCAACCCTACTCCGTCTCTTCCATCTTGCAGTACGATTGATGTCTTTTGAGATTATGATGAACACCATGGCGAATTCAAACTTCCTTACATTTCGAGGGTACAGCTCTAAAACAGTGTTAGCAGGCCGGCCGCTAGTTAATACACCGGACTGAACCTATTGGTAACTTTGGTAATACTACTGGTATTAGTAACATGGGAAGATCCGCATCTCCATGGGGTTATTCTTGCGATCGCTGTTTTTAGATGATTAGTAGTGAGCAGGTTCCTCCCTCAGGAACCTGCTCACCACTAATCATCTAAAAACAGCGATCGCAAGAATAACCCCATGGAGATGCGGATCTTCCCATGATGAAGAGAACCACAGCCATTGCTAACAGACTAACAACGGACCTGACCAGTGTTCATAGCTGAGGACAAATCTGGATACCAAACGCTACCAATGACAGAGAAACTCCAAGTTGCTGCCTCAACGGAGCCATATTGGCTCAAGGCTCTGCACTCTCTTGTGCAGTGCAATTCTTTTACTCCCACACCCGGCAGGGGAGGGAGGTGACGGCTTGCTGTCTCCTCTCTTCTCTGCCACACCATTCCTTCCCTCTGGTGGGGCATGGGCATGCCTCATTGAATAATTGGGGGTCACCTACCCTATCGACCCTCTTCTTCCTATTTCACCCCCCAGCCTTCACTCTCCCCTCCCAGCACTTTCTCTTGCACAGTGTATAGCCCTACACGTCCAAATTTAAAATACACCAAAAAAAATTTCGCCCAACCTTTTAGGCACTTCAGAAACAGGCCTTCAGCGTCAAACCCCATATTAGCGCTTTAATGTAAGTGAATTAAAATCAACCGCGGTCGTTCCAATTTTATTTTAGGTCCTAGCCACTAAAATCCCAGGAAAGTAAGTGGCAGGACCTGCCAGAGTACAATTGACTCAATGGTAACACCCAGCTAGCCTCCACGTGGCGAGGTATGGGCAACGTCGGGTCCCATTAGGGGCCTGGCGGCCAATAAGCCGGATAAACAATGGGCACAACATATAACACTACTCATGACCCACACACTTCTAAATCTCTGGCTTTGACAGGGTACTGTCACCGATACATAGAACATTCGCGGAGATGGGAGAAATCCCAGGAGCCGCTAGACCCTCAATATACCTCATATTGGTAACTCTCTCAGCCTCTACTATAAAGCTATTTTCCTGCCAGCGATTACATATGCTGCTGGAATATGGTATCGCAAGGCTACCACTGCAGTGAACCGGAAAAAATTGGACTACGCAGCGACACATACTCATAACCATCTCGAGAGCATGTAACACTGTAAGTACCCACGCACTCCAGGCCCTAACGGGATCCCTCCCTCTGGACCTGGAGATTGTTAAGCATGGGCTACTCTATCAACTGACCAAAGGCAGAACGGCAACATGCCTCGACTACACCATAGATCTGTCAAATGATCCCAAAGTAGAAAGGAAACGTCTCTCCGCTTACCTCCAACAAACTTGGCAGGCCCACTGGGAGACCTCCAGTAAAGGCACAATAACTAGAAAATTTCTACCCAACATACGGCTGGTATACCCGAATTATCCACCGTGGCTCTCACCAGGACTCTAAACCACCTACCTGCTGACGGGACACGGGGCCATTAGAGACAAACTACAAGGATTTGGACTGAGTGATACACCGTTTTGCCTCTGTGGTGAACGTGAAACGTAGGAGCACCTAATGTACAGTTGCCCACTATATGAGGACCTCTATTGCAGGTTCATTACTAGAATACAGCTTAACCTCCGTAATCAAGAAGACCTCGCCATAACTGAAGTTGACACATACAAGGCATTCGCGCAGCTGGCCCAGGACCTCTTCACAAAGAGAAGGACGCTCCCACAGCCTCAACCACTGCAGTAAACAACCATGCCGTGCAGACCAGCAGAAAGTCTACACAACCACGGAAACTTTCCCAGATGATGAACTGACACCAGGGTGAAACAACCAAGGAATTAAACCTCACAACTGAGTCTACCTGATGTCACAGTCTCTATGACTACCGACAGATGTATCCACCTGACGTGACAATCTCATTCAATACATGAACATGACATGAATAAGGTAACTGGACCTGACCTAATCTGACCTGAAAGTGACCAACTAAAAAAAATAATAATAATAAAATAAACAAATAAATAAATAAAAATAATAAAAAAGAAATCACAGTGACAACCCGATTAGACAACCTCATCCAGCACAGGCATTTGACAACCTGATCAAGACAACAAGACTACCATGCAAGGACTCAGAGAAATGACTGCAGCACATTGCTGCCACCTAGCCATATGGCAATCTGGGCTGGTAACCTTGACCAGCCTGTTTTCACTCCTATTCCTTGGCAGGGGGGGGGGGAAGATGGCTCGCTGTCTTCTCCTACTCCTCCTGCCATCCCCCTTTCCCTCTGGTGGGGCATGAGCATGACCCACTGACTGCAGGGCCATCTGCCCTATCGGCCCCTTACTTCTCTTTCTTCCCCCCAGCCTTCAGTCTCCCTACCCTTCTCTTGACTATACACCGCGAAAGCCCCACGCATCCAAATTTAAATTAGCACCAAAATTATTGCCCGCCCCATTAGGCCTCTAGAACTTGTCATTTAGCGTACAACCCCATAGTAATTTCGGGGAACAAACCCCACAGACTATCTCGTAAAAGCGATTTTGGAATTATGCCACCGCGATTATCTTTTTTTTTTTTTTTTTTTTTTTTTTTTATAGAACCCAGCCGCTGAACTCCCAGGAAATTAGGCGGCGGGACCTGCCAGATTATAATAAATTTCAAGGTACACATGGTCAGCCTCCTCGTTGGCATAGTACGGACAACGTCGGGTTCCATCAGGGGCTCCACGGCAAATAGGCCAGAAGAACAATGGGCACAACATACTACACAACACATGATCCACACACTTTTAAATCTCTGGTCTTGACAGAGTACTGTCCCTCGATACAGCGAACACTCGCGGAGATGGGAGAAATTCCTGGTGCCGTTTGACCCTCAACATACTTGGTACTTTGTATTGGTAACTCTCTACTTCCTGATCAGCTAGTGTATAATCTTGCTGCCTGTACTCTGCCAGATAGCGACTGGAGGGAGTCTGATTAGTGCGTATGGGGGGCATTGTCGAGACCACGTTATGTCATGGATCTGGGTATATTCTTACCACATCCAAAAATTTCATTACTTCATACAACATGTCCCCCCCCCCACTTTTTCTTACTATTGAATACACCATTAATAGTCAAACTAATAGAGAAAACTTATCTGCGAAAAGATCTAAAGCTTACAAATTCTTCCTACTTCATTTCACAAATATACGGGGTCTCAGATCTAATCTCAATGAGGTCCATTTTCACTTACAGTCTGCCAAACCCCATGGACATTTTCTGGCAGAATCTCAGTTATCGGTTGATTCAACTACTGCACATCTCAGTTGCCCAAGCTATTTGCTGTATGTTTCCTTTCACCCAAAGATGGTACTTATGCATATGTCCTTTCCGATATTCCCTGTCAAAAACTTTGCAATTCGTAATCTCCTCTTTTCGATCTTCTCTGGCTTAAAATCTCTCTACCTCATTCTGTCAAATTCACCTGTTATCTCTACCATTCGCCAAATTCCACTAATCACTGAGAACTCTGACTTTTTCCATTCTAACTTTCCTAACAGTGAGGTAATTTTCCTTGGTGATTTTGATATTCACAACTCCAGCTGGCTTCCATTTTCTAGTCACACCGACCCAGCTGGTCGAGATGTAGAGGCTTTTGCAATTACTAATGATTACACAGATTATTCATTTACCTACAAGAATACCGGACAATCCTAACCATAAAACCAAGACGCTTGATCTTTTTCTCACAAGCAACCCTTCCAAGTACAGGGTCGAAGTGAGTGGTCCTTTAGGCACCTCAGATCATAACTTGGTGATTGTCTCTTCTCCAATGGAGCCTTTATCTCATGGCTATTCTCAACCTTGTGTGGTTTTGTGTGGTTTAGCATTACAAGAATGCAAAATGGAATGACCTGCGAGATTTCTTTTCCTCGGTCGGATTACTGTTTCAAAACTTCTGATGTCAACGTTTGCTCAGATCGTGTCAGTGAAATTATTCTTTATGAATGGAATCCTTTATTCCACATTCCATCTTAAAATCTCGTCCTTTATCTAAATCTTGGTTTTCCAATAAATGTGCTAAGGCTGTTCAAGAGAAGAATGTTGCATATCGTAATTGGCTTGTTTCTAATTCTTCAGTTTCATTTTCTGCCTACACCAAAGCTCGCAACAATTGTAAAGCAGTTATTTATTAATCAGTCCAAACTAGTTTTGAACAGGCTAAGAGTAGAAAACTTGCTTCATGCCCTAATGGTAGCCGAGCATTCTTGTCTCTTGCCAAAGCTATTGGGCGCAGCTTTTGCCTATCTCTGCTCTCACCTCTGTCAAAACCAGATGGTTCTATTGCACTTCAGCTAAGGATAAAGCTGACCTGCTAGCATCCCATTTTACTTCCAACTCATGTATTAATGATCTTAGTAAAACACCTTCCACCATTCCCAACAAGCTCCATTCAATGCCTCCTTTGGTCTTCTGTCAAAAAGATGTCAGAATTTTGGCGAATCTTGTTGCTAAGAAAGCTCAAGGTCCTGATGGTATTTCTCTACTTGTTCTCAAAATCTGTGCTCCTGAACTTACTCCTGTTCTTTGCCGACTTTTTACACTTTCTTATTCGAAAGGTGTTTTCCTTCTGCTTGGAAATTTGCTCACATCCACCCAGTTCCTAAAATGGTTGCCAAATCCCTCCCATCCAATTATCGTCCCATTTCAATTACTTCTACTCTTTATAAAGTAATGGAGAAATCAGTTAACTGCCAACTCTTAAAACTTTCTAGAAACCTTCCGTCTGATCAACGATCGCCAGTATGGATTGCGTCAGTGTCGATCCACTGGTGATATTCTGGCTCGTGTTACCCATTTATGGACAAATTCAATGGAAACGTTCTGTGAAACACAAGCAGTTGCTCTTGACATCTCAAAGGCTTTCGATCGTGTTTGGCATAAAGGCCTTCTAAACAAGGTTCCATCTTATGGTTTGCCAACTACTTTTTTGTAATTGGTTATCCAGTTTTCTCTCTGATCGCTCACTGAGGGTTATGGTTGATGGCTCTCTGTCTTCTAACTTCTCCATTAATATTGGTGGCCCCCAAGGTTCAGTTCTTTCTCCCACTCTTTTCCTCTTGTATATTAAAGACCTTTTTCCATTGACTGGAAATCCTATCAATAGTTTTGCCTATGATAGCACATTGCATTCCAATTTGAGAAACCTTGCCCTGCTCAATCAGCTTCAACTTCTCGAATATTCGCTACCAATTCCTTAAATGCCGATCTCTAAGTAATTCTCCAGTGGGGCAAAGACAACTTAGTCGATTTCAACCCTTCTAAAACTCAGTCTTGTCTTATATCTCGCAAAAAGGATTCTTCTGCTCCTATGCTTATCTTTAGTGACACTCCGATTTCTAGGTAAAATGATATATCTGTTTTGGGGATTACCCTGACTTCTAATCTCTCTTGGCACATCATAAATATTGCTTACTCTGCATCTAAAAAAAAATTGGTTTTCTCTTTCTCTCTGGGCGATACTTTTCTTCCAAACAGCTGTTCACTCTCTACAAATCGCAAATTCGCCCTACCATGGAATATTGTTCCCACATCTGGGGTGGTGCCCCCAAAACCTCTCTCAGGCTTCTAGATTCCATTCGGAAGAGGGCAGTTAGGATAGTTAATGACTCATCACTAACAGAGACTCTCTGTCTCATAGACGTACTGTTTCTCTGTTATTATTTTTCTGGAGTTGTAAGATCCCAATCTTACAACTCCAGAAAAATAATAAATTCTGTCTTTTGAAATTAATTATTTTTAAACAGAGAGGGTAAGCTAAGTGCTTTTGCATCTAAATCCGCACAGATATTCATCTGAAGCAGATTGCTGATTAGTTATGCCAATGTGAGCAAGTACAGAACAATTGGAAAGTGACAATGGATGGCAAGTTTGATTTCTAAAAATAATGGTTCGGAATGCAGGCAATGGCAGGAAAGATATGTTGGGGAAGCAATAAGTCACCGTCCCAAATTATCCATTAATCGTGGTATGTGCTTGAGTAGAGTAACGGAAGATAACTTAAGTTTCAGGTACATACAATGAAACTGGCCCTAAAATGCATTTGGGAAACAGAAGGGCGTCTGTTTATGACTACGAGCGGAACAAACCGGATTAAGGGAAAATTTTAAAAGGAAGTAGCTCCGCAACCTTCGGGGGAAGGATGCCGAGCCATACAGCACGGTTGAAACAAAGATTTGTGATGAAGGACGTATTAGAATAGAGATGCTGGAAGAGAAGGTGATTATATTGGTTAAGAAGAAGGCGGGAGAATGGAAACAAAAAGCAGGAGCACGAGGAGAAAGGGGTATCGTAGTAGAAAAATTTTGGTTTGTGAAAGTCCGAAAAATAGTGTTGTAACGTCGTGTTGGAAAGAATGGTCAAGCAGAAGTGCCTGTGTTTGATATAAAGGTTGGAGACAGTCTTTTTTTTTTTTTTTTTTTTTTTGTTAGTTGTTGGCGCATTGGCTTCTGTGGGCATAATGCACCTCCCACGGTTTTTGTATTTTCTACTCTCATCCAAGCCCGAGGCAGGATTTGAACCCGCGACCTTTGGGTTGCTAGGCAGGCACTTTACCCATCCGGCTAGCCTGGTCGGCGTGAAGATAGTCGCTAAAATGAGAAGTGTGTCTGATGAGTGGCCTGCTGAATGCCGAGCTTTGTCATAATAAGAAAGTAAATGGATGCAGAGCGTCGCCACCTATTCCTCTAAAGGAGAATCTAGGAAAGGAATGCCTGTAGAACTCTTAAGTCAATCACAAGGAAGACAGCCACAGAGGAAAAAACCAGAAGTGGAGGATCAATCTAGTGGTGGCTGTGAAATAAAGAAAGGGAAAGTAAGTCTCCAACTCAGGACTGATAATTGTTAACTGTGTCGACGGATAGCTTGAGGTAGGCCTAGAACTCTAATAAATAGCAAGAAACTGGACTAGAGAGAGAGAGAGAGAGAGAGAGAGAGAGAGAGAGAGAGAGAGAGAGAGAGAGAGAGAGAGAGAGAATACTATCTATCTCTGATATAATGGCATTGTGTAGAATATATGTTACATGCTCAGGATTATGTTGCATAAGTGCTCTAGAGAGAATATATGTATCCCTAAGTTGTATACGTTTGTAAAAGAAAAAAAAAAAAAGGGGGGTAGATATTTGATTGATAATTGGCTAGAGGAGCAGTATTTTGTAGGGGTAAAAGGATTGTTTTCAGAGAGTTGTATAGTCTGAGATTGTTAGATGAAAGGTGTTGTGTGTATAAAAAGATTTGAAAGAAAATTTTAGATTAATTGGAAAAAATGTATGATGAATAGGTATAAAGGAGGTAGAAGGAAAGTTTTTATTGTTCTTGTAGTTAACTTTAATTAAAAGTAGTGTCGTACAATTTGCAGAAGGAAAGGGGTGGTTATAACTTAACTAAATGGTATAATTAAAGATATGTATGAAAAAAATGTAAAAAGGAGGTAGAAGGAAGTTTTATTTATTTATTCCTTAATTAAAAGTAGGTTGTACAATTTCAGAAAGAAGGTGGAGATGATATATCTTAATATTAAAGGAGATAATACTGTGTAAATTTTGATATGGAAATAAACTTTTGTTATGTTTAGAAATTTAAATAAGTGCTTCATTATTCTAAGAAAAATATACACTGCCCTCAAAAAATTTTTGCACTAAGTCTAAACCTATACAAGGGGAATAAATATATCCTCAGTGCACAGAATCGTCTGTGACAGAAAGAATATTGTTTGTTGTTTGTTTGTTATTTGGTTTTTAGAAGCATCAGCAACTAAGGCCATATTGCTCCGGGATATGCGGTGGTCATTCCCTGACCTTTCCACATCCTCCATATTTGGTGGTCACGGGCTTGAACCCCAGCCTAATCAAGACAGAAAGAATAAATATAGCAGTCAGGTAGCTTGTGAGCTTTGGAAGAGTGAGGAACCAGTTATGCTTACATCAAAAATGATACACAACTACACTTAACCAGATAAATAAATAAAATAAATAGTAATAAATCCCGGATCTCACAGAGCGCTATCGTTGCTTTATGTGAGGAAGGATGTTCTTCCCGTCATATTGCTTATAGAGTGTCTTGTGATCAGTCGAAGTGAGTAGATTTCTTTCCAAACTCAAGAATACTGGTTCTGCTAATAGGAAAAAAAGGAACCAGACGCAAACGAGTCTCTATGCCAAAACAAGGCCGCGTTTCGAAGCGCTTATGCCTTAAAAACTGTAAAGCTTCTTCGTCTGAGCTGAAAAGAGAATGGGAAGAACATACAGGAGTGGTAGCAAGTGCAGTAACAGTCAGAAGACGCCTCTTCAAAAATGGACTTATAGCTCATCGTCCTAAGGAAAGCCCCTCCTCACACAAAAAATGAAAAAGGCCCGATTAATTTTGTGTAAGGAGCATGTCAAATGGGCTCCCGAGCAGCGGAAGTCAGTTATTTTCTCGGATGAGAAGAAATTCGACTTGCATGGCTCTGATGGGAGACAAACGATTCGCCATAGACATGGTGAAGAATACCATCCAGACTGTATGGTGTCTACAGTGAAATTCCCTACCAGCCAAATGATATGTGGGGGGTGCATTTCGTATCGCGGAATAGGTCACCTGCAGTTTATAAAAGGTTCCGTAAATGACAATGGATACCTGGCTATATTGGAAGGCAAATTTCTGCCAACCATTAGAGACCATTTCAACCTGCCAAGTAAGTGCATCTTTCAGGACGACTCTGCCCCTTGTCATCGAGTGAAAAGTGTAAGTAGGCACTCCTGTAGTTACTTTAGCTTCATTTCTGCATTACAGGTTCGAGAGTAATGTGTTTCCATTTGTTACAGGTGAAAAAAATGGTTGGAAGAACGGTCCATTACAACTCTTAGCTGGCCAGGAAACAGCCCTGCCGGACCTGAATCCTATAGATAACTATTGGCATCGTGTGGAACCTGCAGTTGCCAGAAAGAAACCAAAGACCCTTCGTGAACTTGAGGAAGCCATAATTCGTGTTTGGAACCACGAACTATCAGTTGATTATCTTCATAAATTGATCCTTTCAATGCCTCGAGAGTGTGCTGCTGTCATCAGGGCCAGAGGCGGTTCAACTAAATATTAGTTTGCACCTGGTGAACTTTTCATTTTGTTTTCCATTTAAAATGATAAACTGAAGCAAATTGGGGAGCTTCTGATAACATTGCAGCCATAATTGTCGTATTTACCAAAACTCTTGTATAAAGGTTGCAAATGCTCATTTTGGAATATTTTGAGAGAGAGCAGCTGTCAAATATTACTTAGCTTTGCCTTGACTATTAATAAATATCTTTTGTTTATATTTTTATTTGTGATGCTAGTCATTAATGTAACATACCATTGCGAAAAATGGTTAGAAATTTGAAATTCCTAGGTGATGTACTTTCTTTGAACACCAGTGTACAGTCTACAGAAGTTCAAGTCTAACGTCAACAAATATCTTCTTTCGTCTTCTTAACTTCGAACCTATGCACGGTACAAGTACTATAGGTTCTAATACCTCTCGTGTTTGTGGTTTTCATAAAAATAAGAAAGAAAAAAAAAAACTAATTTTATTGAAGTTGTTCTTTCCCAATCCAGGTCTATTTCGTTCTATACAAATACTTTATCACTGCCACTATTAACTTGAACTTCAGTAGAAAGAGAGTAGAAGAAAGCGATTTAAGATATCCACATAAAGCTAAGCGAAGTTTAATTCTTTGATTAAAGTAAATTTGAATCGATATTAGGAAAATACTTACCTCTTGAATAGGAGTTTGTCCGTTGCTGGAAGGTAAGGAATGAATGCTAGCTCCATTAGGAGGGGAGACAGGACTGACATCCACTTTATTACTGCCATCAACTGAAAGTTATAGTAATTCAGTATTTGTTTATAATTATGTTCATCTCTCTCTCTCTCTCTCTCTCTCTCTCTCTCTCTCTCACTTCCTGCTCCCAGTAAGAAAAGTACAGTACTATTTTTTTTTTTTTTAACTCTGTGTACAAAGATTAATTAAACACTTCAAACTGAATAATAAGAATTATCAACCAGGGGAGGAAAAACTGGATAAAAATACAGATGTTTTTAAATGACTTTCTCAATTAAGGAGGGAAGGAAGGAGAGAAGTACATAATTTGTATTTTCTTATCTACTAGTTTTTGTTTTGTTTTTTTTTGTTTTTTTCCGGTGCAGCAAAAGCCTGTGGCTTCCTTTCACTATATGATTAATACCCATTTTCATGCAGCTGTTTTATTCACAAACTTCCTATAGTTTCGTGTTTAATCTGGGAGTTTACTGAGACACCATAATTATTGTGGATATTTTAAATTTAATAAAGAGAATTTTATAAATTGAAATTAAAATTCAGAATGATTTCTACAAAAAAATTCCAAATACTGTAGCTTATTTCTTTCATCCTTTTTTGCAAATATAGTTTATTTCTGGGTTAAAATAAATAAATAAATAAAATGTACTAGCATGATCAGGAAGAAATACCTCAAAGTTATTTTTGAAAACAGCCAAGAACATGCACGGCAATTTATTCTTTTAATACGATGCTTTTCTTATTTTCTTCCTAAAAAAAGTCCCCATAAAAAGATCGTTTCACCTGGTTCCTGTCTTCGCCAGGTTTCTCGTTAGTATCACACATTCTATTTATAACCGACAATCATAAACAGCCACGCAAAAAGATAAATCGATCTTATACGCAGATATTTTCGTCCTTGGCCTTGACCTATAACCAGTTTCATTCAACCTGGCGTCAGAGGGTAGGAGCGAAATATCGTCTTTTCTATCGACCGACTGGAAACAGGAGTTATCTGCAAGAACGAGTTGCATTCTCAACCACTTTTCTAATAAAATAATTTTAACCACATTACATGGAAATTAAGCCAAATTTAAGCATTATCAGTTTCTTCAAATCTTGAAGATAAAGACATCTATGAACCTTTCTCATTCCTTGTTACTGTCATTGAGTTTTAGGAACATCGGCAACTAAGGCCATATTGCTCCTTATATACTATCTGTAAAATGCGTGTGTTCTGAGGTAGATTTTCTGTCTCCTGGACAAAAAACCCAAGTTTCCGGGATAAAAAACCATGCTACCCTCGCCTGACACCGACTAACTCAGCCAAATTTGGAAAAAGAAGCATAAAAATTCAGGTCTTTTCCACCCGGTGAAGGTAAACGCCGTTTTTCAGATATATTAATGGACTAAAATAAGCTACAAATTATTATAGATTATATAAGATGTATCTGGGATTTTATTTAAAATGTCCTTCACAGATGAGCAATTGTTTCGAGTCAAATTTTAATAATTTGACAATGTATTAATTATTTTGTGGTACTGCGTTTCACTTTTGATATCTGATGACTGAAAATGATTATCTAAGTTATAATGAAATACCTCTAAAACTGTCTAAGAAAGCAAGAAAATATAAAATAGATAGATTCTCTCTCCAAAACCAAAGGCAGAAATTTTTCTAAAAGAAATAGATGATTTTATAAAATATTTGAATTTTATTTATAGAATAAAACACGTGTTTTATAGTTATTTATTTTTTGAAATCGAATGAGTGCATCCCATACTATTCTCAAAAATCCCATTAATACCCCTGTCTTCATAAGTAAACACGAAAAAGTATTGTAAAAATTTTAAAATACGCCACACTGATGTTTTTAAAGATGGGGAGGGTGTGAAAAAAATGTTGAAAAGTACTGCTTTAATGACTTCCAGTTTCTATAATTTATTTCATTTATTCCGTTCTCTTAATCATTCAGTGCACTATTACATTCGGTAAATTTCTATTATTTAAATTATTACTATATTTTCTTTGAATTATACAATAGACAGAAAAATTTTGCGTGAAAGGAATTATGTCGGCGGTATTAAACATACTGTATGAATAAATTTAAAAATATATATTTCCATCAATATTAACAATGAAGACCTTACTCATCTACTTAGCATTAGTGTTAGCAAATTAACCAACCTAAGTTAATTACAACACTGCTTGCACCTTAAACATACACTGAAAGGACAGAATTCATGGGATACCTGGTTCCTGGGCAACGCGACGCTGTCACCCCTCTCGCTAGTGCACGAACCCACCGTTTGGCAGGTACACTGCATCACGTAGACTCGATGTCAGTATGGATCAACAACGTGAATTAACAGACTTTGAAAGAGGTATGATAGTGGGTAATAACGGTATGATAGTGAGTGGGTGCCCGACACATGGGCCACTATCGCGGAGGTGGTACAGAAGTTGCACTACCCCGTTCGACAGTATCAAGAGTGTATCGGGAAACGCCATTTATGGAATAACATATCATCGTGCAGAGCTGTGGGCGGAGAAAGGTGGCGGATGAACGAGGCCGTCGACGTCTATCTAGCATTGTTTCAGCCAACCGGAGAGCGACAGTGGCACAAATCACAGCCGACTTCAACGAGGGCGGTGCCAAAAACGTCTCCACCAAGACCATCAGGCGATCATTAGCCGCAATAGGTTATAGGAGCCGCCGACCCATCAGAGTCCCATTGCTAACACCACGACACGGGACTCTACGCCTCAACTGGGCGAAAGAACATCGGCACTGGACCTTGGATCGTTGGAGACGGGTCTCCAGGTCTGATTAGTCCCGTTTCCAGTTATTTCGAGTGGACGAGAGGGTGGGTATCTGGAGGAAATCGCACAAAGCTATGCATCGTTCATGTCAACAAGTTTCCAGTTATTTCGAGCAGACGAGAGGGTGGGTATCTGGAGGAAATCGCACAAAGCTATGCATCGTTCATGTCAACAAGGAACTGTTCAGGCAGGTGACGGTCGGTAATGGTATGGGGCGTGTTCAAATGGCACATGTTGGGTCCAGGTTATGTGTCCATCCTTGCAGACCATCTGCATCCCTTCATCGTCATCGTGCACCCACAGGGCAATGGACTCTTCCAGCAGGACAATGCGTCTCCCCACAGAGCCGTGGTGACTAGAACATGGTTCAAAGAACATTCCGCAGATTTTATCACCATGATATGGCCTCCTCGTTCACCGAACATGAACCCTGTGGAGCATCTTTGGGATGCCGTGGAAAGGCCCGTTCGAGCTTTGGATGCTCCACCCAGAAATGCGACGGAATATGGGCGGCGGTGCCGCCCATATTCCGTCCAACCATGGATGGAAATACGTGTGGCACGCTTTCGTTAACTAATGGATTCAATGCCTCGCCGTGTGACTGCCCCTATTCGAGCGAAAGGTGGGCCTATCCGTTACTAAGTAGGTATCCTATGATTTCTGTCCACTCAGAGTGCTTTCGCGATGCATTTTGTAAAAAAATCAATTATTTTATTAAAAATTAACAAATTTTGCAATAATTTTATTAAATTTAATTAAAGGCATGTAATTTACTTAACCTTTAATTTATTTACTGTGCTTTTTTTTAGGGTTTCCTATAAAAGCACGTTCAGTTGACTAAAACAGTCTTGAGCAAAACATTTCAAAAGATGGAATAAGCTTCTTTCCATCTCCTGAAATGAATGAACGCTTCTTTCTTTCCAGATAGTTGTTGAAATAAAGAACAGTGGAGGGAAGAGAATTCCTAGAGACTGAAGAAACATGAGAGAAAAAAAAAAAAAAAAAAAAAAAAAACAGTAATTTTCTCTAGGTCAAAGGTTTTTAATCCTCTCAAAAGAAAATAAATAATAAATAATCCTTGTGCGTGTCTTGGAAGAACGAAGTATTAATTTTTTTTTCTTAATTTTACCACTGAGATCCCTCAGTGGTAAAATTAAGATTATAATGATTTTTATATTTGGCAATAGCCGAGTTTCTCAAATACAGGGCAATTATGCTGGCGAAACGTTTACAGGACTTATAAAAAGCAGTGAAAAAGAAAACATCTGACAAGCCTATACCTGAACGATGGCTCTTACTAGAGCCAGGTACCTTGTAGGACAAAACAATTTAATTCTTGATAACTGACAGACAAAGAGAATTGGAAACGTTGTCTTAAACATGGTTTTTTTTTTTAATTGATTGAACGTGCTTTTGTATGGATCTCCTCTTAGGATAGAATAAATTAAGAATTTCTTTGAAAAATACATATAGCCATGAGTAAGTTTTCTTATTTATATAAGATAATTTGTTATAGTACCTTACGAAGTGTGGCAATAAAGTTCAGAGAATGGTGAAATAAAAAGAACACAAAGTGAAGGAGCTCAAAAATGGTTTTATTTTTATTTTCTGAAAAGAGTCAGCAAAGTAATCCAAAAAGATATTATATTCAGTTCGGCGGTTATCTTTTTCTTTATATCCTCATCATTCTGAAATCCTTTGAGGACAGTTTTCACCTTGGGAGAGAGAGGAAGAAGTCCGTTGGTGCTAGATCGGTAGAGTAAGATGGATGGATGGTTTATCTGTACAATGCCATGTTTCATCAGAAATATCTTCAAACCAAGTATGGAATGGGTGGAGACATTTTCATGCAAAAAGAACTAGCTGCTTTGCTCTAGAAATTGCGGATTCATCCGGGAAATGCGCTCCAGTACTTTGAAATCTTCAGTACCTGTATATTAAACGCAGCATTGACGCTTTCCCCTTCAGATACAAATTCCTTGTGAATCGCACCCTGTTCGTCGAAAAACATGATTGGCATCGTCTTGAGACTGGACTTCTGTAAACGAAACGTTTTGGGCCTGAGTGATGATTCTGAAGTCCATCGCATGCTCTAACGCTTTGACAGCACAGCCGAGTAAATTATGATTGTTTTGACAAGTCTGAATGAAGTCTTCTCATGATAACACTCAATGCTTCTGCTCCTCCCTAAGACTGTGGGGCATAAATTTTGCACAGACCTTCCTTTTCCCTAAATATTCATGCAGAATTTGACGAATCTCGTCTCCTTATTCATATCCAACTCATCTGACATTATTCTGAGGGTCAAACAACGATATCGTGCCACAATTTCCGGAAGTTTTGCATCTCTGTCCTCGTTTCGAGAGGTTGACGGATGTCCACTTTTTGGGTCATCGCGAACATCATTCTCACGTCCGTCTTTGAATCGCTTAAACCATTCAGAAACACTGGTATGACTTAAAGTTTCATCACCATAAACATTTTTTAACATTTCATACGTTTTTGTTGCAGATTTTCCCAGTTTAAAACAAATTTGATATTCGTTTGTTGCTCCATTGCAAAATCGTAACAAGGAACGTCAATGCTACTGACGAAACTGGTTGTTGCTTGTAACCTGTCAGCCTACTGGACAATCTCTGTAGCATCAACTGTTGGAGGAAATTTGAACAATACCAACATACCGCATTCTTTTATTTCAAACTCATCAAACATGACCCAAACAGCAGCAGTAGTCTGGGAACTTTATTGCCACACCTCGTAATTGAAAATGAAAAATCTGAGAAAGAACACCTTGAACCGATGTCTATACAACATATATCACAAAATTAAATTCGATGTTTGCTTTAGGAGTCGCTCACAAATTACGAAACTGGATTTTTCAGTCTGAATCTCATTTTTCTGTATAAGATTTCGACATTGATCCCCTTTCTCCATTATTACATAAAAAAAAAAAAAAAAAAAAAAAATGGAGATTTTCTTTAACTCACTTAATTTTCTTGTGTCCATTCCTTCAAACTCGTAATATTTTAACTGAAATCCTTTCTCTGCTTTGAGTCATAATTTGTGAATGTCGTCTTAAATAGAAGAATATTCAACCTATTGTGGGGATATTATAAATACTCTTATTGTACGATGACAGTAGTTTTTTTTTTTTTTTTAATAAACCTCTCCTGCTTAAATTATGCTTAATCAAAAAACCAGGCCATTAAAAAAAGACAATTCTCATAGTAAAGAAAGTTATTATTATAAAACATATTTAGTCTGGTAAATCATGCTATTCATCTTTCTGGCAATTAGAAACACTCAAGTTAGAAATTTTTCTACTCATACCATGCATTTCTCTACTCATACTATGTTATTTATAGATATGTATACATTTATTTTAAAAAAAAGAAAAGAAAACAAACATGACAGAACAATCGTACTTGTCAGAGGAGGTCTCCTCTTCAAAGGAATAGGGCCCTTATCTTTACGTCTGAGCAAAGGGCTACTGCGTCTCTCTATAACCTTTTGTTTCAGCACCGAACGCACTTTAAGGTTGGGTTCGGAGGCTAGAAGTGACAAAATGCAAGCACAACTATAAGCTTCTAAAACACACGCATAGCACTGCAATTAAGGTTAATGCACTAGGAATTCTAAATGCTTATTAGTATTATCGTGCAAATCATGCAGTTATTGTTGTCGTTTTATATAAGCACCATATGTTGCATATACATATAATACACAGTATATTTTATGGATAACCCCAAAATATAGGAAATAATGCACAAAACTAATGGTAGGAAGTATGAGATTGCATATCAAAGACTGGATATGGAATATAACCAGATTTAAATAGCAAATAAGATTGCACGGAATCCCCAAAAATCCTTGCAAAATCTAAGATGTTCCAGATATAAATTGGAACATTATCCCTTCCACAGACAAAGTACAGGGGCCATCTGGGCCTTCTTTTAAGAACAATCTAAACATATGCTTACATCCAAAATAACGGACAGCTAAAGTAAATTTAATTTCAGATACAGCGTAATTCTTTCTGATAAAGTATTACAGGGATATAGCTAATATTTAATTTAAAAAAAACTAAAGACCCTTGGTAGCCCTTATTTTGATTTATTTAACCGTTTGACATATTAAGAGTCATTCAAATAAACTGGAAGCTTGCACTCACCTGCTTATCCAAACGGTGTTACTTTGCCACTTTTGTAAGCACTAGCAAAAATTCCAACAGGACACAGACTGACTGACATTGGATAGTTAAAAGTGGACAAAAAAAGTCAAAATAATGAACAATAGATGGTATAACCTTGTTGGCTAAAAGCATGAAATATATAATAAAAATATACAATAAGTGAGGGATAGACTTATCCCCCCCCTTATTTACATCTTGAAATTTGGACCAAGCTGCATTGACCATCCGACCTAGTACCAATAAATATGAAAGTTAATATTTTTAGGGAATACGAGTACATTTTTTTTAAGGACTAATGAGTCTTGAAAAGTTTAGACTCTGAAAATGCAACGAGTTGACTATATTAGTCCTCGTGTGGTAGACATTTAGTACAAAGGTTAATTAATTATTCCTATACACTCAATTTTAGGAATTCCCATGTGGATTATTCATCCTTTTATCCAAGATTTGCGATCTTCAAATGTTTGCTGATGGGGCATTTATTTTCTGTGTATTGATAATGCGTTTCTAATGATATTTACTAATTAATAGAGTTTATGGATGTTAAATAGGTTATGAAGCTATTTGACATATGAAAATAACATTTGTTTATTAGTCGTTTTTGGACTGAACTGGAGTCCTCTGGCTGTCTTATTTATGCCCTTGTCTATAACATCTATTTTCTAATGGTCGCAGAGTTCAGAAAACTTTATTTCCCATACTTCCTCATTCTCCATAGCAAAACTGATAGGGATCACAATGATCAAGGCTATTTAATAGAACTTTTATCTGGACTGGTGTGCTTGCTTGCTTATGACAATGATGTCAATGAATTTTCCATAAAGTTATTATTATTTATAATGATATTAATTAGGCTGGATACTGTATCTTTAAACTGGGCCAGATATATTTCTGTCAGGAGGCATACTAGTCTCCTATCTCACAGTAAAGCTTTAAATCTGTCTACAAATTTTTAGAGTAAGAAATTTGATATCGATTAAAATATTCAAGAGAATCATAATTTCTGTAGAGTTAATTTCTTTGGTCCAGTTGTGTTAAGTTTGTGCACGTTTTCAACCTGTTTTATTTACAACAATCAGGGCCTGAGATGCATTGACATAATGACTCCATATTCAACTACCTTAGTTTAATAAGTAAAATAGTTTGAGTAAGCTAGAAATCAATACATTAGAAATCATAGAAGTAATCGCTGTGGCTATAGATTAAGTACTATCTCTCAAGGTTCTGTTCTGGGCTGTAAGACAACACATACCTAATTTAGCTTGCTGCATTCTACTTTCATAATTAGTCCTCTTTTGGGCCATTCTAATCAAATAAAATCAAAGTCAATCTAAGGCTATGATTTGATTTGATTTTGGGTTTACTGGCACTGTTGTGCGCCAACCACGCTCAACTAAGGCGGTGAGTATTTAGCGGGTAGTCGAAACAAAATCATTTTTTGAGTGTTCAGAAAGTGTCCAGTTTGAGTGTTAGAACAATTTACAATATTTCACCTCCTGCTTAGGACAGTATTCTTACATGTGCTGAAAGTTTAAGGCAACTAGCTGCGTTTCGAAGGAAAATAGTTTTGGGAGTTCACTAACACTGGGCCCATTTCTTGGATCCTCATGTCCACCAGATTTTTTTATTGCCAAATTTTTGGCAAATCACATTAAAAAAAAAGCTTGTCATTAATATATTCAGAAAGAAAAAAACAGAAAATAAAATGAAAAGAAAATCCGAGTAATTGGAATATTTGTTTCACTTTATGATAAATACTGTAGAGATTTTTCATTTAAAGCTATGAAACTTATAGGTAATAACATAAAATTATGAAGAAATCAAATGTTAATATGAGACTTATCCAGGACCCCACTATGGTAGAAGGAGACAGTTTATTATGATCCAAAATGGTCTTAAACTGGCAGGAAAAATTGAAAGAAAAACAGGCAGTGATATACAATAACCTGATAACCGACACCTAACACGAAGATTCGCTAATTTTTTACCTCTACTGCTCCAATCAAATACATATCTGGATTAGCAACCATTTTGCTGTGGAGTACTAATTCTCAGTTCGTTTTGAGTAGCATTCCAAGTAAAAGAATATTCAGTTTTAATATAACTGTTTCTCTGGAGTATCCATTGCATATACACAGATTAAACTTTTGGTGATGTCATTTGAAACACCAGAGAAACTCATTGAGAAGGCAAAATTTTCTGTTGTGAGTGACAAGACCATTGTATTGACTGTGCAGATTGGAATCATGCTAGCAGCAAAACACTTTAAAGGGGTACTGAATCATTTCGAGTTAGTCCTCTCCTAAATACATAATGAAACTTGCAATATTTTGTTTTTTTGTCAAAGATTCTGACACTCTGCATATATTTGTGGTTTCAGTATAAGCTATTTTACTTTATAATCTGAAAACATACTGTTATGTGTATGCCTTATAAATGAATAAAAGATTTAACTCTTTTTAAATAATGTTTTTAAGCCTTGATTATTTTCAGTATATTAAAGGAATTAAGTGATAATTCAAGTTTATGTTTTCATTTTCAAATTTACACCTTTCCACAATTTTAACCTTTTACATAAATACTAAATGAAGAAGATAATTAATTAGTGATAGTTAGCTATCAGGGTAATTAGGGTACCTAATATTTTCCTCTTGTCGCAAAACTAACAGTAAATAATTTTCGAGGAAAGTGGGGGAGGGGCAACGTGGACTTGTATCGAAGACTGGGCTCTGATCTTTCTGAACTGCCACTGGATTTAAGCTTGGACGGCACACTTTTAGAGAATAAACTATCAACAACTTGATCAATATTTTCGCACTTACTGACCTCTCCTTGCTGAATGAAAGTGAAGCTGGAGAAACTATCACTTAGAACCATTTGTAAGAAAAATTATGCATTATTTAGTGCTACATGCAAATCATGCTACAAACGTTTTAGAAGGCCTCGCTTAAGAACAAGAATCAAAAATACCAATGCGGCTATTGGAGTTTGATCACCGAGCTTTTATTATTGAAGGAAATGATATCTTATATTTCTGAGTAAAGGATATATTTGACATAATTAGGTCAAAAATGTATACATTTAGTGGTCATTTTATTAGGTACACCTACATAATAGTAGTTGCCCCCCCCCCCACACTTCCCTTAGCTCGCAGAACAGCCTAGATTCGTCGTGGAATGGAGTCAACGAGGTGTTGAACGAAAGCGTGTTACAGGGATTCTGGTCTATGTTGACTCAACTAATCCCCACAGTCGTTGCAAATTGGCTGCTGGCCACTATTCCGAAGAGCTCATTTCACCTTATCCTACAGGTACCCAACACGATTGAGATCTGGTGACTGGGAGGCCACTACAGTAGGCTGGATTCACTCTCATGTTCCTGGAATGTGTTCCAGGAACATGAGTTCCTGGAACAGAACAGTTCCAGAACAGTTCTGGCCTTGTGAGATGGCGCATTCTCCTTTTGGAAGAACCCATTACAAACGTCATTAAATGTCAGTGCATCCATTCGAAGATAGAATTACTGCAGCCATGAAGGAGTGTGCCTGGTTGAAAACAATTTCCAGGTAAACTGTAGCAGCAATCGTTGCTCTACTGGTATGAGAGTCCACAACCAGCCTGCATTGTTGACGTCTAGAAGGATGGATCAATGAACTCATGTTTTGCGCCATAGTTTGGTCATCCCATTAGCATGAAACAGCAGGAACCGGGATTCGTCAGACCAGACGTTCTTCCAGTTCTCCACTGTAATCGTACCTTCTTGTTTTTGCTGATAGGAGGAAACCCGGTGTTCGGTCATCAGCTTCGAAACCATATCCTTGACAAGGTACGACGAGTTGTGCGTTCTGAACTGCCTCTTTGGTTAACTCTGTTGTACTAGGTTGTCATTTGATTTAGTAGTAACCTGCTCAAGTTTTTGTCAACCTCTGTTCTCTATTTATTTATTTTAATCAGTTTTCAGTTTATTAGAAATTGCTCCACCATCAGCTAGCGAGTGGGGTTCCTCGATTGGTTGTAGTTTCCGATAACTCATACCAGTGCATGTGATGCCAATTTTAAACTCGCACACTTACAGTATCCCGATGTATCTGTTTACATGCCTTACATCGCATAGTATGAACACGTGATGCTGTTAGTACCATGCTATATTTTACATTTCATGAAAAGTGCAAAGTATACCTAATAAAATGGCCACTCAGTGTAAGGGCTTATATATATATATATATATATATATATATATATATATATATATATATCATTGCAACTGAAAAAAAAAACGTCATTTATTTGAGGAACAAAGTTTTCAGTCCTTCTTGCTTCTGTTTATCTATTTAAAGTTTTATCATTAAACGTCAATTAAAAAATTAGAAATTAAAAATGTATAATACAATGTACAGTATAATAATTCAATACGTTTTATTTGAATTCACTTTACTCTCGTTGCCATATAGCCTTTCACATAGCGACCATTCCGTTTATACGAGAATAAAACAATTTATGTACACTTCATTTCAAATTTTTGTGTGTCTAATTTTCGTATTAAATTCAAATGGCTTTTAAACAACGATGCCGATGTTGTTGATGTTTCTTTCAATAAAACTAAGCGTCCTAATATGAAATTTCTGATTCTCATTTTGATGTGTGAAAATGGTATGCCCTTCGATTCTTCTGTAATTAAGAGGTTCTCACACAAGAAAAGGTAATAATTCTTACCTGTCTCAAAATAAATTCAACGTAAATAAATATATACAAAATAAAATAAATACATAAATATATAAATATTTAAATAATAAAAATACATTCAGGTAAAACTTATATAAATAAAACCTTTTCATAATTATGATTCGAATCACCTTACACAATTTATATTTTGCGCCATACTTGAAGGTATGGTAGGACACAGAGATATGCCATGGAATACTAGCTAGAGATCATTGCCATTAACAGTAAGTAATACTGTTCTTATGATTATGATAAAAATTAAATCACATAAAAATCTATATAGTATTTTACTGATATGCAAAATAATAATGGTAACATATGTCTATGGTAGTTTGTTTCAAAGAGTCGAAATCTTGGAGAAGAGTTCTATATAACGTTCTTGATTTTCTACGGATAATTTGCATGGATGTTATTGTATTCATCTTATTAACACAATGAACTTTTACCGCTACAACACATGTTGGGAAACTATTCCCATATTATCTCCTTAATACATCAGCCAGGGTGAGGGGCACCATAGTGGTATGAAGAAGTTTTCCAAAGAACTGCAATCACTACAAAGAACGAACAGTTAACTTGGATTTTATTGTATTTCGTTTCACTTTCATTTATTGAATATCACCATTGTGGCCAAAACCGTTTTCGGATTTGGATTACGGTGATGGCTAATAGAACGTTCCTCTATCTTTTCAACTCTTTGCAACTAAAATCAGAGAAATCCAAAAGAATTCTATAATCAACCTTGCGCATTAAAAGTTATGAAAAATAATGATATACTATGCTCACGTATACGCTACTCTATCAAAAGGATTCGGACAACCCTTCCCATTATAGCAAATAGTGAGAATGAGAAGTTAGATTGGAACTTCAGATGTCCATGTCCTTTAGGAGTGCACAGCAGGGGCATGTGCCTCCTCCTTAAAAAATTGAAATTAAAGAAAAAGAACGCAGGAGGCGTTCTTACAAAAAAAAACCCTCAAAATCCTGGTCGCCATGCCCCCCTTACGATGATACACAGATACGCCACTGGCACACAGCAATGATTTTCATGGCAGAGCTGCTGCCCACAAGTCCCGCGTCACACCAGCGAACGCCAGACATCGTTTTCAGTGGTACCTAGCCCATCTTTGAATAGGATGGGCTAAGTACTACCACTGATAATGATATTGATATTAATATATAATGATATTAATCTTAATACTTATATTAATATATAATGATATTAAAACTGGTCTTATGGAGTGACAATTGAAGCCACACGGTCTTCCGATCAGTCGGTCGATTGTGGGGAGGGCGAAAATTGCATGGGAAAGAAACAGTATTTATTACAGTGTTTTGTGTCCACACGTCATCACGTGGAACTGCTCCTTCGTAGCTCGTACTTGCTGGCTATAGTGCCAAAAACCACCAATGCCGATATGGTGACATCATGGACGTCATTGGGTGACATCATTTCGTGATGTCCACACGTTGGCAGTTCTGTGGAAATGGAATCTCCATGTTCCTTCACGATAATACTCCATACCATACAGAGAGAAGTGTACAAACCTGGTTTGAAGAAAACAGAGTCCAGAAACTCGCCTAGCCGGCCCAATCCTGATTCCGATCTAATAACTTCGGGATGAACTGAAATGCCGGATCAGAATTCGCCCATTACGCCCCCACTTCTACAACAGAACTGGCGATTGCCCTGAAGAAAGGGACTCAAATTCTTGCTATAAGGAACTGGTCGAAAATGCTCCAAGACAGATCTATGCTGTTATCGTTAGACCTAAAGGTGAACCTATACATTATTTATTCATTAAAACGTAACGCTGTCCGAATTCTTTTGACCACAACTGAATTTTACAAACTGCTTTCAATCACAACAAATGCTGCTCACTTCTCGATCTATATCATAACTGTTTCGAATTGACTCTTACACAT
Organism: Mastigoproctus giganteus; assembly: GCF_048544385.1. Lineage (NCBI taxonomy): Eukaryota > Metazoa > Arthropoda > Arachnida > Uropygi > Thelyphonidae > Mastigoproctus > Mastigoproctus giganteus. Next base: position 160,867,589 of record NC_143584.1, read on the forward strand.
ATTAAAGCTATATAAGAAAAATATATAAAATTCTCTTAGAAGACAAAATTTATTCAATATGCTTACCCGTTTTCCTAAGCGGAAAGTCATCATCGTACTTCCCCAAGAGTGGATGCCTGTAAGAAGGAGAAACGGTTGAAGGAGGAGAAGGTTGATCCAATGAACTGTGATTCCTGGACCTAGCAGGAAGTACGATCAAAGTAAGGGGGGAAGCAAACAGAAGGAAACAAAGAAGTGAAAAGAAGTGAAGAACTGAAAGAAACACTGAGAATAGAAAAAGCAATAAGACAATACTGAACAGAGGAACACGGCACACAAGGATTAAGACTACACAAGCAAGGTCTTCTACATAAAAACTTATCTTGGGTGGGAGTATTCTTGTGTTAGTTTGGGATGGATAAAAACTACGAGCAATTTATTATGCATAAGGTATTTGTCAGTTTATAAATCTTAACTGTACCAGGAATTTAACATTTTCATATAAACAGGATGATTTTTAAAATCTTACTTCAATATATTTTTTCTCCAGACATGACAGACATTACTATTAGATTAAATGGAAAACTATGGTGTACATAATTCGGGCTGGCACCATATGCAGTATAAATGTATGGCTACTTAACGTTATCTGAAGGTGCGTGCAATATAGCGATTATAAGACAACAGACACCCGCATTCCTTACAGACAGCCACGAGAACATTTGCATGGACCTTCATTTGCTACATCTTATGCATTAGCCAACTTTCTGCCGAAGACTATTGCTAAAGATGAGCTGGCAGTGTGAACATAAAATCTCGCTAATCATCAAGGAAGACCAGTTTCTTTTGTGAGTGAGATACTAAAGTTTTCTTCAAACATTTCATTAATCGCCAAAGTTTCTGCCACAGCATCACGATAATTCTTAAAGCTAATGCGAAACACTTGAATTTTATAGCATTAAAAAATAAAACCAGGAATAAACGATCAGGCATAACGATTATCATTTGTAGCATTTGAATGGATGCTGAATATCAAACCACCTGCAGTATCTCGGTCATCAACATTCCTAATTCTAACAGCTTTTGAAAATCAAAGTCTACATGCCGTATGACAGTTAGCAAAATTCAAATATCATAATTTGGGTAGACGATTTAGAATACAAATTTTGTTTTGCAGTTTTGTCGATTAACATATTTAAAGTTCTCTATTTCGACATAGGTAAACATATCAAGCTTAAAAGTAAGAAAAAAAGAATCTTGGAATTTTTTGAAGAAATAACGTTATTAGATTAGAATTATGAAACAAATAACATAAATAGCAATGCGAAAAAATTTTGGTTGCTTCAAATTAGCATTAGTAGTGGCAAATGATGTAAGAAAACAAGCTTAAACAGCATCAGCAAAAAAAAAAAAAAAAAAAAAACCTTCCCATTCCACTTATCTATTACCTCCAATAGTTTGTATTGTTCTTCCTTGAATTTATTTAACGAAACAACTTCCAAACAACAGATGGAAGTTTGTTCCAGCAATCAACCACTCGCTGACTAAAGGCAAACTGCAGCACACCTATTCTGCAACGGTCCTTCCTTAAATTTCAATTTATGCCCTCTCATGTGCGTAGTCTGAGCAAGACAAAAAATCTCAATCAGCATTGAGCTTGCTTAATCCATTCAAGGCCTTAAACGCCTCAATCAGATCACCCTGCAGGTGCCTAGTCTCCAGACACTGCAATTTGCACAACTGAAGCCTTACTTCGTACGGACATCCCTTTGTTCCGCTCACCAATCTCGCTGCCCTTCTCTATACCCGTTCCAGCAGTTCTGCATCCTTCCTAAAATGAGGCTTCCAGACCTGTATCCAGTACTCAAAATATAGTCTGATTATTACCTTATACAATGGGATAATCACATCCTTATCCCTGGTAATTTATGTTTAAAATTATTTCACGAAACATAACCTACTCTCAGTTAAGTAAAAGATCAGGTTAACCTACCTAACCTTTCTATTGGTCAAATATGCTGAACTGAAATTGGTAAAATATACAGAAAATAAAAATCAATATGAAATGTTTATTATGCTACACAAGTGAAACGATGATTGACTGTAACTGTCAGTGATTATTAAATGCGGCAAATGAGAATTATATTCAGCGAAGCATCCAATCGATTGTCCTAGGCACCTTGAATGTTATTGTTTTAACTACATGATAATGTGCCGCTCCTAATATCGTAAGAATTATGAAGGTCACACTGGACATCTTTCATTGGGAGATGCTCAAACATCCTCCCTACATCCTGGATCTTTCGCTATGATTATCATAATTCTGATCACTTAAAAAAAGGCTTAAAGATAAGCGTTTTCACATGGACGATGACTGCGATAATGAAATGTTTTAAACAAGTCACCTAATTTCTTTGGCAGGAGAATAGTTTCGCTTGGGTAACGTTGTGACGAAAGTTTTTGTATCATTTTTGCAACTCATAGTAAATGCAGCATTTCCTTGAACAACCCTTGTATCTTTGACGCGAAGGGTTTTTTCTTTATTATTTGTTCACAATGTAACCGATGCTGCCACACACATTATGTAAAAGAGTGATATAATATATAGTCAAAGTAAAAAATCACCATAAAAACAACACAGTAAAATCCCACTATTATACAAATAATGTTGTAATTGTAATTTAAAAGGCGCATATGGTGCCGGTCTCGAGGAAAAATATATTTTTCGCTAAATTATGATACATTAGAACTAAAAAAAATAATAATATCTCTAACTGAATATAAAGAAATAACACAATTAAATGGCACTTTTAATTACTACACATTACTAGAAGTAATACATATTTAAATTTGTTATACATAAACATAAAAACAAAAAAGAAGACATGAAATGTGATATAAAAATACTCGTAAAAGTTTTTCAAAACATCAAAAATAGGAAGGCAATATCATTCATTTGCTAGAAACTTAAATTATTAAAAAAGTGTAGCCCAATTTATCGGTTATTTAAATGCTTTCATTCTTTTTTTTTTATTTGCGTTTATAATGATGCCGTTTACAATAAACGGCATCGTTTACAAAATTCCCAGGTTGAAAACAATACGTTTTAATAAAAATTCTAGTTAAATATTATTTAATATTGGTTTGATTAATATTAAATTTAACTTTTAAAAAAATATTGGGTGCTTACTGCATATTAAATTAGCTCCAATTTCAGATTTAAAAAAACAGCGAGGACGAAACTATTGATTTTAAAACCTCTTTATATAAACAGTTCGAAATAAACTTTTAACTGTGTATCTAAAAATAATTATTAAAAAGAGCCACAGCACTTTGACTCATTTTTAATAATTGTAACCTCCTCTCCTCTAATTTTGAGTTTTATCCTGAAATACGTAGTGAACAAACTAATAAATTGTAGAAGTAAATTCGAACTTTACAGAAAAGGAAAAATTTAAAAAAAAACGCACACAAATTGAAGAGTTCTATTGAAATAAAAAAAGTCTTTGAGCTGTTATTCTTAGTAAGCACTGCTCCCTCCACTGATCAATGTTTCTTAAATCTAAGTAAGGCTTCTATACACCCATCTTGTCACTGTTTGACCTTTCTTATAATGAGATAACTCAGCGAATTCCAGATGGCCGTTAGTAGTGTTCGAGAACCTCCCTCTATCAAAAAAAAAAAAAAACTGCTTACTGTGTCTAAATTCGCTTATCTTATCCTAGGTAAACTTGGTGATTAGTGCAGCGAGCGATAGTGCAACTGGGTGGTATTTTTCCCTGCATCATAGTTACTAGCAGTTGTGTAGACGCGTTTACAGACAAACTGACAACATGCTACTAATCACATGTGACGCACTTGCATCAGATTCTTCAACGGCACTTAGAAACGAGTGGACTGTAAGAGATATGAAGAGGGAAGATGTTTTTACCTTAAGGAATTATGGTAAAAACATCTATTTCATACTGCGAAAAGGCGAGAATGGTTTACGATAAATGGGCTGTATTGCTACCGTTAATAAATTTAAATTTGAGTTATATAAACTGAAATTTCTTATATTTATGAAATGAAAAGAAATTAAGAAACGTGCTCTTATAGAAAAAGTAGAACGAACTACATTATGCAACGTTTGTTTGTGGGCTTCAAGGCGCCAGGGCAATATGGCCATTATATCGTCTGTATATCTTCCAAATTATATTTCTTATTAAACTCGAAAGTAAAATTATGGAAATCATTGGCAATATTTCAAAACAGAAGTTATTTCAAAATAACTCCAAAATCCTTTTATAGATCTTGGGTTAGCACAATTATTGTTCGTTATTTTAAAAGAAAATACTGTATTACGAAACCTAGGAATGAATGCGGCAATGTCAGATGTCCAGTTGTTAAAACAAGGTATTGGAGTTAAAACATATATATTGCGCAAAAACAAAAAAAGAATTTTAAAATATCATTCAAAAGATTTCATTTTCGCGTCTTTATTCAGAACAGGCACTGCCCAATTCAGGTACGTAGTCCTTTACAGTACTACTGTTGCTATTGTTAAAATCATGAAATCGCTTTACTGGAATACAGGAAACTGTAGAAGTTCTCCAGTGGTAACTCAAATGCGATTTCTTTTCGGATGAAAAGCTGCATTGACTAAAAATATCCTGGCATTTCACCATTACTTCCTAACCAGCTGTTAATCGATCTAGTATCAGTTCAAAACTTCTCAAAACAACTTTAAGTAACCTTGCTCAGGTGTCCATTCTCACACCTCTTTCATCTAGATTCCTTGGTTGGTACTGTATATATATAGTAGAGCTTCCCAAGTCCGGAACACTTGAGTCTTGATCCTTGCCGGATCATGGAATTTTGCAGATTTCTGGTGGTTATATTGCAATCATAAAAAAGCGGCAAAAAAGAAAAGAAAAGTAACGTACAGTATATGGAAAAATACGGTAAATACTTCATAGTACAAAACAAAAAAAATTATTTTCCTTTTTTTTTTTTTTTTTTTTTTTTTTGATTTGGTAGTTGTTGGCGCATCGGCTTCTGTAGCCATATTGCACCTCCCAAGGTTTTTGCAGTACTTTGATCCAAGCCCGAGGCGGGAATCGAACCCGCGACCTTTGGGTTGCCGGGCAGGTACTTTACCCACTCGGCTAGCCCGGTCGGCTTTTCCTTTTTAAAATATGTATATCACACAAAATACTGTATATTTGTGTTGTAGAAAAGCGACAAGTTTCACACAATTGCTTCGCCAAAGTCCTGATGTCAAGCATGTTTGACAATACACCCATATCCACAATAGATAACGATCAGTACATGCCTTTTGAAAGGATGCAGTCTTAAGTGATACTCAATTTTCTTTTAGACAGCATGTGAAAATTAAAAATGGACGAAAACTGTTGCATCGATGTTGTCTACAAATGATAAGTAAACTTTCAGTCACTTTTATCATCAATGAGACTCTAATCTTGTTCAAAAGAGCTTTAGTAGCAATGACACGAGATCGTGGAAGGAGGCATGACAGAGAAAATATGGCAGTTTTGCTGAGGGGAAACACCAGACAGCTATCATTCATCTAAAGAGGCCAAAATTGCTCTATCTGGCGTATGTCTGCTCGTTTCTTGTTACGCCACTGTTCACTGGCTGTGATTACTCTTCGATGTATATTCTTCTTAATTAAAACGACCAAATAAAAATAAATAAATTCGCTATTGTGTTATATTAGAATTGTTTGACCTTTGCTTTTATCTCTGTCGCAAGAAAACTTGTGTAAACAGGAAGCAGTAATATCTAATTCTGGGAGAGTCGACCTACTCAAGTTGACCTTTGAATCATTCACGTCTTCCTTAACGTTTCACGCCACTAAATGAATCAACAGTTAGGCAATTTCTAAATCCATCATTTACTATGATATGAAGCCATTTTTCCTTCTATTGATCTGTTCTGTTACCAGTGGAGCATTTTACAGAGCCGATGACATTTTAACCATTGTTCTGTTACTATTGTAAAAATCGCCGAGTTCACGTGTGTGAAATGCAGATGATACGACGCATATTAAAAATGTACGTCATAAAAATGTCAGTAAAATTAAAGTTTTTAAGCTGTATAATAAGAAACTATCCTGGTATTGTGCACGGCTTCCACTTCCCTCCACGAGTTGTGGTAACAGTTCTTCCACAAGTTCCTGCACAATGTGGCCAATGTTCAATGATATGGGACATTTACTTCTGAAAGTAATCCCCAATCTACCAGCGAAAGGGAATAAAAAGTCACCAATGCGTGGTATACAATAATGATTAAATAGGCTTCGATATGATCCAGTAACCAATATAGGTCCAAAAGTTGGGTAATGGTAAATGATCTTAAATACGCTTGAAAAGTTTTCATCCTATCGACTTCCAAGTGTTTAGTTATTTGAAACCAAACAATACGTTAAAAATAGATCGTTGGTTGTACATTTTACATACACACATGTCCAAAAGTTACAACAATAAAATCCCGAGATAACAGGAAAAGGTATGTCCACTTGATAAAATTCGATCGAATCTTTTGCGGAAGAGAATTATTATATTAAGTCTTATAATAATCCAGAATCGAACAAGGTCAGCGTGAATCTGTGACAGCACGCCCTTAATCTGTTGGAAAAATTCCATGAAATTTCGAGGAAAACTTTAATGAAATTTTACTCACTTATCTTATATTTCTGCATTGCGAAATATAACTTGTCTTGTTCCCACGTCCCAGACGCTGTACCAAAAATAAAATTAAAAAAAAAAAACTGGGCGGAAAATTGAATACATATGGAGAAACGAAATGCAAGGTCTTACATTTGGGAGCAAGAGCACCAATTTCAGTTATACGTTTCGTGGGTTTGAATTAAAAACAGTAGGGGAAGAAAGTGATTTAGGAGTTACGATATGGTCGGAGGTAAAGTTCGCCGAGAAGTGTAGATAGGCGGCATGGAAGTCCCATGGAATCCAATCGATGAGTTATCGAATATTTTCTTGTAGAGATAGGGAGGTCATAATCCCATTGTATTAGGCAATTGAATGACTGCGCTTGAAATCCTTGGACACAGTATTTCAAGCGCAGTATTGTACTTAAAAATCCATCGAGCTTCCTGAAATGGTTCAAAGACAAGCAATTCGCTTGCTGTAATCTGAAAAAGGATGCCCATAAGGAGAAGGCAACAAGAAAGGGGGTGGAATGTATACTTCCCTGTATGGTAGTAATCCCAAGGAAACAATTAAATATATTCAATTATTTAGACTGCAATTAACGTCTCCTAATTTGACATCTTTATTTTAAAATATAGATAAAGATTGGGAAAATTAATTATTTACCATATTTAGTTCCAGGCAATGATCACGTAGTCTGGTCTCTTAAATATCACAATTGTGCTTTACCTAATTTCCTTCAAAAGCATAAGCTTAACAGTAAAATGGGTGGGGGGTTGTTCTTGCTCGTATGAAAGAGGCAAGCCACTTGCACGTACTATTCTAACAATGAATTCTCATGTTCAAAAGGTTTTATGCAAGAGCGATAGAAAACACTGATTGTTCATATCCTGGTATGGAGCTTTCCAGCTTCCACATCAAGCGTACAGAAAAAATAACTAGAAATAACAAGAGAAATAAAAAAAAAGGTTTCATTATTCCCAAAATAACACCGCCTTCGTACTTTATCGGATGTAACGAACCGCTGGATACAAAAGACGAGAAATATTGTACACTCACGTACAGCTGGTGTCCAAAGCATGAACAAGGCCGTCATTGTAGCAAATTACACAATAAGTATATAAATAAAGCGGCATTATCTACTCAATCTTTACCAGTAGGCCTTGACCATGAGCTGTTTCAAGGACAGTAACTGCAAACAGCAGTTCATTTTGTGAATACAAAAAAAAAGGTGAAGGTTGGCTATTACTTCGAATATTTACCTAATTGTTTCTCCCAGCAACACGCTGTCTTATTCACCAAAGGTAGGAGACAGAAAACACATAGTGGAGTTGACATACAAAGAGCAACTAGCGCAGGTAAAACATTCCACGGGGCATTCTGAATCTTTATATAGCTACTACTTTATATAGTTACAGTCCATTGTACTAAGCAGTGGAATTGCGTATTTGAAATTGTGAGTGCATACTTATCTTGCTAACAAGAACTCATTCCAACAAGGAGGAATTAGTTATTTGAGTTGGAACCTAAAAATAAATTAATTAATTTAATTTATTTTTATTGTCTGGGGGCGACTGAGTAGCACCGACTTAAAAGCAGTGACAAGCACAATGCTTGCTGGATGAAATACAAGTTTATATACAGTACGTGGTATGGAAGTTGGGCTACCTTGATGCACACACAGTTCACCCTGTAAAGTTTTAGATTGGAATTCATTGTTTTTCTAAAACAGAAATACAGGCTTACAATGGGATATAATATAGTATAAACAATGATTTTCAAATGGAAAATTAGAAACCAATCTCACTATTTCTAAATCAATTTATAAAAATCGATTTTCGCATATCCTAAAGCACCAACTACCATTTTCATGAAAAGCAATCATTAAGCCGAGACATCTAGATTTAATGCGAGTTATAACATTGTATGCCCACGCACCAACCCCACAAAAGTTTCGGAAACCCCAACATTCAAACATTACGTGTTTGTAGTAACCGTATTATTGAAATCAAATATAAAATAATTAATTATAAAACATTAAAAGTAATAAATCAGCTAACTGATATACCTTACCATAAAAGAATAATAGTGATTGTGAGATTTACAACTCAATTACAACAGAATTATAACATCGAGAATGTCCAAAAAAAGTTATTTGATACTTAAATAACTGTCTTCTGAATGGCCAATCTGTCACATATAAAACTAGTGACAATTTAATGTCAAATGATGAAATATGTAACCATGGAAAGACATGGAGTTTTCGAAACTATATAGTTGTGTGGCGTTACCTACTACAAAAACAAGTAATCATAAGAGTGGTGGAGACTGTTTGTCTGTTTTTGCACCAAAGCAAATAAAGCCGTGAGACGTCAGTATATTCTGTTCATAAATTACACGCATGTTATGGTCGATTTGTTTCTTTTCCTGGATGAAAATCCAAAGTTTCAGGGAAGAGAAGTCGCCGCAATCTACTAGGACCGACTAACTTAGTCTGTGTGGGGGAAAAAATCATAAAGTTCCTTCCATTCAGGCGGGATTCGAACCAAGCCTTTCCCATACGGTGTGAGTGAGCATAGTTTTGTAATGGGAAAGGTCATGTTACGTAAGCGTATTCTGTGCATGAACTTTGATGTGAGTGTCTAGTTTAGTTATTTGGTAGCTCTCTGTTTTGTTCATTCATAATGCTTTACGTCACTATGTTGTCAATGGCTTGTGTATTTTACCTAAAGAACAATTTTTCAGTTTTTAGGGTTAAAAATCAAAGTGAATCAACTTCGGTTTTTCAACACCTTCAATGGAGACCGACGAAACAACAATCATCACTTGGCTTCATGCTGTATTTAGTAGTGTTGGCGTAATGATAATGTCAGGCAAATGCAATGAGGACCTTTGTGGTAGCTAAGCCACCAAAGGCCAACGTTTGAAGTGCATATGAGTATGCACTTGAACCGTTCGATGTTCATGTCTATATGTTACCACTGACAAATTTAACGAAATGGTATTTTCTCTTGAAATATGTGCATTTTTGTGCGCCTTGTTTGTTTTGGAAGACAGTGTAAATGTATTTAACACAATATATTATCCGAATGCAAATCCAACTTATTTAGTGTCTATCAGCAATTTAAAGAATATTTCTCTTTAACTTACCAGTTCCGAAAATTTGGAGGTGAGTTGGTGCTGTTTGCTGCTGCTTCCCTTTGTTTCTTGTTGAGGACAAATTCCTGGAGACGTTGTTTCACTTCAGATGAGGCTATAGCACCTAATAAAATAGTGATTAAATATTTAATGTTGTATTTAGCATATAAATATACAATGTGATGAAGGCAATTATTTTCATATAGACTGAGGAGAATTTTATCAATCCTTTTAACAACAAAAAGTAGCAAATATTGCTAATTTAAATAAGGTGATGCTGGCACTATATTAACCGTAGTTGCAGTGTCATAATTTTAACAGGAACACGTAATTATTGTTTTGTTTTTGCCTTGTTAATGACTTTGGTTACTCTTTTCCAGAGTAACCAAGGATATGAGGCGTCAGTCTGTTTACTTGTCTTCTAGATGGAAAAAAAAAAAAAAAACAAGCTTCCAAAGGAGGGAACTATGCAATCCTTGCCCGAGATCAGCTATCTCACCCACGGTGAGGAAAAAATAAAAAAAAATCATTGCCATCTGGACAGGATCCGAAACCAAGTCCTGTCTACATCTTTGTGGAATACAACCATCGTAACAACGAGAGTAGTGATGATCACTACTGCCTGCACAGTTAAAAATGCTTTCGCCACCTCTGGGCATTGGCCCTTAGGACGTACCTTGGTCCGGTCCTGATTATGATGTATAGTCATCTGCTATTTATGGAAAACTTTGCACAAAACATAACTAAAGACTAATTAACTGATATTTTAAGGAACTTTTGGAACTGCACAATTTTTGTTTTCCATAATTTGAGTGCAAAATAAAGATAAATCTGAATATACCAACATTTCTACATAGACAAAATAAAATTCAAATTATTTTAACAGCATTGGAGATTGTCGCTCGTATACCTTTATGTGTGTGTACGTGAGGGTATCCTACTGCAGTCACGTGTTTGCAGTAGTCTTTGTGTTCACGAGATGATTTGCATGTTGCGGACTGAAAAAACCCGAAATAACTTAAGGAGAAACCATACTCCCTTCGCGTGTGATCGGCTAACTCAGCCTTGATTGAGGAGGACATTAGAAATTCTTCCAGTCAATGACGGGAATGAATCCTAGAGAGCTTCAAAGAGTGGCAGACGGAGATGCGTCGTTCAAACTAAATTGCCACGGAGAGTTTCTACATCATCAGTTATGTAAATTAGTGAATGCTTAGTATTAGTCTAGGCTAACAGATGAAAGGAAATCAGGATTCTGCTTTATCAGCCAACAAAAAAAAAAGTGCCTATACAAATAATATCCACTCTTATTATACTCTTCCCTTGGAAAGAAGGTACAGTCAACAACACGCTTGCTAATCGTAAACTTCCTAGATGTCAGGAAACTTACGTTTAGTGAGCATACGTCGACCCACGTCTTGGAAGTCTCTCCTCATATGACGCCCCTTTGCTATTCTTGTCACATGAGTCGCCCCTCTCTCTCTGGACGCTTTCAAGAAATTCAGTGTTTCGTTAGTTGCGTTCTCCATACCTGAACACAATATTCCAAATGGGGGTCTCACCGTTGACTTGTATAATGGAACTATAACATTCGTCTCCTTAGAAGAACGTTAAATCGTTGATGCCTGATTAAACCTTCATGCCTGATTGTATCCTAACACCAAAGATACGGACAAATCTTTATCTTTCCAATATTCCCCCACCCCCCTTCAACTCTACCGAGCTTAATGTATAAGTTATTCTTGGTTGATATTTTCCAAATGTAGAACTTGACATTTGCAAGCATTAAAAAGTACTGACGCAGCCAAGGTCGAAAGTCTGGATGCAGACGTGCATGAATTTGAGTTTACCGTGGTTGTAGCTTGCGTGATAAATTCGGCGAAGCTCTTGCATTCTTTTTATCTTGTAAAAACTCCTATGCCATCATACGGAATATAAACAGAAAAAATACAATTTCGTCAACCATCAACGAAGCCTTTCCAAATCATTCTGAAGGAGATCAAACTGACTTACATTATTAAGTCAGTCTTATTTTCCTTATTTTCCCCATCTATGTCGTTCAAGATCAGAAACATGAGTGACTCTAGCACAAAACATTAATGGATCCGCTTATAACCCTTCTCACTCTGAATAATGCCTATTAATAGCAACTTTCTGCCTCCAGTCTTTCAGCCATTCCTCAATCTTCAAGATACGAGTATACTTAAACAATTATCTACTTCCTGTCCTTCAGCCATTCTTCAATCCTCAAGATACGAGTATACTTAGACTTCAGTTTACGTATACTCGTAAATGTCAAATTTCTTGAATCGAACTCCTCTGTGGACACCTTAGGATCTTGCCATGACTCTCTACAGACCCTCGTATGGAATTGTACGAAATACTTTGCTAAAGTCTAAGTATACTCGTATAATGTCAAAATGTTTTTTTTTGGATTCAACTCTGTGGTGGTCGTAGTAGTTTATTAGATTGTTCAACCAAGATTTCCCATTTACAAAGTCAGGTTATGATCCATTTTGGATATTATACCTCTCATGATTCCATAATATGCCCTTGGCCATAGACTCCATGACCTTCCCAACCACTGAAGTTAAACTGTCCGGACTATAGCTACCCATTTCATCTTTAGATTCCAATCGTCAAACTTCTGAAGAGTTATTTTCTTTAGTATTGTGAATAAATCAAATTGTGAGGCAAGCTATTTTTCCTGTGGTGCATGAAATTTGAGTCAACCCGTACAATAACAGAGGAAATAAGTTGTTTTACCATGTCTCCACAACTGCTAAAGGTACAATAAAACCTCAGACATCCACTTTTTAAATCACAGTACTTGGGAGTTATTAACTACCGTACTCATCCGCATATTTTTTCCACGCGAACTGTTCTGTTGTGTTTATGAGGATAAAATATTATTCTTTCTAATTTTGTTATATATTACTTATTAGAAGAATTTTAGGAAATACGAAGGTAAATCAAAAAGTAAAGGCATTTCGTGTGTAGAACTGATACGTCAAGGATTTGCCAAGAAAAGAAAAACCTTTTCCAAGGTATTTTTTCCTCAAAAGAAAAAAAAATTCTTTTCTTGATCTAATAAAAATTAAATTGCCTTTACTTTTTGATTTATCCTCTTAATATATCAGTCATGCACTATGAACATTGGCAGTCAGAGTGAGCATCATATACTCTTCACCCTTCCCAAGGGGGTGAAGAATGAATGATGCCCACGAAATCATAGGGAAAACCTTTTCCATCATTCAAGCGAACAGTAATTAATACAATACTATATTAAAACAAATAAACTGGCTTTGCTTACTTTGTTCGTGTTTCTCTTTCTTCTTAAGTTGTTCCAGCCTCTCTTTATCCCTGCGTTCCTTCTCTAGTTTCTGCTCCTCCTCCATCTTCTTCTGCTGCTCCAGATACTCCTGCAACATAGTATGGTCACCTGAGACCTGTGACGTCTGGAAGTATGTGGCTGGGGCACGTGAGAAGCGTTCTTCGAATTGTTTCTGGATTGGCAAGAGGTGTTTATTGAAGTTACATGTATTGAAGAGAGCAAAGTTTTGATCGGTGGACTGGTTAGAGCATTAAGGGAGGCAACGCTATATTCTAACATGCTGTAGGTTAGTGATTTTAGCAGCTCTACCTTTCTTTTAGAACCTTCTTTGTGATAAATGCACGGAAAGCAACAGGAAAATAACCAAATGTCAATCATTGTACTATTTAAAAATTCACACTGTACGATTACTGAGTTCCTTGGGCCATTTTTAATTGGATTGTGGCAGAGGTAGTTTTCAAAACGATTTTAATTTCATACGGAATGGCTGGCACAGTTTACGAATTTAAAAGTGAAGATCACTGACATCTGGGAGTATTTCCTACCATTTTGTCGCTGCAGCATAGGAAGCATACGACCACAAGAGAGACGATGTCCATGTCAGCAGTACCAATAAGTTAACCCCAAGCTGTTATTGTATAATCAACAACAGGCTTTGAGAACAGCTGATCACAGTACACAACTAATTATCAACAACAGTCTCTACAAAACATCCAAAATGTAACTGTAGGCTTCGTGAGAGCCTGAGCGAGCCCAAGGCAATACACTCCATGCTTTTATCATACAATGACAGTTCGAGTTACTTTTAAGCTACAAAAGAACGTTCTATGATGTGCAACAATTAGTTTTAGTTTTATGGTAAAGCTTCCTGTTACTTTTCGTGCTTTTTCAACATGCATATATAGTACACTATCCTACAAAAGTCATGGGACACATGTCTATCACTTTTGATACTACAGTCAGGGAAACATGTGTCCTAAGTGCCACAACTTTTGGTAAGATTGTGTGCGTGTGATAGAAGCATATTCAGCATTATACGAAATGTAATCAAGATGTTTTTGGATTTCATAAAAATGTTATCACTTGCTGAGTATTCTATATTGTGACATTCGAAGTAGTCCTCTTGAGAGTTGATACAGCGGGTTCAGCGATTATTAGAAACATTTCTGAGTTCCTGGGTTTTTTTTTTTTTTTGACTCCTGTCAGTAGGTCGTGCGATTTTTGTGACACTCAGAAATGTAGTGAAGTCTTCGTCCTTTCACTGAAAGAACGCAAATTTCACTTTTAGCTTTGAAAAAAAATCATGGGGAGCTAGATCTAAAGAATACGCAAGGTGAGGGAACACGAACATGTTGCAGTTGGCCAGAAATTGTCGCCGAAATAAAAAAAAACATACTTCTACAGTCCAAGGGCGAAGATTTAATGATATTTAAGAGATCTAAGAAAGAGAGATAATTGTATCAAGTCTCAAGAGTATCACAACATTTTAATACAATCCAGACACGTTTTGATCACACCTCGTATTTATACCATTCTTTACCAAGTAATGAACCACTAGTTTAAATATGCTAACTGAGGTTACACTTTACATGAGCAGGGCTAACGTATACAGAAATAAACTATAATTGAAACAATGAACTTACTGTTTATAAACTTTTCATAAATTGTACTGTGCGATTCAACTTTTTTCTAGTTGTTAAGTCCTGCCATCCCTGTTCTAACTGGCGAATCTTTTGTATCATTCATTCTGTTTATATGCTTCCACTTAAATTAAATTATGCACTATAAGAAATTATTCCTTCCTAAATAATTTTATATAATAATAACATATAATAATTATTATTATTTATATAAAAGGGTGGTTGAGTGGGAGAAGACAGAATGGTAATCAATGGACGCTGCTCTTCGTGGATTAATGTTATTAGTGGAGTTCCCCAGGGATCGGTGTTGGGCCCATTGTTGTTTTGTATATTTATTGATGATATTGATGAAGGTATATCAAACTTAATGTTGAAGTTTGCAGATGATACAAAGGCTGGCAGGGTTGTTAATGAGAGTAATGACAGTATGCTACTGCAACAGGATCTAGAAAACATGGGCAGATGGGCTGAAAAGTAGCAACTGAAGTTTAACATTTACAAATGCAAAGTACTGAATATGGGTAGCAAAAACTCCAGAGCAATATACCAACTGTGTGGTGTTACACTCAGGATAGTGGAGAATTAAAGAGATCTGGGGGTAATTGTGAAGTCAGATATTAAGTTTTCTGATCAGAGCAGATCATGGGGTCTTGTCAATGATATATAGGAATTTTGGTATTAGGGAAAAGGAGGTGATTATCCCTTTGTGTAAGGCAATGGTCAGGCCGCGCCTTGAGTAATGTGTACAGGTCTGGAGGCCTCATTTTAGGAAGGATATAGAGTTGCTTGAGCGGATACAGAGAAGGGCAACAAGATTGGTGAGGGGAACAAAGGTCTCATCAGGAAAGGCTTAAGTTCTACAAATTTCAGCTTCTGGAGACTAGGCACCTGCGAGGTGATCTGATTGAGGTGTATAAGGCCTTGAATGGGTTGAGCAGGCTCAATTCTGATGGGATTCTTCCTGTTTCTCAGATTACGAACCAAGGAGGCATAAATTCAAATTGGGGAACGATAGTTATAGAATAGATGTGGGGAAATTTGCCTTTAGCCAGCGAGTTATTGATTGCTGGAACAACAAACTTCCATTTGTCGTTGTGGAAGTTGATAAGCTTAAATAAATTCAAGGAGGAACTGGACAAAAGTTTAGAGGGAATGGATGTGTGAAATGGTTTTTAATTTTTTTTTTTTTTTTTTTTGGCTGATGCTACATAAGCTTGCTTTCTTGCATCATATGCATCTACTAATTCTAATGCTAATCCATTGTTAATTGTCGAATATAAGTTTTACCCTGCTTCAGTTCGCTTTATGTTACTAAAATCGTTTATATTTTCATAATTAACAGAGCTTTGATTCTAATCTGAAATACATAAAAAATTTTCATCCATATAAGTTAAATACTACATTTCCTTTGGTTCGTCAGTCCAATAAAAAAATTCTTAATGGACGTTTATATTTTTATCTGTCACTGAAAAAAAAAAAAAAAAAAACCCTACATAAGTTTTCAGTTTCCTTCTTCAGGTCGTGCTCACGTCGCTACACCATAATGGCTTCCGCACTGTAATGGGACGCATAAATCTGACATGTCTCATTATCACTCTAGGGAGTCCTGATGTCACAGGATATTAATTCTGAAACGTAATCACTTGAGTTGCAAGTCAGAGAGGAAGAAGGTACTGATTTATTAAATTTACAAGTATAAATATACAAATATAAATTTCTATGTAAATCAGTACGTATGATAATGTAAAAGAACGCCAAAAGAAGCTATTATGATAATTATTGAAGTGCGAAACCAACTCCATTGTCAAGTACTCGAATTCATATTATATGTGAATATATAATTTACGCTCTACTATTTAAATACCATTTAGATAATAAATATCAAACAGAAACCATTCTGAAATTTTTAAGGATATTAATTAATCTATAAGTAAAGAACAAAAGAGGTAAGTATATTAAGATTAAAACACAGCTCACCTATAAATAAGTCAGTAAAATATTTAAAGCGGACAATTCGTATTTAATTTTTCCCCCCTGCATAACTACATTGAGCAACAATCTATGTAGATGTGGCTACAGATAAAATATATTTTTATGGGCCTTAAAGTGAAAACAACGATAAAAAATCTTGAAAAATAAAATCAAAAACAGATGCGACATTCCTTGTTACAATTATAGTTTATTAAATTTCAAATTACGTTAAAGAGAGCGCTGCTGTACACTCTGAAAAATGCGGACAAATAAACAAATAATAAAAAAAAAAAAATTCAGAACAAATAAAAATAAGCATTATAAACAAACTAAATGATGATAAATTATACATATATATTAACCATTTTTTAAAAAATAAATCCCGAAAGATACAAATGAATATTGAAAACTAAAAACATAAAAATTAATGAATAGTTTAATAAATCTTGACAAGAATTTGAATAATTTTACTTCATTGTCGTTCAAATAAGCAAGTGTCATTTTAGAAAATTCACTCATTTCAAATATGTGACACGCCTATGTGTGTTCAACACCAAAGCAACTAAAGCTATGAGGTTTCAGTATACTGTGTCTGTAAATTGTGTGCATTCTGTGGTTGATTCGCCTTTTCGCTGGATGAAAAACTCAAGTTTCCAGGAGGAAAAAGAGCCACACATCCCTCTCCTAAGTCTAACTAACTCAGTCATGTTGTGGAAAAAGCCCATAAAATTCCTGGCGTCATTGACGTGATTCGAAAACCGGCATTTTCCAGGTAGAAAGGACTATAATTATATTCACTGTGTTACTGCGAGGATATGTGACGCATTTTATAATATGACCAAGAAAAAGACCCTGCCATTTCTTATTCCTTATCACACAAAGAAAATATTGACGACATTACAAAACCTATTAGAAATCTTCGATTTTAGCAGCTAAGGTCGGACATATCGCACAGATATTGATGGGACTTGCAAATGGACATGATCTCTAAGAATCATTTATCACAGCATCATTAATTATGCATTTATCTTTCTTTTACCCGACCTTTTCGATCAGAAATCCAACATTCAAATTCCTTATGTGTCTAATATAAATAAGATTTACTAAACTATTTCTCCTAGTGAATATTCCCCCATACTTCTTCAACCCATGCACGGTACTAAGTACTATAGGTTTTGATACCTTTTGTGTTTGGGGTTTTCATAAAAAAAAAAATATAAGACTAAGATTGAATACAGCATCAGATTAGGATTAGAAAAACTATTATCACCACCAAGTATACGGGAAAACGCTGTGCCTTCTACAGTTTTAGATCGTTGTCATAAGTACGGCCTCTGTATTTTATTGAACTGTCATTGAGGGTCAATTTGAAACAAATATAATGACACCGGAGCTGTATATACAAAATACAGAATTTAATTCACGAGTAACTAATTAAAACATAATAATGAAATAGCCAAGTAGTTCTAAACAACAGAATATTCTGATAATGCTTACTTACACGTATGATTGAAATTAAGAATTTAGAAGGCTTTTTAGATTAAAAATACTATCTGAAATACAGATTATATCCAATTTACGAACAAAGTATTTTAAAAACTTAAGGACAGCATGGAGCAAAAAATAAAAAATAAAAAAAAAGTTAGGTGATCACGCAACGCGTTACATTTAAGAAATTTTATTTATTAAATTAATAGGGGTTTTTTTCTGTGATTAATAGAAATGAAGTTAATAATTAATTATCTTTTTGCAATTAATTACTAATTTATTAACAAAGACTACGAGGGGATATCAAAAAGTTCATACCCTGACCTAGATAAAACATCCGTAAGTAGATGCTGTTTTAAATATACGTTGTCTACGTATTCAATAACTAACATGCGAAATTTCATTCCCCTAGGTGATCATAGACCAGAGGTGGAGCCCGGAATCTGAGGAAGGACGCTATGGTTGACAAAGTGGAGTATCGAGCAGTGATCAAGTTCCTGCATTTGCAGGGCAAGAAAGCTCAGGAAATTGAAGACGAAATGAAAGCTGTGTATGGACAGAATTGTCCATCTTATGACACTGTAAAAAAAATGGAAACAGGAGTTCTAGTGCGGTCGTACAAGTGTCTTTGACGAACCAAGAGAAGGAAGGCCATCAACATCCACAAACTGAGACGGTTGCAAAGGTTGAGCATCTGGTGCTGAGTGACAATTCATTTCACCGCAAATGCAGTGGGAATTAGTTATAGGTCTGCCCACAGAATTTTACATTACTATCTGCACATGTCTAAGGTCTCAGCGCGATAGGTTCCAAGATTGCTGATGCCTTTGCAGAAGCAAAGTCGAATGCAATGTTCTCGCCAGCTGTTGAATTTGTATTATGCGAATGTTGAGAACATTTTTGATCGGTTGCTGACAAATGACGAATGCTGAGTGCACAATGAAGAAACCATTGCGTGGACTCCTGTTTGATTCGTTTCAGGAAGTCACTAATGAAGTGGAATCGTGGTTTCGGGCAAAAAGTGTGGAATTCTATGATCAAGGTATTAAACAACTGATCCATAAATGGGAGAAATCTGTTACTATACATGGAGAGTTTATTTCCAATAAAATCAATATAAAAAGTTTAAAATATTACGTGTTTTCTCATATTTTCAATTATTTTCTCTTTGGAATTTTGGATTTTAATAAAACCTGAAATGTAACACGTATTTCAAGAATCTTCTGTGGTTTAATAAAATAAACAAATAACCACGCCCAGTGAGAGTCCCAGATAAGGGCTAAAGAGATTACAGCTCCTTCTCATTATGAAAATAGGTGACCAGATAAAGACACATTAAAAAAGCCCACACGAAAATTCCGCACAGAAAAAACCCCACTGTCATAAATACTCACAATAAAAATACCCACACGGAAAATTGCTCACACGAAAAATTTTCACATTATTTTTAGTTTACAAAAAACAAATTCTTTCATATTTCAAAACACAACCAAATGTTGAATTTATATATTTTTTTCCTACTGCTGTACGATGTATTTTAATATAACTTTGATATAGAACATTTGATTTTAATATAAAATAGAATATTTGTATGTAAATGTTTGTTAGGGAAATTACAGGAAATAAAATTCTCTGGTTTTATTGCAACTAAAGCCTTTTATTTTATTTATAAAAATAAATTATATTTTCTCTGTCTTACAAAGTGAACAGTCAACACTCTTTGGTTTTTTATCAACAAACAACTAACTCAAACATATTTCAGTGATTTATTTATTTGTCAAGGATTTGAATAGAATTTTCATTACTGTAAGTTAGCCAATCTCTGCAAGTATTTCAGTTTGTCTTCTACCTGCTCATATTCCTACACAAGTGGCAACCAAGTCATTCAGTGCATCATATCTTCTCTTTTTCGCCTATAGATGACCTACCCGTGCATTAGCCAATGTCAATCTGTGGCAAGCCAGGTCCTTCTTCAGTCCATTAAACAAAAACCACAAGCTGAGATGACCGCAGTGGAATAGGGAATTAAGTGCATTGTGGAATCTCTCACAGCAGTTTGTAGTTTTAAGCGACCGTTCAAGAGCACATCATGATGGTTCCATATTCTTATTGGAAAGTGCAATCTCTACCTGCTGCGCCCTCAATGAACGTGGAAAAGGAAGTACATGACCGCTTCATTATAGCTATCTTCGTCTGGAAATGTGGCGGCAAGCTGAAAGATACTCCTCATATCATGGACTGGGACAAAGGTTAATGCAGCAAGAGACTTCAGCTTGAGTTTTATATTTATATCAGTTTCAAATTCAGTCTTCAAGCCAACATTGCTGAGTTTCCTGATGAGACTCTGACACAGATGGAAATAGCACCCTTTGACCTCAGCGCGTGGAAAGGCAATCCTCACTGCATTCATGCAAACCTTCTTAAAATCCACTAAAACTTTTGAGGCAACAGATTTGGAACCAACAGCGTCATGATTTCAAACATTCTATTATAAGTATCCAAGTTCTTTTTCTGTAACAAAATACATGGCGAATATGAGTTACCTATCTTGGCATGCCACATATACAGTTGGTAAAACATGTCTGGAACCTTATCAAAAGGTGTCATCTCCGTAAATTGTATCTTTATTCAATTCAACCAAGAGTTATTTATCACCTAAAACCAGAAGTCTGTCTGGATCATCCACACCTCAATCGTGAAGTATCAGTTAACAGTACTTCTCAGGAATGTCAAAATTTATTCTTGTTGGATTAGACAAATGACCGTATTTTCTGTGATTGAGAAGATTTCTCGCAAGGGATGATTGTTTGGGCATATGGGCCAGTACATCGTTACTCAACTCTGGCAACACATTCCCCATCACATTGCGAGGAGCAGAACTAACTACTCTCATGTATTGCCTCATTTTGCTTCTGGCAACGTTGGCCTCTGCTTTTTGAAGACAGGAATCATGACAATGTTCGGTTGGTTGTTGTACTATGTTGCCATATTTTGTCTTGATAATTGAATGATGATTGAGGGTGCAGAAAATAGAGATCTCCAGTTTCCAATAAGAATATGGAATCATCATGATGCAGCTCTTGAACGGTCGCTTAAAACTACAAACTGCTATGAGGGATTTCACAATGCACTTAATTCCCTATTCCACTGCAGTCATCTCAGCGTGTGGTTTTTGTTTAATGGACTGAAGAGGGACCTGGCTTGCCACAGATTGACATTGGCTAATGCACGGGTAGGTCGTCTATAGGCGAAAAAGAGAAGATATGATGCCTGCATGACTTGGTTGCCACTTTTGTGCAGGAATATGAGCAGGTAGAAGACAAACTGAAATACTTGCAGAGATTGGCTAACTTACAGTAATGAAAATTCTATTCAAATCCTTGACAAATAAATAAATCGCTGAAATATGTTTGAATTAGTTGTTTGTTGATAAAAAACCAAAGAATGTTGACTGTTCACTTTGTAAGACATAGAAAAAATAATTTATTTTTATAAATAAAATAAAAGGCTTTAGTTGCAATAAAACCAGAGCATTTTATTTCCTGTAATTTCTCTTTCAAACATTTACATCCAAATATTCTACTTTATATTAAAATCAAAAGTTTTATATCAAAAGCTATATTAAAATACATCATATAGAAGTAGAAAAAATATATATAAATTCAACATTTTGTTGCGTTTTGAAATATGAAATAATTATTTTTAGTTTACAAAAAACAAATGTGAGCATTATTTATCCGTGTGGGTATTTTTCATGTGAGCTTTTATGACAGTAGGGTTTTTTTCTGTGCGCAATTTTCGTATGAAAAATACCCACACGGAAAATTGTCAGGGAACCATAAAAATAATGTGGATTTTTACTGCTACACGATGATTAAAACTCAATGAATTCCGGAAACATTGCTTTAATCACCTCTTCAGGAAATTCTGAGACTGCTACTGGCAACAAGCACCTCAGAGTAGTATGCGGTCAATATTTTCGTAATCATCAGCCATTTTCAATCCACTGCAGGATGAAGGCCTCTCCAGTAACTTTCCAGTTCCTTCTGTTTTGTGCAATGGCCATCCATTTACTACCCACAAACTCATGAATTTCATCTATCCATCTCCGTCGTTGTCTTCCAGGTTTTCTTCTAGCTCCTCTTGGGTACCATTCTGTTATTCTCTTAGTCCATCTGTCATCATGTCTTCGAGCAATGTGTCCTGCCCAAGACCATTATTTATTTCTTCCTAGATTTTAATAAAAATTGCAATATGACGCATACTGAACGTTAAAAAATAATTATAATTCATTATAACTATTTATATATTTGGGAAACTGATGAAAAAAACAACAAGCATTCTATAGAAGTAATGGTTTCCTATTCACAGTTCTTAAACCATGATGAAAAAAACAAGCATTCTATAGAAGTAATGGTTTCCTATTCACAGTTCTTAAACCAAGAACTTTTCTGAAAATCCGCCATAGTGGTAACTCATTTCTCCAATCAGCACACAGTTTTAGTTACAGTATATGAATAACATATGATATGTACGGAAAAAAAAAGGAATTATAATAATTCCCGGATTTCTGTTCGTCCGATTTTAATTAAATTTAGAGCGGCTGTCGACAACTCTTTCTAAAAGAGTTAAATATAAAATTCAATGGAAGTCCATCAAGTGGGAGTCGAGCTGTTCCATACGAAGAGACATTGAAGACAATAGGCGCTTCACTCATATGCAAACACCCATAAGAAAGAAATTACAAATCAGTGACAACAGCACGCAACACATTTAAGAAAAATTGTTAGTAAAGATTTATGGCTCCATGTGCTTGTCGATTGTTTTTAAGAAATGAAATGAGAAACAGTGATGACAAGGAAAACCTCCATTTTTATTTCAAAAGAAATTTGCACTGCTTCCTGATATAAAAAAAAGAAAATTTAGATAAATGATTTTTTAATTATACGTAAGATCACAATCGCTGGATTGCCCAACAGTCTATCATTATCTTGTAGGAACCTGTTATTCATCCCAAGGTCGTAATCTATTCACTTAAGTTTCATGATTCCAGCAGTAATCATAAAATAATTTCTGCTTTCAAAACAGTGTTTATTTTATTTCAAAACAATAAAATAAACACTGTTTTGAAAGCAGAAATTATTTTATTTTATTGTTTTATTTAAAACTTCAACCATGAAGATTAAATTGAAGAAGAAGAAATTCATATATCACAGAATCAATAAAAAAAAATCCAAAATATTAAATGAGCTCTCGTATGTTCAAACATTCTGTTCTTGACTATAGCTATGTTTATTTGTCTAGAAATCATTTAAGTGTCCTACCAATATCTTTTTTCTTTGACAACGATTTTTATAGAATATAATTATGCAAAGAGACTTGCCACAAGGAAGAAAATTGAGTTCAATATATATATAGCTAGATGAGGACCTGAAAATGGCGATGTCTTAATCAAAATTATGGTGATGTACTCTTAAATCTCACTTATCAGAATTATGATGAGAAATGTTATCTGCTGATGCCAAAATTCAAATATCATAATCAAGAATTTCCATCAATCTCATTTCCGCAAAGGGGTGAGGGAACAGCAGCTGTCATTGAACACGTAAAACAGCCCACTGGTAATACTTTTACATCAAAGCTGGCTCAAATCCGATAGCAAAACTGCAAATGGTAGGTCGTTACCGACTGGCACTTGCAACTTTAAGATAGACAAGCCTGTGTGCATGGGGTGATTCTGATAACTTCTTTATTTGCAGTCACTGACATCCTTGGTGCATCTGATAATCTGTTGTGACCTTTTTGCCAATTTCAAGTGAAGCTGGCATTACCAGATAAACTAATTAAATTCATTACCAGATAAACTAATTAAAACTTAACGCAAAACACTATCTGATAGAAACCATCAGAGAAATTTTATGAGCATCTAGAGAGATGTAACTAAAATATTTCTGGGCTGATCCCTTACAAATAAATAATATTTTAAACAATGGTTACATTTACAAACGCTGCACTTATCACAGAAACTAATTCGCTTTCATCCAAGTATTGATTAATTTAATAGTTAAGTTTTAATTAATTTAATCAGCAATGATTGCTTATATTTGGCCAGGCGGTGTATTAAAAGGTCAAAACAGGTTATCAGATGCACTAAGAGTGTCACTGACTGCAACTAAAGCAAGAAGACGTTATTGGAATCACCCCATGTACACAGGCTTGTCTGTCTTACGAAAGCATGACCTGTAAAGATAACATAATCACCTCAGCGTGTGCCCTGTTACCACGCAAACAGCTTTCTACATCTACTCCACAACCTATATCTCGGCTGCAAAACAGCCTCGAGCAACAGTAAAAGTGACTTCGTTATAATTTTTGTGTAATACGCGTAGTTAATAGTGGTGCATACGTTTCAGAGTAGGCTTAAGTCATAACATGAAAGATGAGAACGTCCAAGAAACACATTTGAGTAGTAATAGTAGTACAGTGGCAAATGATGCAAGGAAGAAAGCTTATACAACATCGGTTAAAGGGAAAAAAATTCCCACATTATCTACCCATCCTCTCTATTCATTTCTCTAATTCATCCTTCCTTATTTTTATTCAAGATACCCACTTCCACAACACCAGATGTAAGTTTGTTTTTATAATCAAATACTCTCTGTCTGAAACCAAATTTTCGCACCTGTACCCTGCAGCTACTCTTTTTCAATTTAAATTTACGTCTCCTTGTGTGCGTCATTCGAGAAAGAGTAAGAATAACATCGGCATTTAGATCTCCTACTTGAGATTTGCACATCTCCAATCTGTAGGCACTCTGCGTGAATATAAGGCTGCTCTCATAATTATGCCCAAAGGTTTCTTACCTCTTGCTACTTCTTTTAACATAATTTTAAAGAATCAGTCTCTCTGAAGTACAGTACTTCACTTACTTTTAGCTTCAACAAATTCTCTTCCAACTTCCTCTCAGTTACCACAATATTATTTAATTCTCAATTAGAATTAGGTACTCCTAGAATTCATATCACTAAAAACTTCTTTACATCTGAATGTAGATGCCAAATATTATTTATGCAGTGTGTCAGCAACCTAAACAGGATCATCAATGATTTTGTCATTCATGCCCAGTAGACCAATATGTTTCGTTCCTCTTCTTCTAGTGTTAACATGAGCAAAGACTTCTTTGCTACTTTTCTTCGCATTCTTACCCGAATTACCTTAATGACTCGTCTCTAACGGAGTTTCTCCACTCTCTGTCTCATAGACGTACTGTTTCTGCTGCTTGACTTTTCTATAGATACTTCTAGGAGCACTGTTCTTCTGAATTGGCTTCTATAATTCCCGCTCTCTCTACTAAGGCAGTTCGAACACGTGCCGCAACCAGTCAACATCTTTCAAATTCGTTTTCTGGAACACCTCCCTTCATACGTATTTCCTGAAAATTACAATCTACAGAAATTCAAGTCTAATGTCAATAAGTATCTTCTTTCATTGTCTCAACCTTCACTCGTGCACGGTACTAAGTACTATAGGTTCTAATACCTCTCGTGTTTAGGGTTTTACCTACCCACCTCACCAGGCCATCTGGAGACGAGAAAAAAAAGTCTACTTGCAGCTCCATTCAATAAAAATTGGCCATGACATTGCCGATTCGAATACACCATCAGTTAAGTCATCTATCTCGTTACCATTACATCATAAAAAATTAATTCTGTAATTTTTTGGTCGTCATTGCAATTATAACCAGATAATAAAACGCAGACCACAGCGGAAAACCAACCTTTAGGAAAAAACACCTTGATATCAGATTTATTCCTTCACACTGGAATAAAAAAACATGCGCAGGTCTATGAATATTAAAATGTCTCACTGGGTTAGTCTCAAAAGAAAGATAAAGATCTATGCATTGCTTCATTTTTGTAGCGTATGTGAAAGTTATTTACATGCGAAACGGGTAGGAGTATTTTAAATACTATTACATTGGAAAAGCGTTAAGCTTGTCTATTATAGCTGGATGAAAATCACGTCCCCAGAAAGCTTGGCTTGTATCGGACATCAACTATATTACAAAAACAGTTATGATTGTAAATAAGGGATAAGCGAGCCGATATATACACACTGTAACACAGAAATTACAGAAAATTAAGGGGACTAAGAGTTATACAAGTTACATAAACAACACAACGTTTAGATAACTTTGTGGCTATCTCTTTTTGATGTTGCCAAAAGGCAAAAACAAGATGGATGGGAGAATAAACACGGAAGGCTGTCGTCTCGAATTTCAGACGTTGTAATGTCCTTGAAACGAATTCCTTAATATTCGACTAATTTTGAGTTTTAAAAATTGAGTTCACCTAATATTTTTCTTATCTTATTGAAATGCTTGATTTTTTTTTTGTTTGTTTGTTAAGATAAATTTTAATTTCTGGATAATTTCTTGATAATTACATCAGCGGTCAAAATTGCTGTATACCCTAAAGCAGACAAAAGATTCTAAAGGAAAATTTCACGCAAGTTTAAACTCCACTTGATTGGTCTCTTCCTCCATTTCTTTACCCAGAAGGCTTTTCTTATCGATAACGATCAATAAGAAATGAAACTTCTAGGAAAAATCGTTTTATTTATGCAGTATAATATTATAATCAATCATTTTTTGTTTTGATATATTTTATAGTAGATAGGTAAACAAGGTTTTCAGCCTTGACTTGATGACCACAAGGTGGTAAAGCAAAATAAAAATAATAATACTTTTTAAGTTGCTTGTTTCAATGCCACTCATTCTCGGAATCCAGTTTTACCACACTGTCCTCATCAGAGATTAATATCAGATAAAATATTACCCATCGCTCGTAAAGTAATATTTTACTTAAAAAAAAAAAACAACTAATAACCACACCTGTTTCAGAATCCTAAATTGGGGTTTTGCTTTTTAGCTTCCTAAAATCTACAGCCAATTTTATTTCTTCGAACTACTGGACCTATGCCAAAAGACCTTAATCTAACTGCGTATTTTGAAGACCGATTATAAACTACTCTGAAAACTTCAGAGTTATGTGGCTAGTGTCGGATTAAGGCCAACAGCAGCTAAAACTGAACGAATCTCAACCCTCTTTAATCTCAATATTAAGATGCAAATAAGAAGCACACCGCCCTACCATTAAAGTCCGGACACTCCTCCTTCGATAGTTGGTTACCTCCTACTCACCACGTGTCAGACACCTATAAATATGCTCGAAAGCCTTCAAGGAGACAGTAGTACGATTGTAAATGTAAGATGCCGCGAAGGAGTTAACAGACTTCCAGGGCTGAATGATAATAGGATGCTACGTAATGAATCGGTCTCTGTACATGACATTTCAACGGCTCTGAAGATTCCAAGGTCAACAACTGGTGATGTGATGTGCAAATGGAAATGACTGGGTCGAAAACGAACGGTAATCCTTCGAAACTGACGGAATGTGACAGGAAAGCAAAGAATTGCAAAGAATTATCCACTGGGAACGCAGGTCAAAGTTGTCACAGCACACAAAAGCCCTCGGTGAGACGATTGTAACGCATGTCAGCACTGGTACAGTGTGAAGGACCCTGCATGATATGGGTCGTACAACCGTCCACCCCGAAATGACGCCGTCGTTCTAAGACTATAGACCAATGGAAAGCTGTGCTTTCGGCTGATGTTGTTTGTTGTTGTTTGGTTTTTAGGAGCATTAGCAACTAAGGCCATATTGCTCCGGAATATGCGGTGGTCATTCCCTGACCTTTCCGCATCCTCCATATTTGGTGGTGACGGGCTCGAACCCCGGTCTAATCAAGAAGCGTGTGGTACGCACTGCTGCTCCTTCCCACCTGGCTACGGAGACGCCGCTTTCGGCTGAAGAGTCACAATAAATCGTCTACCAGTCTGAGGGTTGTGCCTGAGTGTGGCGGATGACCAGAGAAGAGCAACCTGCCAGACTGTATCGTCCAGACAATGAAGTTTGGTGGAGGCAGCGTGATGGTCTGGTGATGTTTATCATGGTTTGGCCTGGGATCATTGGTTGTTTTTGACAAAATTATGAAGTCTATCTAGACGACCCAGGTAATAATGCGTTAAAAGGCTAAAGGTTTCAGCACGCGTTATTAGTTTTCCTACACGAAAGTTAATTGTAAAATGCAAGTGACCGAATATTAATAGTAGGGCTTCCTGTAAGTACAATACTTTGAACTCGGGAACATTTCTATCAAGGCTGGACATGGGACCATTGCCTCATAGTCCGCTCCTTTCCACCTGTTCTAAATATTGTGTACTGAATAAAATTATATTCAGAGTGTAAAATGCAAAACAGATTAGTTTATGAAAGCATTTGATTGTAAAATATCTGGTCTTCCAGGATAAAATGCTTAAACAATTTTTCCGAATTACAGAACTCATTGAAGCAGGAATCTTAATTGTTGGACTGAATGCGCACTTACATCGATTACGCGTGAATTTTTCAAAACCATTCTTCTGATGAGTCGACAAAAACATTTTGGGAGAGGGATAAAAGCCTTAAATTTGCAATTAATTATAAAAATCTTGGAATGAACGCAACGGTGATTGCCCGGATGTTAATTATCAAGAAATGAGATCCACAGAACGACTCATTTTGTAATGAAGTGGAGTAGGATTTTAATTAATTCAATATGTTTATGCTATGTGACGGCACATAGGATCAGAGGAGTTTACAAGATTGAGAGAATACAGGAACAGAACGGTATTTAGCAGTCACGCGCTTAGAACTATGGCTAGTTTAAACCGTGATTCTAGGCCGAAAACAAGAAGGAAATGTCTAGGTTGGGAAAAGTAATGATTGTTTTCAGAAACAACCACTTTGTGATAAAGTCATTCAGGAATGCATTTTCATCCGTTCTATTATCATCTTTCTGCAAAAATTTAGTAACCCTGGTGGTACAATTAAATATATTTTTAAACAAAAAAGTGTATTAGTGTTACTACATCTTTTTCTGTCAAAGAAGTGTTCTGGAAATATGAATAAGGATGAGGTAGAACAACCCTGCAGAGTAATAGTTTTTTTTTTCCGCCTTCGTCCTTTTGTAGCATTGGGTTTGATGTTGTCGGACATTACCCCTTTTCAACCCAACCCAGATCTTTCTGCAAAGATCTGCGAAAAAGAGCTCAAATACCTTTTCTCTGTTCACTAGCTTCGAATCCAGATTTTTTTCACACGGCGTGGATAGGTTGAGTCCACTGAAACCTTCTTTAAAGTAACATAAATAATAATTAAGTCGCATTAATCTGCTGCGGGAGATGATTCTTAACTTTCCCACGAATTATCAGAAATGGTAAAAAGCTTTTGAAAATACTAACTGAAAAGTTGGGGGCTAAATATAGGTCCTGTATATTCGATATCAGTGGAACCCTTTGTCAATATAAATTTAATAAATATGTATACATTTGTAGGTCAAATTTCTATGATTATACATTTATATTAATTTACATTTAGAGACGCTTTGCTGTCCATTGAAAGTGAAAGAATTTTCTAAAAACGAAATATTCTACACAAGCATAAACTATAAAAGAAATAATGGCTAATTCATACTTACTTTAATCCTTTCTTGTAACTGTTTCTCATGCTGTTCGGCTAATTGCTGTTGTTGTTGCTGGAAATGTTGTAGAAGGAGCTGTTGTTGGAGTTGTTGTTGCTGCTTCAACTGCAGCAGTTGCTGCTGGAACTGCATGTGTTGTTCGTGGAGGGCAGGATTTAGGATGGTATTGTTCAAGTTGTTTGCTAGTTCACCTGCGCGCTCCCTTCCTACGATGGACGATCCTCCAAAGCTAGGTCCGCTCATATCTGAAGTGAAAGATACTCA
Source organism: Mastigoproctus giganteus (assembly GCF_048544385.1). Classification (NCBI taxonomy): domain Eukaryota; kingdom Metazoa; phylum Arthropoda; class Arachnida; order Uropygi; family Thelyphonidae; genus Mastigoproctus; species Mastigoproctus giganteus. The sequence continues at coordinate 160,897,657 of NC_143584.1, forward strand.
GGAGTTAAATAAATCACTCGACAAGAAATTTATATATTTCTTTAAAATATGCAGGCCAGAGATAATTTTAATTACATATAAATAAAAACACATTTGAAAAAATATGGACTATACACAGCAGATGTCATCTTTTAAGGGCACAACAGGTGATACTGTTGTACACAATGACATTAGTGATATTAAGAGTAGGAGAACTGAGGACTGACCTAACAAGTATAGTGCAATGTTGCCAAAAAGTCGCATGTTGCAATTGAATTTGAAAGTGTATGCAATTCTGTCCAGCCACGATAGGAGGGAGTATACGTTGAGGGCCTCGTCAATCATTTCGGCCCTGGAGAGAATGCAAGACTCATGGGGTAGAATTTTTCCCAGAGTGGTCTGTGCTTTTCAACAGGAGAGACTGTTTTTACATGGATAGGATATACTTAAATAGAAGGGGTGCAAAAATATTTGCTAATGCTATCGAGGCAGTGATAGGTTGGTCGAAAACCTGCTAGCTTTGGGAGGTACATAGACTAATAGATTAACTAGACCCGTAGGCAGAGTTGAAGCTGATTCTTGTACTGCTTCTGTTGGAAAATGCAGCAGCCTGGAAAGCGAGGTGCTTACCAAGGCTGCTGGAATTTCAAGCACTGCTATGGATCATCATGGAACCAGTAAACACATGGGCTGTAGACATATTGTTAAAGGCTTAGACATATGTGGATGTCAGACGAACCATTGAGACACGTGGCAGAGAATAAAAATGCGCGATATGCATATAAATTATCAGCTGATACAGAAGCCTATGGTAAATATGAATTAGTCTGCAATCAAGTCACAAAGGAGGATTAGGCAAGCTAAGGCAGATTATGCGAAGTCTCTGGCGAAGAATTCCAAGAAATGCAGCAAAGACTTCTCTTTGAATCACACTGGACCACTTGATGTCTGTGAGTTAACTGTTCATGAGATGTTGCTCAGGCTGTGGACAATTTGAATAGGTATTTTGCACCTAAATTCACACATGAGCAATTCTTTAGGAAAGGGGATGTCAGAAGTTTCTCAAACTCCAACGGGGAGCTAAATGACTTTGTGATAACTGAAAGGAAAGTGGAAGTGAAATTATCGAAGCTGAACATAAAAGGCACTTGGGGTGGATGGGATCTATTCAATCATAATAAGGGAGGGGAGGCAGCAAAGGAGGTGAGTAAACCCTTAGCTATAATTATGAAAGCATCCTTGGATTCAGGGGAGGTCCATTTGGAGTGGAGATGTGCAATATAAATCCAATTCATAAAGGGTGGGGGGGTCAAAAGGTAACATGAATAATTACAGACCTGTCAGCTTAACATCTGTTCTAGGGAAAATAATGGAGTCCCTGGTTAAAGAAGTAATGCAGGACTATCTGGACAGGAATGCAATATACTGCAGTCACAGCATGGATTTGTTAAGGGGCGGTCTTGTCTAACCAGTCTGATAGGTTACTATGACGCAGTGACCAAAGTATTGGATGCAAGAAATAATTTTGATATCCTATACTTGGATTTCAGGAAGGCTTTTAATACTGTTGCACATAAGAGACTGCTGTATAAACTGGAGCAATGCGGAATTAAGGGCAAGTTATTAGTATGGTTAAGTGGAAGAAGACAGAGAGAGGTTATCAACTGCCACTGATCTTCGTTGACTAATGTTATCAGTGCAGTTTCCTCATCTAATCTCATCTAGGTAAGAGGATTCAGTGCTGGGTCCATTGTTGTTTTCAGTATTTATTAATGATATTGATGAGAGTATATCAGGTTTAATGTCAAAGTTTTCAGATGATACAAAGGTTGGCAGGGTGGTTAACGACAGTAATGACGGTATGGTACTGCAACAAGATTTATAAAAAATTAGGTCAATGGGCTGAGAAATAGCAGTTGAAGTTTAATATTGACAAATGGTAGATACTGCATATGGGTAGCAGTATCTGCAGAGTAACATACCAACTGTGTGGTACTACACTCAGGGTAGTAGAAAATGAAAGAGACCTGGGGTTAATTGTGCAGTCAGATATGAAATTCTCTGAGCAGTGTAGACATGCTGCCAGCACAGATCATGGGATTTTGTCAATGATATACAGAAACTTTGCTAGTAGGGACAAGGATGTGATTGTCCCTTTGTACAAGGCCATGGTTATGTCGCATCTAGAGTATTATATACAGGTCTGGAAGTCAGGCCTCACTTTTGGAAGGATATAGATCTGCTGGAACAGGTGCAGAGAAGGGCAACCAGATTGGTGAAGGGAACAAAAGGGTGCTCGTACCTAGAAAAGCTTCAGTTCTGCAAAATGCAGCGTCTGGAGACTAGGAACCTGCTGGGTGATCTGACTGAGGTGTTTAAAGCTTTCAATAGATTGAGTAAGCTGAATGTGAATGGCATTGTTCTCTTGCTGAGACTACACATATGAGGGGGCATAAATTTAAGTTGAAAAAGTATGTTTGTGGCGATGTTTGCCCTCAGCCGGTGAGTTGATGATCGTTAATTGTTCACAGGTTGATTGTTGGAATAGGCTTTCATCTGTTGTTGTGGAAGTGGATGGTTTTGAATAAATTGAAGGAAGAATTAGACAAATTCTTGTCTTGAGAGTGTGGACTGGTGAAGGGTGTGCGTTTTTTTTTTTTTTTTGGCTGATGCTATATAAGCTTGCTTTCTTGTATCATTTGCCACTACTACCATTTCAGCAAACTAAAACTGGTTGAATGTTGTACTGTTTGATTGTCAATTCTCTATAGAGGTTTATTTTCACTTTCGAAGCTGTAGTCGGTCGGTCTGAAGCAGCGAGCTTTAGGGCTTTTTCTGTTGAGAAAAAAAATCCACGTATATGTAATTGATATTCAGTATAATACAGACATATGTGATTTAATTCAGTACACGATTGCCTTTAGAATGGCCGCTCAAACAAACATACATTCGCATCAAGTTTCATAACATCAACCTGTCAATATATTCGTGTTTCCTTCGAGTGGCCGTTCTGAAAACAATATTCTTACATCCATTTGGAAATACATTTTAATAATACTGCTACAGCCCTATGGGCACATATGGAATCTGAGGCACAAATACAGGTTTAGAGCATTAGCGAAATTAGTTGTTCGTCATTTTTATTTTCGCGTATTAACATTACGGAGTGTATCTATAAATACATTTTAAAATTTTCAAGAAAATAAATAAATAAATAAAAAAGTAATGAACGCACTCTCCCAAGTTCCGAATTCTTGCAATGAATTCGGAACTTGGGAATAAATAAATACTGAATTCATATCCCTTAACTTTATTTCTATCCTAAACTGGAACTCGCCCTCGTTCGGGAAGGGTCTGGCTCTTTATGAAACTGGAAATATTTTTGGGAAAACCAAAGATACATAAATTGAAGTACACGGGTTGGATTATAATTTATACATTTAAACAAACGGAATTCAAACACGGTACATCCGAACAGAGAAAAAAGATGAAAGGTGAAGAAATTCACACTCTTCTTGCATCATATATTTCCATCCCTGTTTTTGTATGCATCCTACCACCGATCAACATTATAACCGAACAGTTTATAATAATCTTACGCCACGCCATCAACATAACACGCATTACGTCAACTAGAACTATTCTTACATCATGTGTGACTGTAGTTTCCTGTGTGTATGTCAGTCTTCAAAAGATGTTTTCACAACGATCATGAATGGCCAGAATAAGATACTACTGGAACATTTTAACACCGCATGTTTATTGTGCTGTATTTAATGTAGCTTAGATACAACCATTTTAATATGCCTGTATCTAGCTCCTACACTTTGTGTTCTATTAGTATTGGATTGACATCAAGACGGGGTTCCAAGTTTATTTGGCTGATTGAACTAAAGCAGAATATTTTAACTACAGGCCGGAAGCCAAGTGTGGCCCTCTAGAGTTTCTAGACGTTTACGATGTTTACGGAAATACATACGATTTTAACTTTTAGCAACTTGTAGGAGGCCCTATATTTTACCTTATTCAAGAATCACTTTCTAAAGCAACAAGGTTTTTTTTTTTTTTTTTTTTTAAAGAAATGGGACACCTGATCTACGTAAATCATTTACTTCCAGTCTTGAGCAATCACAATGTTGATTCCAAATGTTTCCGACTAGTAACTCCTTTATTTAAAACTTTATTTGGTGTTCATATTCACTGTAATCTTACAGCCAAGTACGGTGCTGTTTATGTTTTTTTGAAGGAAATCGTACATCATATTTATATCAGGGTTTTTTTTTATTATTTACAGCCTTGAAGTTCTAATGACGTCATAAGCCAATGAGAAAACATCTAATAAAAGATTCCAAATGATAGTCACAAAGGTTACGTCATGAACGGCTTGCTGGTTAAGTCTAAGAAAGTTGGAAGGTGTCCAAGATTAACGGTGGAAAATGTTGACATATTTTAGAGAAATATTTCTGACTAGAGACTAGAAATACTCACCCTCACCATTTCACGCATTTAGTGAATGCGTTTAGCATGAAGTTGATCTTGTAACATTATTAGAATCTGTATATATACCTTGATATATAAATGAGTCAAAACACCTTAATTGGCAGGTTGAGAAAAAGTCATTTGTTTTAGCATTTCTAGAAATGTAGCATCTTCATCAGATTCTGAAATATATAGATATTTCTTTCAACTCTTTAAACAGTAATCATACAACAGATTCCCGATTATCTGGGAGGATTGAAAAATATAATTTCCTGCATAATCCGTACAATAAAAGTAATTCGTAAATATCATGAATATCTGAATGGTTTAAGCTGTTCAAAAACGGAAGTGAGGATGTTCGCGATGACCCAAGATGTGGGCCTCCGTGGGCCAACATCTTGAAACGGACAGAGTTGCAAAAGTTCGGGAAATTGTGGCAAGAGATTGTCGTTTGACCGTCAGAATAATGGCTGATGAGTTGGATATGAATAAGAAGACGAGATTCATCAAATTTTGCATGAAGTAATAAATGCATTCAATCAGGTAGTGATTACTTTGAATAAAAATAAAACCATTTTTGAGCTCCTACACTTTGTGTTCTTTTTATTGCTTCAATCCAGGAACTTTATTTCCACACCTCGCATTAAATGAACTTCTCTTTTCCCTTGATTTATCTTTCTGCGAATGGTACTGCGTAAATTTTGCAACAATCTTGTCAGCGACAGCAACGTCTCCTTGTTGTTCCATGGAGTCAAGGATAGACCAATTAAAGCTGTCAATTTAGCACTTTTTCATTTTTATTGATAAGCTCAATTTTCGTTCAACCAAAAAGAACAATCTTTTTCCGTTTTAATATGATGAACATACACAAACCGCAGTATTGCTGAAATATGACTAGAGTGGGTTACTAGGCAGAAAGCAAAGGTGGGAATAAGGTTTCTAAGAAATTCGATGGTCTGTCTACAGGAACATTAGAAAAATGGTAAACAAGCCATCAAAACAAATAATACCTATAATGGATTCCACGCATCGTTTTTGTTATCCGACTTAGATTTATGAGACTGTAGAGATTCCCGTTAATCCGCCTCCAAATAATGGAGAATCTATTGTATAAGGACAGTCATTTAAAGATCATAAAATATGGTTATTATTAAGTTATTTGCTTTTTTTTTCGCCAAAGCAATTACGACTATGAGGTCAGTGAATTTTGTCTGTAAGTTGTTATATATTATGGTCGGTTTTCTGGATGAAAATCCAAATTTTCCGAGAGAAAAGGCATTGCAACCGTCGTCCGAAAAAGAATAATTCACCATAATGTGAAAAAGAAAAATGTCTCTAATATCCAGACAGGACTCGAACCCATGCCTTTTCCACACGGGTCGTGTATAAAAGGATATTCAACTGTTGATATACAGCTTTTCTACAGATACTTCCCTGGGCAATATTAGTCTAAATTTATATCTGTAATTCCGTTTATTTTTTATTTTATTTTTTTAAAACAGTTTTAACATGCCTATGAACTACGTTATGTACACCAGTTCAGTCACGGTTAAACTCCAACTTTTAGTCCAATATTAAGTTTACACAGTTATTCCAGCCCTCGATTCATTCATAGTATTGAAGCTCCATTGGTTTCAAAAACATTTGCTGTTTGAGGTCAGCATAAAAATTCAACATAAAGTAATTATTATTAATAGTAGTAGAAGTGGCAAATGATGCATGAGAGCACACTTATACAGCATCAACCAAAATAATAATAATAAAATAACACTACCTATCCCATCTAATAGTACATCCTTATTGTTGCGATAATCTAATAGAGATTTCCAAAATTTTCAATCTCTGGCTGAAGGCAAATTTGTGCATATCAATCCTGCAACCATCTTTTTTCAATTTAAGTTTATGAGGAAAGAGTAAGGATGCCGCCAGCATTTAGTTTACTCAATCCATTTAAAGTCTTAAACACTTCAATTAGATCGCAGGTGCTTAGTTTCCAAGTTCTGAAATTTGCAGAACCGAAGTCTTTAGTAAAGGTATCCCTTTAAGAGTTCTTGACCAATCAGGTTTCTCTTCTCTGCACCCATTCAAAGAGATCCACGTCTTTCTTAAAGTGAGGCATCCAAACCTGTAAGCAGTACTCAAGATGTGGCCTAACCATTTCCCTATACAACAGGAATCTCCTTGATCTCCTTGTCTCTGTTGACAAAGTTCCTGTATACCACTAACAGAACTCCATGAGCTGTCCGAGCACCTGTCTACACTGCTCAGATAAGTTCATGCTGGACTATACAATTACCCCTAGGTCTTTTTCATTTTCTACTACCTTGAGTGTGGTACCATTCAATATCTTCGAACTACCGAGCCAATCATTAACCTTACCCGAATATCCGGTAGGACTATTATGGTATGAATTCAATAAGTACGAAATGGTATCCTGTGGGATAAATTTTATTTATATCGGAGATTTATTACAGGCATGTAGTTCTTCCAGTGATGACTGTACGTATATGCGACATACCAAAACATCTCACAAATGTTCAATAGCATTTAAGAGCTGAAGAATATGTGCGTCTCAAAAACCACTGACAACGTATCAAGCTCGATTTATGCTGGCATTACAATTCTACATTAGCCATCTCAATTGAGATGAAATAGAACATTGTAGATGCCTTACTGCAAGACAGAAATGGGAAGGCATGCATGATATTCCTTCAGACATATCAGGAACGATTTCATGCCATATAAACATGTCTCCTTCCTAACTTAAGAGGAAAAAGAGGTTGTCGGCTCGTTGCTTCATGAAGTCGGTACCACATTCTAACCCTGTCATTTGTACAAAATAGCGCTAACTTGGATTCATCTAATCACATCCTTTTCCAATCCAAAGATATCACTTGATCATGTACTGCGCTAACATTATCATGAAAATTTGTTTGGATACGGGATAAAGGTAAAATAAAATTTGAAGGTTCTTTTCGCGTAGACTACAGCCAGAAAAAAAATCATGAATTTACCATGTTTAACAACTGAAGTCTCAAGTAAACTTAGCAAACCTAAGGAAAAATACAGAGATACCCCACCAGGCAAAAACGTTATGAAAACTTAAACACAAAGTGTCTACAACAGACTGACGAGTTTGGAGTCATATTTCTTGCAAAGTTGATAACTTCTACACGCGATTCACCAAATATAGCCAACTAATAATAGCAGCTCCCAACAGAGAAAATTCAAGAAACCAATAATTCAAATTTAACCTCTCCAGACTCAAGAAAATGGGCAGAACGCCTCCGAATGCACCCCTTGATTGCCAAAGATTTCTCGACTCTCAAGCCTATAGGAGTAAAATAAAAATTCCAATCAGTGCCAAAGATTTCTCAACTCTGAAGCCTGTAGAAGTAAGAATTCCAATCAGATGAAAATAAATGCAAATAGCACCCTGCCTTCAAAGAAGTAATTAGCAGCTTAATGTCTAATGTTGATTATTTACTATTTTATTTCCTATGTACTAAATTATCTGCCCCTAGCCATGTCATGTGTTGTGAAGGGCTTACTGTAATGTGCAATAAATTAATATTTATTTAAATATAATTCAGTTCTCAATGAAGGTCACTTACCCTTTCTTTGTAAATGGGTATAATGATTACTGATCTCGACAGAGTGATGGGAAGCCAAGCTTTCTGGAATCAAACAAAATTGAAGTCAGTCCTGCTAATTCTTATTAAATAGCGTTTTCAAAGAAAAAAAATTAACCCGCTTTTGGTGAAATCCGAAAAACTATTAAATAGTCAAAAACTAATTTCGAATCCAACCACGAAAGTTGAGGATAAAAACTAAAAAAAATTGAAGTCAGCTGCGGATATTTATTTTATTATTTAAAATATAAATAAGATGTGAATGGCCCACTTGTGTTCGTATATCCTGTTGGCATTTCTTTTCTATTTATTTTAATAAAACATAATTTAAGTCTAGCTTTCGGATATAAAAATTACAAATCAGACGAAAATTTCATCCATTATTATTATTATTAGAAAGGTTTTTTTTTTATAAACTAAGAGCTTTTGAAAGCAATAAACACTCTTACCTTGAACTTGTTTACCTTATGCGCAATTAAGGAAAGTAAGAAGACGATATTTACTACGGAGAGTAAACACATAGGTGGAGGATCCTTGTATTAACATATTGCAAGTCTCGTTATACAAGTATAAATATAAGGTCAAGTTTAAGTGAAGTATACAATTACTCCTCCCAGCTCAGGGATCTCAACATCAGTCGTAGTGTGAAGAGAAGTGGATGAATTACAACTGTCAATCCAGACAAACATAAAAACATCAGTTTCGTTGTTAGACTTGACAAATAGCATGTCGTATGTTGTTTATTTAGGAAATTTTGTTGTGTTTGGAACATGAAGGATATCGCATATATTATATGAAGTAAGCGAGCACGCCCCAGGCCCTCGTGAATAGCACAGCAGACTTGGCGGAAAAGACCTGAATTCGAGTCCCGTCGGTGAAGTGAGGAATTTTTATGGAGCTCTTTCACAACGTGGCTGAGTTAGTCGGTCTCAGGCGAGGGTAGCATGGGTTTTTTCTCCTGAAAACTAGGGTTTTTTTGTCCAGCAAACAGAAAATCGACCTCAGAACACACGTAATTTACAGACAACATACACGGAGCAATATGGCCTTAGTCGCTAATGCTCCTAAAACCCAACTACAACACTTCCCCAACAACGTTACACATTGGAAATTGTCCAGTTGGATAACTTGGTCCGCGATTCCCAATCAATTATCGCTATCTTCAAAATCTGTATTCGTTTAAAAAAGATTTATCTGTCTAGTCTCGGTACTATCACTTTATCTGGTTGAACTGATACTAGTGCATGGCCTTGCACAAACGTCTCTTTCCAATGTTCTAGAATTCAAGCGTATCTAAAACAGGGGTACACAAACTGGAAATGGCGTGAAAACTTCGGCGTAGAAGGCGAAAGTAAAATTTATTTATAAAAATGTTTTAGAATTTCGATAAAAACATGGTGATGAGCTCACAACGAATAAACTGAACCAAGGTATTAGAAGCTTAACCTTAATTAAAATGAATAATATGTATTCTTTTGTTAATTAGGTACTAAAGAAGAAACATTTATTCATTTGTACATTGATTATATAATTCTTCTAGGCGTATGTTTTAAATAACTATAAACAATTTTGGAATATAAAGTTTGAAATACACCAAGTTCGATATATTGATTTCTGATTGGTCAGGAAGCAAGTCTATTCCGTAGATGGAAATAAAAATGAACGATTTTTTTCAGAATTCTAAAAGCAGAATATGAAATCTTCGCGGAGGTGATGTCTTACCCCATGATGAAGTGATTTATGTGTCACATAGAATAAATAATGGTGTGGCTGAAAAAATAATGCTCTGGAACAGGATGTGCCACGTTTGTGTCAGAAAACTGCAGTAAAAGAGACAGATTGACCCTTTCATTCTTTACTCCATTGTCGGGGTTATCCCTTTAAAATTTCATGACAAACGTGGTTTCAAGTGATTTGTTATGAATTTTTAAAATGGACGTTTAGTTCGTTTATGTTTCTTAGTAGGCTTATAACAGTCTCAGCAAGTATATCACAGTATTTATAATTGATCATAACTATAAAATAAGTAATCATCTCAGCTTGGCGTGCCCCAGTTGATCTGCAAAAATATGCGCACAGATGCCCCCATTCGATAGTGAAAGTTCCTGATGATTATCTTAAATGCCTTTAATGCTTTTCTCGGACATGAAAAGCAGAACTGCATGGCCTTCGTTGGTTGAGGGCATGCATTTGATTCATATACATCTCATTTGTTCGCTTGAGAGTAGGCTCCTGGCCCGGTTCCACGTGCCAGGGATGGTGACCAACTATTATACTGCGCAACTATAGATATAATGGAGCAGTATAATATATTTTTTAATATTATTTGTACAATAATGTAAATATTGGGGAGGTTGCCGGAAAAGCTGGCTGGGACCACCTAGTTTAATGAATAAAAAACAGCTTTTACCCTTGAATATCACCTTGGGAATATGCACATTGACTGGATGTACTCATGTACTATTTGTTTATCTAATACTGGAGGAAAAAAGCCAGACTACTCCTCCTTCGTCTCGAGGATGGTGTCACCCATCCCCAAGAGGGCAGTGAGGTTAAATAACGATTCCTCAACTTACAAACTTGTTCTGCCTCTCTGTCACACAAATGTTCAGATTTTGCTGCATGTCTTTTCTATGGACATTTCCACACGTACCTCAAATACTAGACATTATTATACATTATTATTATTACCATCCTTTTATTTTCACATCCGGTCTTCCCCTGCGGTACAGCTTCGTTAGACTACAATGGTGTACATTGCGAATAATCAAAATAATTACAATAATCGAAAATGAAATAATCAAGCACGCTCAGGAGATCGTAAACAGATTGCCCAACACCCTATTTAGGCATCTCAGGAGCCAATATTCCATCCCAAGAAACTACTGGGTTGAGTATTGGGCAGTATAATATATTTTTTTTATATATTATAAAAAATATTTGATCTCGATCCAGACAAGAGCACAGATGTATAGAGAAATACAGGAATTAGATTTATTTTCACGTATTGTAAAAGGTTTCTTGTAAAAGGAATCCCGAAACCTTAGACCAATCAGTTCTTGTCGGATTGCCCAGAGAGTTGCAAGTGTTTTTTATCTGGCCATATCGAGGTGGTCCCTGAAGCAGTGGTCCTTTTCGATGGCAGTTGCGTTGATAGTAAAAGTTATGTCGTTCTTTGTCTTTCATTTTTCAAAATCATCTGAGCTACTTTCTAGGATAATCTTGCACGCAAGCATGCATTCACAGTTCAGTTCGAAAATCAGAACTTTTTCTCTTCCTCATTTATCCCTTCTACTACTGTTCTCTGGAACAACCTTCCTTCATATGCATTTCTCGAAAATTAGAATCAATAGAAATTTAAGACCAATATCAATAAGCATCTTTTTTCTTCTCAGTCTTAAATTCTCCAACAATTGATATATGCTAAACAGGCAAAGGAATGCAGGAACATATTAATGATAAAAAGAAGAGCTCAAACATAATACGTGAGGATTTGTTCCTGGGGAATTCTGGTTGACATCAAAACAGTAGTTACGCCAAAGACTGCCCTTATATTGACAAGCAGATTTATTCAGTCCGTTGAAGAATGACTTTCTTAGCAAAATATGCACTGTCAAGAGTATTCACTCAGAAAATGGTGAGCCCACTATAGAAGCTCATTGGAGATTGTTACCTTGTGAGGATGGCAAACATTAAAAAACGTTTGAGTGTTCTTAGAGACAATGAAAACACAATAAACATCAGCAAACGAGAGCTTTTCTCGAGGTAAATCTATTGGTATTCATGGTAACCTTAATAATAAGATTACCTTGATAATCTTAATCTTTATGAAGTTCCAGAAAGAGAGAGAAAAATTAAATATACAAGAACGGTATGATCATTAATACGGAATGGAAGAATTCTAATTATTTGATGGTACTACCTGTGCCAACGTACCATTTATGTAAAAAATTGAAAATAGAATGAAATTGTACCTACAAACAGTTACAACTGTATTATGTGTGCAGAATATTTAGATATTGTCTATTGTCTCTGGACTTTTAAGCTGAAGATTTTGGAACATTACTGAAGTGACTGAGACCAGGTTGACGGTGTGATCCTGAATTATCAGAATTTGCAAGAAACTTGAAAAATGAAATAGCTAGAACTGCTAGAAGAGATAATACACCCTACATTATTCTTATGTCAAGAAATAATTGGGAATCGGGAACATGCGATTGTTCCCGAAGAATTGAGACAGAAACTGGATTCCCACAAGACTAGATGCTGCTCAATACAGGAAGAAAATGGATTATAACGTAAGTGACGTTGCGTGATATGTAGGTTGGAATGACAGAATCTTTCTTACTCATTGAAGAATCTCTGAGTATGTGAAGTTGACAAGATGAAGCGTGTTCAACACCGATCTGATTTCTAATTGGTTTTCTTTATTTTTATTAGCCCTCGGATGCAGCCAGCAAGATGTGCGACTCTTGAAATACATTGTAGTTAAAAAATTATTCTGACATATTTATACGGTGAAATCAGATGTCGTGTATTGGTCTATGTCTCACTCACCACAAAATGTCTCACTCAACCTAATAAGCTACTGCTGTAGGTACGCTTAAGCAGGATACATAAATATCCTAATTACAGGATAGGCGCTTCCGTAGCCAGGTGGGAAAGAGTAGCAGAAGCAGTGCGTAGCACACGCTTCTTGATTAGACTGGGGTTCGAGCCCGTCACCACCAAATACGGAGGATGCGGAAAGGTTAGGGAATGACCACCGCATATTCGCGGAGCAATATGGCCTTAGTTGCTAATGCTCCTAAAAAACAAATAATTACAGGATATAGGACTATTACGTGTGAAATTAATAATTTTCTTTTAAAATTTACTGCTGATTATAATTACTGTCGTTGCCAACAGCGCAGGCTTTATTTCGCGTATTATGCTAGAATACTTGGTATAGTATTTTGGTACCTACTGTACAGGGAATTGCAATTTTTATTCTGATATTTATGCAACTTAAGCTAAATTACTGTTTTCTATGTGATTTGGCGCATTATATAAGCCTAGTCGTTTTTGTGCCATAAAAAACCAAAATCAACCAAACCAACCAACCAACTGTTTTCTATGCCTATTTGTAGTGTGTGTGTGTAGGCGTTGTAAGCGAGCTGGTGTATTGTAATAAATGTGTCCAGCATATCCTTATGTCTTTCAATACAGTAGTTTGTTTACTGAGTGCTGGTGTGTTCGTGACATCCACTTCCTACCGGCAAAAATAAGACAGCACGCTGGGAACCCCAACATAAAACGTTATATAATTCTTATATCCTGGCTTACAATAGTCAAGCAGAGGAAGATTTTCACAATAGACGTATTCAAACAGAATATTCTAAACAGGATATCAAGGGATCTCCAATGATTCTAACAATTCATCTAATAGTCCAGTTTCAGAAGGAACTTAGTTTCATTAATTTAGTATATTTTTGGTTTCTTTGATTTCCTTGTAACTGTACATATTATTTTGTTACAGAATGAAGTTTGCGTTCTACAATTTTAAATCATATCTTTTCACACTTTGTAATTTTAATATTACTGACTTTTATAATCTGCACTGGTTATTTGACTAGCCATTATTCACAAATTTTAATACTCTTAATTAAACTTAAAATAATGGTATTTTAATGGCAGTTTAGAATTAGATTTATAATTTTCACTGTGTATAAAAATATTTACTCTTATAACAACACCTAAATACTACTAATAAACACTGCTATAATTTTAGATACATCTTTAAGTTTATTTCCGTTAGGTGCCACTGCTAGCGCTAATATAGTGTCAACAAACATGGTGGATTTTATTAATGCCGAAAAATGTAAATGTGTGGTATGGGTGAAAGAAAGTCAGTAACAACGCCCGAAATTTAATTTTAGAACTTTTGTTGACAGAAATTCTACAGGTAAACCTTCCGTGTATATATTGAATAAACACAAATCGTAGTACATTTAAAATCTGCAAAATTTAATGGTTTCATTAAAACTTAAAATATGGTAGTAAAATTAGTTTCGTTGTTTTGTGTTGCAACATTAAATATTAATATATTTACAGAAAATATTTAGAAGACACGCAAATTGTAAATCCACTTTTGAAATACACCGTAATTATAACATTATTTTGACGCATTTATAAGATGAGCTCAGCGGTTTTGTATTATTCTGTCTATAAATGTCTTTCTGATGAGTTATTCAATTGTACATTGTATATACGGTGTAAATAGAGTATATTCTGTTACGTGGGAAATGGAACAGCCTCAATTAGAATTACGAGAATTTAGAATAATCAGAATAATGAAATTAGAATTTTATTTCTGTATTGTACTTCGCTCAAGAGGGTATAAAATATGCATACGGCTGTTTACAAAACAGCTCCAGTCTATTGTAACTCTTCTTATTATGCATACCAAATTCCCATATTCATTTCGCCTTTGTACGAGCTTTTCTGCATTTGTATTAGTTGCATTACCATTTACAGATATCACCAAGTTCTGACCTCATTTGAAATTAGCTTTATCATCAGCGAGGTATTTTTCTAGCTACCTTATCGACAAAGTAATCTTGTAAACTTCAGCTTCTGTAGAAAGTATTCAAATAACATCTTGAGGAAGGACAGATGTGGGATAGACGTGCGGAAATTTGCCTTTAGTCAGCGAGTGGTTGGTTGGTTGGTGGAACAGACTTCCATCCCTTGTCTTGGAAGTTGATAGCCTAAATAAGTTTAAGGCTCAGCTGGACAGGTATTTCGAACGAACAGAGGGGTGAAGTGGAAGTGGTTATTTTTATTTATTTATGTTACTTTTTTTTTTTTTTTTTTTTGGCTGATGCTGCATAAGCTTGCTTTCTTGCATCAAATGCCTCTACTAATGCTAATGCTAAACAATAATACTGTCTAATTGGACAGTGTTACTTATCAGATAACATCTCTAATCCGGTTTATAGCATAATAAACAGTTTATTAAGTTTCAATAGTTTAAGCTTAAAAATGTAATTATTACTAATTCTCTTTTCCTTGCACTCTTTTACATTTTATTTCTTTTGAAATACTTGTTTCAGACTGTTGTTCTGATATCTTGCATGTTCCTTATTGGGTTATTTATATATTTCTTTTCTTTTCCCTTAGTTCATGGTTACTGTATATGTCTTGATGTTCAATTATATCAATCTTTGCTAAGTATACTAACTGAACTATAGTAATCGTAATTAATGTAATTTAGTACATGGTATATAAATTTAATTTAGTATATATCGCCTTATTTCCAATTTACTTACCTATTATCTGATTCTTAATTTTTACATATTTAGGAAGAACTTAAATACGAAAAAAAACATATAATAAAATTATAGAATAATGTAGAAAATAGGCTTATCAGTTATGAAATTAATAACGTAATTTAATAAAATTCTAAATAAACACAAAAACTACGTGAATTTTATTTAATATTGCTTATGGGTAGGAGAATTTAGCCTTTTAATTGCTAATATTTATATTTCCTGTACCTGAATTTCTTTAGAAATAACTAATTGATCACGTGTCATAATAAACAGAACATGTAAGTTAGGTCGCTGTTGTAATGGATTTAAAATATTTGTCTGATAATTTAATAATTATACATAAAATGCTTCCCGTTCTACAAGGTTATGTAAAAAAATCTACCCTAATAACTGTCAGTTTGTAGTTATTAAAAATCTTTCCTACCATTTTTAGGAAAAGATTTTACAATGTGTGGCATTAGCCAATTACGTAAATGGTTAAGGAAAATAAAAGCTTTATCTGATTAAAGTACTATCTTACCTTTTTCATGTAACTAAATATTGGCAATAAAATTCCCGCATGCGTGATGATTTAAAAAAAAAATACATTCATATAGTTAATCATAGCCTGCTGATATGGTTTTATCAATTATATTAATAGAATGAATCTGATAAAATACACAAGTTGTTATCAATCAGGACTGTTCTTTTAACATTGAGGAGCATCAAGTGATAATAAACTTTTTTTTTTCATCAATGTACGTATAATAATGATGTGATAAGAAAAAAAAAATTAAGTATTTGGGAATACGTGTTATAAAAGGTTAAGCGTTAGCTCTATGAATACGCATTTAGTATACTTCTAATACACATAAAAATAATATTGGTATTAACGGCTGCATGTATATGCTCATAACGATGTGTGTTATGTCTGCAGAAGTGTGTGCACGCGGCGGGCAGATTTGCAGGCTATGTGGGATGAAAAATCTAGTCCATCCGCTTGAGATGGGCTAACTAAAACCTCGATTGAAGAAGACTTTAGAAATGTTAATGTCGGTTAGTCATTTGCTCAAGCGCACCAATTACTTAATTTCTTGTTTAAAAACTAATTGAGTTTAAAGATTTAACCCATTACATTCTGGTTATTACCATAAACTCGATTGGGTTTGTGGCTTTTCGAACGATATTATGTATTTATGTTTGTAGATGCAAAACCAGAGGCCAAATGTGTGCAAATACATATTCTAGTATAATTAAACATATAAACAGTATAATTAATATCGTTTTATTCATTTTAAGTATAAAATGAATTGGAAAGGTCTTTAGTTGGTGGATTCTTGACAGTGATTAGTCATCACGTGATGGCAATGTCATAGAAAATGCATGTTGGACTATTGGTGACTCGCAATTATATCAGTTTTCTAATTAAATATATTACTGGCGATAGTGAATAAAAAACGATATTCAGAAACTAAATCGCATCCTAGATTAACAGTTTTAAATCGTATCCTAGATTACTTTCTAAAATCGTGTCCTCCGTGACAGTATAGTGATTTCGCCACTTGTCACTAATTTGGAAAGGTCTGTGTTCGAACCCCATCGACGATTGGAGGAATTTGTAAAGTCCTCTTCAATCGAGGCTGTAGTTAGCTTTAAGTCCTCCATATGCAAATCCGCCGGTGAAAACACACTTTTACAGACAATACCCACGTACAGATTTGGATAATACCCAGAGACTTAAAAATTATTTCGAAAACCATAATTAATTAAAACTAGAGTCATGCCCTGCAGAAATAACAACATGAAAAGGACCAGCTACCAAATACTTCGAGTGTTTAGAAGGTATTAAATTTTATTGTAAGCTGCATGACTTAAATTTACTGATTACAAATTCATTTATCAATAAAATTCTACTTAATTAGCAATAAAGATAGTCCTTGTCATTGAGAAAAACTAGGACTGCCAATGTCGTGCACAAATGCTCGAGCTTTTCCCAAGAATTGCGTAAAAGGACTTAGATCTTGCGTGGGTGATGGATTTTGTCACAGGGCTTGGATATGCGGGGGTCCAAATTGACTGCTACGGCAGTAAGTGATGACGTATCAATATAGTCCACATATTTGGTTTGCTTGTCTACTTTCAAAAGTCATAGTTTCCAAGAGGAAATCATGCTATCGCAAAATTGGTAGAAGTTAGTTAAATTAAATTAATTAAACGTTCGCTTCTGGATAATTTTAGCACCAAATTCTAATTATATATTAATTGAGGAACAATCCTATTTTAATTAATTTTCTAAGATCTTAACGTTTATATAAAAATAGTAGGATAGTTAGAAACCGTTTCAGTGTATCATTGCTACTTCGCACGATTAAAATGGTCATCGGACTTCTTTTACTGAAGAGACTTGTCATCGATTGATCCAAGTATAAACGAGCTGGATGATGATTTATGCTGTACAACGTGATGAAACAAACTGATATATTGTAGCTAGTTCTGAGAATAATTAAGTTCTCTGTAACTAGAATCTAGGTGTTCATAATTTCATTGTATAGAAGAGTAAAAAAAAATGTTTACTTTACCAAAAGGTAACCTTCTGCAGTACATTGGACTAAAGCCAAAACAGATTCACTTCAAGGACAGCAGGCTTCGACTGAACTGCTTCTTCTCCAACGGAAAGTCTAAAAACTATTTTCTTTTCAGAAGTGCTCACGGCGCATTTTTAACAGGTGTTTAACATGCAACTCGCGATCCACCATGAAAAGCTCACAGGCCATTGTTATGACTATAAAATCAACATTCAACCTCACAAAAGAGTAAAAAATCTTTTCGATGAATTATGTATAAGGATGATGTTTGCTGAAAAGCTGACCTTTTAGTCCGAAATACTCCCTCCAGGGATACAAATTCCGATTCGGTGCTTGAACGTCTTTCTCATTTGTCAGTTTGCGAATTTTACATACACGTGACTCACTTGAGGGGTTCAAATAGAGTCAAGTCTATTTGAATCTCTTTTTTTTCCACACCCTATTATATTAGCCTATCAAATGAAACCCGTATTTTTAGGAGTGAGTGTTCCTTCGCCGGTCCGGTGGTATCAGCATCCTTCTAAGCCATTACCTTCAGCACAGAAAATTGAATTTGTTGCAGAATCAATTCTCTAAACTGATTTCTTTGTAAGGTAAAATTTTAGAAAATACCATTGAATTTAGATAAGCTCAGAATTGTTTAAGATTCGCTCGACAGTAATCAAAATAAACATCTTAATCCAGATATCAATGAACATTTAGAAATAGAATGAATGGTCGAATTTCTCCGTCTGTACTGGTATTTACTTAACGTAAAAAAAATATATAAATATTTATATATATTCATCCAGGGCTGTGCAATGATATCCTTGACACCTGGGTACATGGCTGGTTTTGAAGACTTCCCTACCTTATTTTTTTATCACATATAATTATTTAACAAACATTTTAGGGTCTTCTTCTGTTCTGGGAAGCAGGTGCTTTGTACCCAGCACATGACCCTGTATTTCGTAGCTCATGAAGTATGTTTACTGTTGAAATAATACTTGCTCAACTATAACCATTGAAAAACAGATTTCATTTAAATCAATGCTAAGGCTGGCCCATACGTTGTTCGAAATGGGCTGACAATTCCACTCCCCTAAGAAGGGGAGGAAGGGAGTTTTAAAGTTGTACTGTTGCATACTAACTAGTCATTTTGATGTCACGCGCACATTCTTCGACCCACATTACACATGACGTTCGCTGGACCGTTTAAAAATTACTGGGTCCACCTTTCAACGGCAATTTCCAACTTTAAATCCTTAAAAATCGAAAGTTAATTAAATAGTTGCCTTTGAGAACACTCTTAACACCCTCTTGCGTTTATATCTCAAAAGATTTACCATATCGGTGGATTCGAAATCACTTTTAACGATGGTTTATACCAGTTTTCATATATTCTCGACCATCTAAAAGGTTAAAATATGAAATAAGCCCATCCTTAGCGCGTATGTGGTCCACGAAAAATCCTAATATACGCTACAGAAAGAACATGTTCACAAGCCTCTGCTTACTGTGCAGCCATACCTCTACATCCGCATGCTTTGCTCTCATTTGCATTACATAAAGTTTCCTTAACTATCAATCAGCCACTTTAGATAGACCGATTGTGTAGTGTACTTAGAAATAAGAAAAGAACGTGTAACTCACCAAACCATTCGCCGATTTGCTTTCCCATTTTCCATGGAACTGTCGATTACAACGTATACACTTTCACGCTCTTCTAAGATACTGTACGTAAACTTGGCTGTACAACACGCACGTGCGTTGGCTGGCCTATCAACATAGTTCTGAAGAGCATAGGTGAAACTTGTACCGTAAAAGAACCGGTAGCGCCCTCTATCAGCGCCCTGGGATTAAGCGACTGTAAACGGACGTGAATGAAGCAATCATACCCCTCCTCCCAACATCCGCTTCTTTCTAAGAAGAGACGGGTAGTGTTTCCCCTGCCGGATAACTAGCCTTAGGTGTACACGGTGTATTTTGTACTGGAAAGACGAGAATCGTTTTGAAGAAGGCCAGCCATATATAAATAAGAATTGAGGAAGTAGCTACGGGAAATGGAATTAGAGTTGACCAGTTGTGGATGGAAGGATGGTAAATAGATGGTCCATTCCTAAGAAAATGTGACTTTAAGAAGAAAAAGAAATTAAGATAACGGTGGTCTAGGGTTTGGTTTTCCTCTTACCAATGAAGATGGTTAGGAATCCCTAGTTCTTTAGGTTATCTAAGTATGCAGGGAAAGACACGAGGCATTATGACGAATATAGTTAAATAAAAGTTGGATTAATATCAAAGTAATGCAGAAAAAAAACCTTTTGTTTAAAACCGTTAAAGTAACTTTATTTTCTTTCTGTTATTTTTTAAAAATAAATAAAAATAAAAATACTGAATTTAACTCCTATAGATGAACATTATTTATGCATATGTGTAAAAAATCCAAATATTATTCAAATTCAGGAGTGCGGTGGAATAAAAATTGGGTTACGTTTACATTAAAATATTCGTTGTTTTGAACAATTGTTAAAAAAAAAACATAGCGAAACACTATATTTCCAAATCATAACCTAATTTTAATTATATTCAACTGTACGCATCTGTGAGGATAACCGTGAGTTTCATAACAATTTTTACATTACTGGCTTTTTAAAAGTCGTGTAAGCAAGCACTACGTGACTTCAAAAGTGGCTGTATTACCGAATATACACTCAGCAAACAAATTATTAGGAACGCCACCCCTTCGCAAGTAAATTTACAGCACCTGTAAATACCAGTATTACGCGTTTATCGTTTTGGGAATGCTTGTCAAGAGACAATGGGACTCTTGATGCCTGTGGACCAGTGCCTTCTACATGGTACAGCCCACTTCGTGATATACTACACACATCCAAGGGGGCCCTACCCATATGGCTATGTCCAGCATGAGATGTATGATTTTGGAGCCGACCTGGCTAGCTGGGTGGGTAAAGTGCCTGCCTGGCAACCCAAAGGTTGCGGGTTCGAATCCCGCCTCGGGCTTGTATCAAAGTACTGCAAAAACCTTGGGAGGTGCACTATGGCCACAGAAGCCAATGCGCCAACAACTTCCAAAAAAAAAAAAAAAAAATGATTTTGGAATATGATTGACAAATTAAACACATTTTTATTCCTTTAAAAGAATTGTCCTTGCAGAAATTTTCGAATGGCTAGTAGCCTAATACAGTATTTATTACATTTCACTCAAAACCTTTAGCAGCAGTACAAAAAATACTTGTGTTCTCCCTATTTGTGTTCAAGTATGGAGACCGTAGCCGAGTGGGCAGGAGCGGGAGTGCAGTAGCACACGCTCTTTGAGTAGACCGGGGTTCAAGCCCCTGACTGCTGAATACGGTCGATCTGCCAACCCGCACTGGACCAGCGTGGCAGATTATGGTCCATTTCCCTCACCATGAATTGTTGAGGAGGCTTCCATCCTGCAGTGGGTTGATAATGGCTGCACTTTACTTTACTTTATGGAGACCGCACCTAAAGAAAGACAGTGAGCTTCTTGAAAGGCTCAGAGACGGGTAACTCTCCTGGTGAGATCGGCTAAAGGGCGTCCATATGAGGAAAGACTTCGAATATGTGGGCTGCAGATCTTGGAAACTAAGGCACCTTAGAGGAGACTTCACTGAGATGTTTAAGGCTCTGAGATACTAATACTAAAGAGTTAACTACTTTAACAAGTCATAAAGAACGTACAGCTCTTAAACAACTGTTTTAAATCTTTAAAATCATTGTTTCAGAGAAAGTAATTTAATTTCATTATGAATATTGAGATTTTGAACAAAAATTATGTTTAAAAATTTATTTTAAAAAGATACGAAACCTTTGTCATGGATATTACAAAATCCTTCGTTGGCATAATGCCAGGAAAGCAAATGTTGCATTACTTCCCCTTTAGAATTCTAGCACATTAAATATGCGAATCACGTGGTTCTTTGGAAATTTTCAATAGCATTACGTCAATCTAGAAAATCGGTGTTATAAAATAATGACATTGTTTATATTTCGACCTTTTGATCTCTCCTTAAAAGAAATGACGAGTTAAAACAGGCTCTGTCTTATAAGGCGAAAGTAATTTTCAAACTATATTTACACGGCTCTGAAAATTTCGAATGAAATAATGAAGTTGCATAAAAGACCAAATGGAACTTAATAAATAAATGAAGTTACGCAATAAAAAACAAAGCACAAGTTTATCTTCAAGGAGCCAGTCATGAAAATGGACATTCTTAGAACAGCAAATGTTGCTAATATTTATTTAAGATCAATCCATAATCCCACATGATATCAGTTCGAAATTCATTTCAAAAGTCAGCTCAGCATTCGATATGAATCGATTCACTACAAAAGGTAGTTCAGAATTCGATATAAATCGATTCCTTAGTGATATGTCAGTATGAAATTCACTTTAAATGAATTCTCCTTTAAACAACCTATTTCACGTGTTCAATGGGATGGAAGATGGATAAATCGTGTCTATAAACTGTGTGTATTCTATCTTCGTTTTCCTTGTTTTGTGGGATGAAAAACTGAAGTTACGTGACTTTTTTCGGAATCAAAAAAAGGGGGTTAACGTTATAGTAAAGTTCTTGACACAAGAGGTGAACATTAAGTATACTGGACATATCCTGTGGACAGACAAGGTGCATTTCAATCATACTGATGATATTATTGCGTATAGTTAGGACAAAGTTCAAATTCAAATTATTATTTTAAGGAAACCATAGCTTGTCGCTAATACCTGTGTATTTTGTTTTTAGAGGTGTCTGTTCAGCGGCTGAAAAACCCTTTCTCTCCTCCTGTTGTTGTTGTAGGTTTTTAGGAGCCTCAGCGACTAGGACCATATTGCTCCGTATATATTATCTGTAAATTGCGTGCATTCTGCGGTCATTTTTCTGTTTGCCGTTCAAAAAATCCGAGTTTCCGGGAGGAAAAACATGTTACCCTCGCTGAGACCCGCTAACTCGGCCACGTTGTGAAAAAAGCGCATAAAAATTCTTCATACCATCTACGGAACTCGAATTCAGGTCTTTTCCACCTAGTGTAGGGAGGACGGCGATTCTACCAACTGTTCTACTCACAAGGTCTCTCTCTCCTCCTATGAGAATGGCTGACTACAGACTCGACTAGAGAAGAACTTGAGAAATTCCTCCAGTAGTCCACGGAAATCCAACCCAGACCTCTCAAAACGCGTATCAGACGGTGATGTATCGTGCTGTCTAAACTGCCACGTATGTAGCATTTTTTGGGCAGAGTAATTTCCGAATTCCCAATAAAATGGTTCCCCAGATCTCATAACGTCACCTTAGTAAACCTAGCAGTATTTAGGTTGCTCATACCATGGCAACCTAAAACAATTCCAGAGTTCAAAAATGCCATTGTCAGCCCAGGTGCGTGCGTTAAGCGCCAAGGCAACCAAGGCTAAGAGGGGTCTATATATTGTATCTGTAAATGCACGTATTCTTCGGTCGACAATAGCGCCCGATGGAAAAACCTGAAACTCCAACATTCCCAATCGTATATAATTCCTTACGCACGAAAATTTGAGACGCTTTTTAAAGCCCCCCCCTGTCTTTTTTTAGATAAATTTCTGTTCCGTGATTCATTCCATGATTGCTTCATTTATTTACAGAAACGTGTAAGTGGTGTAATTTTATATTATTTATATTTCCCACATCACATTAATAATATATTTTCAACAGAAAATAGTTTGTGTTCAGAGAAAGGCAAAAGTTAAATTTCTCTCTTTCAGCCAGATAAAAATATAAACTTTTTTTTAGATTAAATACTATATTATTTATGTAGTATTTAATTATATTACATTATATAATTAATTAGTTATATTATATATTAATTAAACGTTGCGAATTCCTTATACAGTGTTATGAAAACTAACAATGTTTAATTCATAGACGTCAGACAACTGCTCGACCAACGCTGCCCTCTTGCGGCCACTCTTTGAAACATGTTGGATAAAACAAACGTATTATACTAAATGTACTGTATTAAGTTCTTGATGTCTTGGACTCCTGAATTCTGAGAATTCGCTAAGTTTTTAAATTAAAAGTTTCTTAAAACGAAAAAATGACAAATAAAAATCGAATAATTGATCTGATCAGTAGCAAAAAAAAATTCTGGGCACGTTATTGTTTAGAAATACACTTAAATCTATATAAAATCTAAATTAATCTTCGATTTTAACTTAGATTTAACTTTCTATTTATTTATTATAAATAACTGTAGCTTTCTAAAGTTAAAACTGATACTGTTAGCCACCGAAAACAGCTCAACCATTGGTAATCTAATAAATCAATGTATAAGCACCAAGTTGTCCTACTTTGATATGATTCACCGACAGAAGCAAGTCAAGGTTGTAATGTCGGTCGCTACAAGAATAGTACCCTCTGCCAAAACATCTTAATATAGCCAGGAAGAAGTAGCTGATGTGTGTTCTATGTGGGAGGTATCATTCACTACCAGCACTTCTTTTTCCCGCCTTTTTACTGACACTGACTCACGATCGGAACGTGCCTTGCACAATTTTAACTGATGATGGCACCAAGTGCCTACCACAAACACCTTAGATTAGCAGCAAACTTAAAAAGAAAATTACTTTTCTTAGTACAGGTATAAACACAAAGATAATCTTTTTATAGCCTATAAGTGAGGAAAAAAAATTAAATAAATAAATAGCTTTGTAACGACGTAGTAGCTTCCAACAAATCTGAAAATTTCTTCCTTTGTCAGTTCCAAAGCTGATCACGTGACCTTTGTTTTATCGCGTCCGCGGGTATATAATTAAAGCTGGAAGTCACAAAAGCAAAGATTACCTTTTTTTTTTGTTGTTGTTGTTGTTTTTTTAAATAACACCACCGCTTCTGAACACTTATCGCTGTAGTCACGTAGCCATGGAAGTCAAGATCACATGACAAGCGATAGAGGCGCTTTAGATGAGACATTTATAGCAGAGGCCCTGCAAATCATTGATACAGCTGTTCTACAACACCCCCTCCTCCCCTCTGCATGTAGAGGTAATGTTTAACAAACAATATTTGGGCGGAACTTTGGCACGAGGCCAAGCGTTGCAAGTAGCTCATTGTTGCACCACTGAAACAGCCGAAAGTCATCCACCTTCTTGGCACCTCAAGCCTTCCATTTTGAAAAGGGATTGAGCGGAATATTTTATTAGACGTGTTGCTCGGATACCAGAACAATATGCATCTTATCGGTGATTATTACTTGCACAGAATCACTGGACTATTCTAAACAGAGGAACTCAGTTTTAACGTGAAACATCTAAAATGTAAATCTCGTACAAGTTGTAGTAGTACTGTAGTAGGGTTTTAGAAGCATCAGCGACTGGCGTTATTGCTCCGCATATATTGTCTGTAAATTGCGTGTGTTCTGAAGTAAATTTTCTGTTTGCTGGACGAAAAACCCAAGTTTCCGGAAGCAAAACCCATGCTGTCCTCTCCTGAGACTGACTAACTCAGCCAAGTTGTGAAAAAGTCGATAAAAATTCCTCCCGTCATCGACGGGACTCGAACTCGGGTCTTTTCCACCCGGTATGGGGAGAATGGCGATCCTACCAACTCTGCTACCCACGAGAGCTCTCGTATAAGCTGGTGACGTTTTCTTTCGGATTCGAATGAGAATTACTGGACACTATAATCATGAACAACACGTATATCATTATACTGTTGTAGTATTCGTCTATAACTCATACTATCAGATCTATACCTCCTTGAAGTTTAATATGATAATGAATTGCCATTTTGAGTTACAATCAGCAAAGACGCATTTCGAAATTATCGAAGGCAGCTCTCGCCCTCGTGGGTAGTACAGTTGATATAATCACCTCCCCCCACAGGGTGGAAAAGACCTCAGTTCGAATCCCGCCAATGATGCAAGGACTTTTCAAGAGCCTTTTCACAACGTGGGTGAGTGAATCGGTCTCTAGGGAGGTAGCATGGTTTTTCTCCCAGAAATTCGTGTTATTGCAAACCGACCAAAGAGCACATGCAATTTATAGACGTAATATATACAGCGCAATATGGCCTAAGTCGATGATGCACCTAAAACCCTACAACAACAAGGCAGCCTGCTCATAGGATATATAATAACCTCTCAGCCAGTAGTCTTCATGTCAATACTGCTATGCACGGCCCTGACTCATTTCACCAATGCTTGAGCTCAAAAAGGGAACAGGATCTTTTCAAAACACCTCAAGACTAGCTGTAGGATTGACTTCATCGTGTTACCAGATTTTGGTCACATCTTACCCTAGCTAAAATCTTCATATCCTCCTCAGACTTAAAGTGACTAATCAGCTTCCTTTCAGAGTTTTCTGCAGTAAAATCAGATTGTATGCCTAACAGCTGCCTCAGTATCGGTAGCTTTTTTTGCCATGCGTATCCTAACAAACCTCTATAATCAACTACAACCAAACATTCATTCAAGCTTACGTTCTTCCAAAGTGAAAACGATAAGTGGTTAACTCCTGTCTCAAAGCGTGTAAACTTATAAAAGCTGAAGACTTCAAACTATCTCTATTCGCTTTCATTTACTAAAACATTAGATTCAATGTTTTAGTAAAACATTAGATTCAATTCTCTTGAAACTACTTTCCAGACATATATTTGGGACTTTTCACTATGGCACATCAGCACGTTCGACTGGAAAGTGTCCTCTTCAATTCAAATCCACCACTTACCCAACACGGCAAAAAAAAAGAAAGAACCTTCACTACTTCTTCCTTGATATTACCCTACTACTTTTGATTCAGTTGCTGGTCATCATCCGATATTTTACTCCAAAACTATTACTGCATCTCAGAATCTGTTACTTTATGATCACACCTCATCTTCTCTAACAAATCTAAAACTTGTATTCGAAATATAAGTTCTGGCCTTTCCCAACAAGCACTCTCAGTTTTGTTTGTTCTTAATCATGCCCTTCCCTTCTCTATCAAGCCACCCCAACTTTAGTTCTTATGTTGATGATTTTTTTTGTAGCCCTGCTAGTCCCTTCTGTCGATCTTCTCGATATATAACGTTTAGGTCAACAACTTAATGATGTCCTCTACGTTATATTGAACCTTTTCTTGAAACTACTACTTTTGGATTGCACGTAAACCTTATCAACCATTTGCTCCTTCTACAACCTCCTCTTCCCTGCAAATTAGACTCCATTCCAAACTAACTACCCTATAACTGAAATATAATTCTTACGTGTACACCGGTATGCTAAACTTCTCTTTACTCTACCATCCTCACAGCCTTTGGGATTATGAAATGTGACCATCTTCTCATTCGCAATCATTGGGAAGTACTTCGCCATCTACACTGCATCCTCGCTTCCTCTAGGCTTCGTTAATCATGTCAAAATCCGCCCTTCAACCTATCGTTTCAGCTGAATCTTTTCTCATCAGGTTCGGATTTTGTCATCCGGACATCACCTTTACCAACAAATCAAAACCATGCTATACAAAGCTGTCTAAGTATTTTGTTTTACAAACTGCCCACCAAAGTGCCTTCCTTAACGTCCAACATCCCAGACATTGGCCAATTCCACCCAATAGTACCACAGCACTCCGTCCCCTAATTTATAAACTTTCTGAAACTTGACCCTGATGTTCGGGTTAAGCTTGGCTGGTGCGAGTTAAGCACCAAGGAAACTAAGTCCACGAGGCTTCGCTATATTATGTCTATTTGCGTTTATTCTTCAGTCGGTTTGCCTGTTTGTTCCGTGCATGTGGTGAAGGAACACGAGTCCATGGATCCATCATGCATGGTGCCCACTATCCAGGCAGATGGCCGTGGTTGCTTAATATGGCGCATGTTTTGCTGGCAAACACTCATGGTGCGTATGGACCAACGTTTCACTAGTGAGGTCAACCGCCAGCTCTTAGAAGACCATGTGCTCCCTGCCATGTTGCATTTTTTCCCGGAGAGAAACGGGATCTTCCAAGAGCCGTTTCATCGGGCACTCACTGCAAAAGAGTGATTCCAGGAACATAGTAAAGATATCACCCACCTTGATTGTCCTCCAAATGCCCCTGACCTCAGTCTAGGAAACTAAGTCCACGGCTATATTATGTCTATTTGCGTTTATTCTTCAGTCGGTTTGCCTATTTGTTCCGTATGTATGGTGCAAGCAACACGAGTCCATGGATCCATCATGCATGGTGCCCACTATCCAGGCAGATGGCGGTGGTTGCAAAATTCCATAACATCCCACAGGTGTTCAATGAATTGAACACCTGTGGGATGTTTTGGAAGGGCATGTGAGGCGAATGGACACGCAACTGTCATGTATTCCGACACTGCGGAAAGCCTTCCAGGCCGCATGGCTGCAGATCCGTACGGACGACTTCAGACATCTAGTGAATTTAATGCCTATGTGAATAGCGGCTGTTATCCGTGCGAACGGTGGCCCAACACGGTATTAGGCAGACAGTCATAATTCAGTGATCACTCAGTGTATAATTACATTAACCTGTAGAGATCTGGATTCGAATCCTATTGGGCACTAGAAGAATTTTTAAAAGTCTCTTCAATAGGGAGATATGGTTAACCGATCTCATTTAGGAGGGAATAGAATTTTCCTTCTCCGTAAGTTATTCTACTATAACCAAAGTAGTCAGCGCTCCAAAATATATTAAATGAAATAAATCATCTTCTGCGTACTAAATGTCTATAATAGATTTTGAAACCTCTCGTCTTTAGCAATTCCATGGAACTTGCGTGGAACTGAAACTGTCATTGTGAATACGTATGAAGAGATCCATGGTTTAAACTTATATTCACTTCTGGACTAAAATGTACTTTCATAACAATTGAGAGAAAAACTGTGAAGTTGTTTTGATCCCAATCTACACTCCCCTACTTTGGTTTTTCGTTTCGCTTGAATTTCGCTTGTTTTTCATAACGATGGCCTGTAAGTTTGGATTCACTGAAAAGTTTCCTGTTAATAACTTAGTGTAGGATGTTCAGGTAGCGTCGCTGTTCTGAATTCATTTGCACTCGATATCTAAGTCGATTATCTAAAAGAATCACTCTGTGAGTTACTGCTTCACGATTGAAACACAGAAGACTGAAATCCCAATGGGCAAAAATTTCTGAGAATTAAAAGTCTGAGAATTTCTGAGAATTAAAAGATTTTTTAGAAATCGCACTGGTCTCCTGAAGGTAAATAAGAAATCTCGAATAAGACATTGAGAGATCGCTAAGGATTCCTGGAAAACCTAGTGATATGAAGAATTTCGGGGAATGATTTCATCAATTGCTATATTCGAAAAGTAACCATTGACCATATTGATTTAGGGAGATAAAAACATGAACATACGATAGTTCATTAACTTGTAATGCAAATCCATTCATTACAAGTTAATGGACGTGAGAATATCCCTTATTAGCTACAGCCTATTGAGACTGCTTCGAACAGAATCTCTCTGAAGTGGTTTGCCAATGACAGAAACATGAACTGGGTGCGTAATACGGAGTTTATTATGACACCATCATTGTTGCGTGCTTTGTTTACACATTACGGTTCAAATTCCGTTGTCCATGCCTCACAAGAGATCTCCAAATGAAAACGATTTGGCACATGAATTTAATAATCTGGCCAGTCGTCCAAAGGTCTTTGTTTTGTAAACAGATAGCGATTTACAAATAGAGATATAGTATTCAGTTCCTGTGTACGGGAAGAGGAAGAAATGACTACTCTGGAAATAAATATTCTCTACTACTGTATATTCAATTTTCTAATTGTTCAAGAAAGTGTCACTATGGCACTAAAGTATACTGGTGACCAAAATTTAAGTTACAACCATAAAGTCTGATATAAATAAAAATTATTAATTTCGTGGAATTTTACTCAGTCTTATTATTATTATTATTATTATTATTATTATTAGCCATATGGTGCAAGGAAGCCTGAGGCTTATGCTGCACAAGCTAAAAAAATTTTTCTGAGTTACCCTGAGAGAGAGAGAAGTAGAAGGAAATCACCAAGAAAGAGAAGAATGATGATATCCAGCTCAGGACCCTGGATGTGCGAAGCCCATACTCACCAGATGTGAGCCCCTGGGGTTTTCTGTGCCAAACAATTATTATATGATTTAATTACTAATATTTCTCTCAGAATGGTCAAATAATGCAAGGTAGTGGAGGACTTTTTATCCGACTGCCAAAAAAAAAAAAAGCTTTTCCACCACAAAAAGTAACCATTGGGAATTAATTTACTCCAATTCTTTGCAACACACTGCCCAAAGGTGAACTTACGAGATACAGTGTTCTGATGCTCTTGAAGGTTTAAAATTTTTCACTAGTGGTTTCCGTCCCTCTTACCAGAGGATATATACCTCTCTTGTTCATTGTTGAGTTATCAGGTTATTTGGTACATTTTGGTATGCAAATTAACGTTATCACATCCTCATACGTTAATTTCCAGATACTCAAACAGTTATTACCATTGCTGTCAATCAAGCAAAACTTCATTCTGTGTCTTCTCTTACATTTTTTGTAAGAGACTTAAATACTTGTTTTGCCTCAAGTCAAACTTTCATTCGGAGAGCATTGTACTAAAGCTAGAGTAGCTATTAGTATGGTAAAATAACTTATTAAGACTGATTGGTGAATGCTACTAAATTCCAGACATTGAGAAAATATCTTCTAACATTTGTATGATCTGTTAGAATATATGTATCGGCGGTGGGGGGGGGGGGGGAACTGTGTTGCTATTGGATCGGAATTAATCCTATAACTTACCTTCCTAGGGAATAACAGAACATACCCTGAAAATTTGGCGAAAACTTTTTTCTGTAAATTTCGAGTTATGTAACTCGAAATTTATGGGGGGGAAGTGCCAATTACTATTGGTCCGATTTTAATGAAATTTAGGATGGCTAGATAATTTTTTTTAAAAGCTCCAAATATTAAAATTTCATCAAATCCATCCATTGCGAATGTTCTTCGAAACCCTTGGAAGATTTCAGGATCAGTTCTAAATCAGTAGCTTCCCAGTTCCTCTCACCCTACAGAAATGCCCTTGTTGGGTAGCACAGTTGGTAGGATCGCCTTCCTCCACACACAAAAAGACCTGGGTTCGAGTCCCGTTGATGATGGGAAGAATTTTTATGGCCCTTTTTCACAACATGACTTAGTTAGTCGGTCTCAGGCGAAAGTAGCATGGTTTTTTCTCCCGGAAACTCGGATTTTTCGTCCAGCAGACAGAAAATCGACCATAGAACACGCAATTTACAGGCAGTATACACGAAACAATACGACCTTTGTTGCTGATGTTTCTAAACCCTACCACAACAAGTAGTACATCTTTTGAAGTAATCGTTTTTTTTTTTTTAAGGAATTAAATTGTCCTACTTGAAGTCACCGTATTCTTGAAAGTTCATCTCGGACGCAAACAGGATCACAACCAATTGATTTCCTCAGGTTAATTCATTCTTACAGTCATGCCTCAAGGACTTCACACAGCCAAAGATTTCGAACTGTCATCCCATTTAAAAGACCTATTTTCAATTCCTCTAACAATCGGAACTACGCGTACTCTTAAATCTATTATTAAATCACGAACTTTAAATCTATCGTAATAACTCTTAAATCTATTATTAAATACATTTTAAAAAAACGCATTTATCGTATTTATTAATGACTCGAATTTCTTCACACATTTTAGGAATAATTCGTTTTAATGACCACAAGAAACCCAAAAAGCTCCACGGCAAACCAACATCTGCTGTCCCATCTGCGTGCCCCGTTCTATTTTTGCCTTATCCTGCCATTAATCACAGATCCATAGTTTGTAACCCTCAGTCTTACACTGACAGCATTGAAAAATCTCCCATAATACTCCAAAAATAGTCTCGAGTCCACTTGCAGAAGAAAGAAAATAAACCCACCCTAGTGATTAGTATCGTAATTGCTCGTGACATCGTTCCCAAGAATAAATTTCCTCCATCAAACAAAGTCCCTGCTTAATTACGGATGAAATTACGTGGTGGCTTGCGTGAGCACGCGGTTCATGCGATCTCATTGGCTATCATTTCTAGAGAAGAACACAGCTTCCGTTTTTCCTAAAACCTGCCGACTCCACCCACCCCCTCTCCTTTTTTTTTTTTTTTTTTATCGTGTCTGCGGTTTGTTACATCGTGTAGGATTAGACTAACCACAAGACAAGCACGTGCTTTACGTATTCGCTTACTTAACACATATACAGCTACAACAGACAGTTTATTTTCGCAGAAAAAAAAATCAAACTTCGAGGAGAATTTCGAATAGTGTGAGGATGGCCTCTGTGGAAACTGGGTCTCCTTTATTTTTATCTTATTTAATTTTATTTAACTATATCATTTTATTGTTTTCTAATACCCCCAGCTTACCTTGGAACCACAATTTGGTAGTTGTTGATAAGTTTAGAAACAACACTTGGGCCCTCAATTTCTCCAGGGCCCACAAGCTACCTAACTGCGCTACTATCCTTTTACAGAAAACTCCGATTCATGAGGATTTTTTTTTATTCCCTTTTTCTTCCTCTTGTTCACGATACTAAAGTGGTTTAATGTAGAGTTGCATGTATTGATCAGACATTTTCATTTTTATTAACATTAACAAGTTTATTATTCAGTATTAATCATGTGGAAATTGTAAACACATAATTATCATAATTATAAAATGACACATTTCTTCCTACCAACTATAAGGGCAATACAAATACATACTATTTCTTTATACTCTCACTTTCCCCGAATACACCAGGGCATCACAGTCGGGTACATCATTTCCTTCTTTGGTTCACAGATCAATGTGTAGTTCACATACTGAATTCTCAACTTTAAACTCTCACTTCCCTTATACCTGACAATGCCTTCAGATTTATAGTTCTACACTCTCCTCTTTGTGACAAAAAGGTAATAAACTCTCTCACCCACTGTTTCTCACTACTTAAGTAAATCTATTCCCATCCTTTATTAAATTACTCAGGCCCACCTATATGCCTTGATAATGTCTATGTGATTAACTGTCAACTTTTCAGAGGACTTACTTGTGCCATTTCTTCTTTTGCTTTCTCTCCCTTTTCTTTATCTTTCTTCTAGATACAGTTGTTTCTTACAGGATTCCTACGATCTGCCGTCTTCCTTGAATTGCTTCTGCACGACCCTCGCTTGACATTCTCCTCTTTGATGCAGATGTTAACAAAGACTGTAGTTACTATTGGACGCTTCTTCTCCTTGCATAGGAAAGATTTGTGGTAACTAGAGTCTTTGTTGACACTCACTGTCCCACACTCCCTTCCAAAAGAAAACATCGCACTTTTCCATTACTACTTTTCATCTTATCTTCTCCCGATTTTCATACTTTAACTTCTCACCTCGACCAACCTTCCTCCATCACATCAAAAAGAAAAAAGCCTCCTTCTCTCTCACCTCGAACAACCTTTCTCTCCAACTACCAAAAAGAAAAAGCCCCCTTTCTCTCTCTTTTCGCGCCCTTTTCCATTTCTATCCCATCCATCCTCTCTCTTTGGCCAATCACCCTCCATTTTTCTACAGCATCCTCATTCCAATTTGGTTCTGGCCCTCTACTATTGTCTAGACCCCGTTCTGATTGGTCGGCAACTATGTTCATAGTTGAGGACAGTTTTATGTTCAGATGCTCGAGAACATTCCTGCTCGCAATTTTTTTCCACTTACCCCCTTTAGTCACACCTTATAGAAGTGGCCACCCTTGAAATTTATAAGGGTGAACTTAAACATCGGCCCCTTTTTTCTTCACTTTTAAAACTCTAATCCTTGCTGCCTCCCTTAACAGCCATAACCGCTCTATATTTCCGAAATGGTCCCTCTTATATCGGTCACTTTGTTTTCTGCTTCCACTTTTACTCTGTTCCTTTTCCTCAAGTGCAATGCTCACTCTACTCCGTGTTAGCTTGCCTGTCCCCCCCTGCGGTTGGTCTTCTATTGTTTACCTATGTAGCCTCTCTTACTAAGATGAATGCGCCCCTACATCAAACAAGCCCCACTAAGCGCCTTTAGACGTGATCACTCTCGTTGCCCAAAGCTAGTTTTATTTCCAGAATTTATTCACATCAAACCATAATGACTTAATTTTTCTTCGTAAAATTAATAAAAAAAAACATCATCTAAGATATGTATCTTACATCAAGTATCTTACACCTCGATCTGATTCTAGTCATTATTCTTTGAGCAGAGATTTCACCATTTAAACTTTATTAAATATAATAATAAACATCGCCGTTATTTTTTTGTTTATTTAAGAAATAATTTTCATCAAACCGAAATGCTCTCCACCGATAGATGGCGCGATTACTAAGAGAAACCTCTAACTTTTTCCACAACCTTTCACCTTTACTTCGTCGATATTAATCAGTACGGGAATTGAGTTTCGAAAGTACCTTTAACCTTTGGTGACAGTTTTAGGATACCCGAGTATCGCAGTTCTGGTGATAGTTATTTTAAACACCCCCGCCCTCCCCCGATCTAAATACCACTTGCAGTGTATATATTACAGTGGCTTTTAATTAAGATCGATATTAACATTAAGAAATCGAAATTATGGTTTTCATTTCATAGGCAGACGAAAATCATAGGCAGAAGAAAGCCAACATTTACAGCTTCGTCTCGTATTAAGTCACATTTTAATAATTTTTTATGGTCAATTTACTCTTTAAATTTTTATTGCTTATTAAAATTTATTTTACTTTATTAATACTTATTTTATTACTTTAAATATTTTGAAACGAGTACTTAACGTACGAATACTTTGGACGGATGCTATTGGTTTCGCACAAAGAAAGAAAGGCAGACGTTGTTGTAGTTAGAAAGCAGAAAACGTGAACTAATGAAGGAATCATTGGTCACGTGCATTGTGGCGTGTTAGCGTGCTGCTAAGGAAACCTTGAATAGATTTTAAGGTCACGGATTGTTTTTCTCTTTTGCCTTTGAAGCGATCCAAATGGCTTCTGACGAGAGTCGCCGTGTATATCAGACGACTTATCTGATACCGCTTCTACGGCTGGTCACGCATAACTTCTGCTTAATACCACTCGT
Organism: Mastigoproctus giganteus; assembly: GCF_048544385.1. Classification (NCBI taxonomy): domain Eukaryota; kingdom Metazoa; phylum Arthropoda; class Arachnida; order Uropygi; family Thelyphonidae; genus Mastigoproctus; species Mastigoproctus giganteus. The sequence goes on from NC_143584.1 coordinate 160,932,716, forward strand.
TTAATTGCTCCTACCTGTAGATATATAACGCCGATAATGTCTTATAATTAAATCAATTAAAAAGTAGCGTGGGGGGGGAGGAACATCATAAAGTTTGGCTATCCATTGGATGTGTTCATCACCAGATGGCGCTCTTGAGAACACTTGATTGTGGGCAATTATCCAAGTTTTCGATTAAGAGAAAGTGTGTCCGACCCGGTCGATAGGAAATCCTCTAACGGCGACTAATTTCGTCATCTGTTACAGCGACACCACCTAGCGGTGAAAGTGCTTTAAATAAAAGATACATCAATTTAATTCAATCGCTATCGATGATGGCAATTGAATATTTAAAAATATATCTATGTTGTATACAATATTTATCTACGAGTTCTTTTGAATTATTTCGGGGGGGAAGAGGGGGAAGGTGCGGATATGAGTTGTATCTTTGGTCTCGCGTATCGTTTGTTTTCATAAATACGCACGCTACAAGTTCGTCTTAAAATAAAACACAAAATTTTCGGTTTTATACTCAAAAGACAGCCATGTCGAGTCACAGGAGTGCGCAAGATACAGAAAAGATGCAAGGAACATCACCGTATTTAGCAGTCAAGTGACTTGAACTATGGTCAAAACCTGATTTATTTTTTAAAAAAAGTTTTAAACTCTCTTTATAATTCTTACGCATGCGTAGCGGGTGCTACAATAAATACGTTAATATATTACGCGAAGCTAAAGATACAAAAACATCGCCGTATTTAGGAGTGACTTGAACCATGGTCAAAACTCGATTTATTGAAAAAAAAAATTGTTTTGATTCTCTTTATAATTATCACGCACGCGTAGAGGATACTATAATAAATACATTAATATATTACGAGAAGCTACAGGGCGGATTGATATTGATTTTTTTTATTTGTTTATTTAATTCTTGCGAATGAAGATGAGTAGTGGTGTTTCGTGGGCAGTGTGCGAGTGGAAGTTTCTTTTCTTAGACTGGAAGTCTTGTGGTAAAGTAACCCTCCGCGACTGGAAGGTGGAGGCAGGACGATGTTGTGTACACACGAAAGTAAGATGGCGGATTCTTTTATTAACAGATCTTCGCCCACGAACTAAATCCAATCGGATCAACACCGTAAATCATTGATCCGTCTAAGAAGAGAAAATAAAAAAGCGCGCAGGCCGATAGTAGGTGCCGATGACGGTGAGCTAAAAATAGAAAGTCGGCATTTGGAGGTGGTGGCCTAACTTATAACGGCACTGGACGACAGAAATGTTCTTCCGCGGCGAAAAAGAACACCAAACTGTCGTCTTGACTATTTGTACGAGGTCTACGTTTCTAAAAATAGCATCGCCGTACACTGTGGGACGATGTGAGAATGAAATGGACGTGAACCGCAACTTACTACACTCATTAGGCTACGGCCGCCCACTTGCGGTTACTGTGGCAATGTTTTCGCTCTTTTCACGAGACTTTTGACGATACGTGACGCAAACGGCGCTGTTATTTTAACCCCCAGCAGCAGCAGCACGAGTTAAAAGCAGTCGCGGATGCACGTCATTCAGAAATTCTTTATAAGAAGTTAACTTTAGTAACCAGTAATCTGTCTGCCACGTGACCGGTGACGTCAAAGCCCACTCGCTGGCGAATACAAGTACGTTATGCGATTCATTAAATTCGCCCTCAGCAGCTGGCAGCTAGAATGGCCACAGAGAGAGAGAGAGAGAAGAGCACGCATCGAAAATATCCTTCCACCCTGTTTACATCTTTGTGTGCACAAATTCGATTTTTAGTTTCGCATTGTGGAAAGAGAACTAATACGAATTGGTGGCTCGAGATGGTTGGCCTACTAAGCGTTTGAAAGGGATGTAATTAAATACATAACACTATTAAAACTGTGCTATGCTTTTGAGAGTTCTAGGGTCCATTTATGAATCGCGGTACAAATCCATATTTATCCTCGTTCGTAGGGTGTTGAAGAATAGAATTATGGAATAAATTTTACTTATACAGTATACTGAAAATTTTACTTACCCCTCACTGAATAGTGAAACTAACTTCTGCTTTCCCTTTACTTACCCTTACTTAACGAAAGAAAATTAATTTTACTTACCCCTTAATTAACCTACGAATGAAATTTACTTTACTTACCCTTAGTTAACTAACGTGAAGAGAACGTACCTTTATTTAATAACGCGAAAAACTTAACTTAAACAAAACTTACTCTTTGGAGAAAGTTAAGCAAAGGTAAGTTAACACTTACACTTGCTTAGCTAAGGTACTTGGGTAAGTTAACCCTTACCCTTCTTTAACTTACTCCAGTAAGTTAAGCAAGGGAAACTTAAGCTTCTTCTAAGGTAACTTGGGTAAGTTAACCCTTAAGTAAAGAGCAAGAGTTTAAAGTTGAAGGGTAGGTAAAAGCTAAATTAAGGTTTCTTTCATTAGTTAACTTAACTTACCCTTACCTAAGTAATGTGAAGAAGCTTAACTTTCCCATGCTTAACTTACTCTTTGGGTTGGGAAACTTAAGCTTCTTCAAACCTTAATTTAGATTTTATTTACCCTTCAACTTTAACCTTTGCCCTTAACTAACGAAGTCAAATTATGTAATTGATGAAAAATTAAATACCAAACACAAATATGGATGCATCACCTGTGAATTAACTCTACAGGATCGGCCAAGTGTCAATTTGCCAACAACAGATACAATTTACTGAGAAATAAATTATGAAAAAAAATTCTTTTTATTGAAATATCATAAAATATAATATTAATTTAAAATATTATTGTATAAATATATTAATACGGGCACGTAATTTACTTCGAGATATTTCGCAAGTTATTTCTGGTAAACTGACATGGCCCGCTATTATAGCTGGTTATAAGAAGTGTTTAATTTTTTTTAAACGATATTTGAACGTTTACAACGTAAAAATCATTTTTAATTATTTCTATTTCGATAGTTATGCGCATGCACGAAGTTATTACGCGGGTATAACTGTCTTTGTTTTGCTGCGGATGATCTTGCACTAAATGTAATTCGGATTAACGGAGTTCGGATTATCGAGAATATCTACATTTAACGTTAATCTTTGTGATCTGTACAATGCCACGTTTCGTCAGAAACGTCTTCACAATAAGTGCAGAATGTGCGGGGCATTGTCGTGCAACACAAACCAGCTGTCTCACCCGAGAAATGCGCTTCGATTGTCTTTGAAGCAACTTTATGTAGAACGTATTTGGGAAGCGACGAAAATTTTCTGATGTTAAAAAGGAACCTTCGGACTGGGAAGTCCTGATTTAGAGAGTTGCTGTGACGATCGATCAGCCAATCGATTTTTCTGAGAGCGTGTCCAAGTTTAAATGGTGACCACATTGGCGAATGTACTGGATTTGAAATCAAGGTCAGCATTGAGGTAAATGTAACTTATTTTCAAGGTCTGTATAATTTGCATGAGAAACGGTAATATTTCGCATAAACGTGCGCGAGTAGTGAGTTGTTTATGACGTAATCGCTGGCGAAAACTGTTTGGTTAGTCTGCAACAATGGCGCTAGCGCCAAACGTGTCTATTTCAAGGACAAGCTTTTCTGACAAACGAAACTAATGCAATAGACAATATGCTGCCTAAAACAGTGAACGTATATGGAGCTGTTCACAAAATATCACAGAAGTAAATTAAATTTACACAGGATCACTCGTCTGCTTTTTTTTATGATACCAAAAGATATACGGACAAACCGGAGCGCCTTTAGGATTTTTTTTTTTTTTTGATAGATGCAAATTTACAAAGATTATTAATACAATGGAATGGTAGGATGACTACTGTGATGGAGTAGTGCAAAAACTGTTTTCCTTTGAGATGCCAAACTCTTTCAGCTTGGTGTTTCAGGGTAACACGCCCTTTGGCTTAATGAGAATGACTGTTTCCATTTGTCATCAACTGAAGTAAGCTGAGTTAGTCAGTCTTCTGCATTCTGCCATCTTTAATTTTAGTATAATGAAGTAAAGTCCTCGTATGTCTTCATTTATTATAAAAATGACATAAACTGTGCAGAAGTGCCTTTGAAGCCGCTACGAGTTCGAACCATCAGTACAGTGAAAGAAACAGTTAGCTTTTTAAATTAATTGACAGCTTAGAATGA